>NW_005871090.1:3312344-3384731 GCF_000147115.1 Myotis lucifugus | reverse complement strand
AGGCAGGTGAGTGGTTGGGAGCCAGCGTCCTAGATTGGAGACGGTGCAGGCCAGGCTGAGGGACCCCCCCACCCATGCATGATTTTCATGAACTGAGCCACTAGTATTAAATAAGTTACTACATATACAGTATTAGGGCACTTTCTGGCTCATGATGGAAGCTGATTAAATTCAAATATTATTATTTTCATTGACCCTGTACATGCTTCCCTATAATATTATTGGCAGGTATGTGTCTTGGTAGTCAGAGGAAATGTTCTCTAGAGCCAAAAGCTTCAAGTTAATAGACCTTTCCGGAATTAAACTCGAATTACTATAAGGAGCTTGAGTAGAGAGATTCAGGCATTGTAATAATATCCAGAGCCTCAAGGTTTGAGTAAAACTTGATCAAACACATTGATATATCCAAAAAAGACTATTTACCAGAGGGGAGCTGGTGCATTTGGAAGAAAGGGAGAGTTTAATTCAACAATGTGTACCAAACACACAATCCCATCCTGGGTGTTGGAAGTGCAGTGGGTCTCCCCAACTGGAAATCACTCTCTGTAGCTGGCTGGGGGTGGTGGTGAGGTGCCCAGGGCAGTGTGTGGGCAGGGGCAGGTACTTGCTCAGGACTCTTCTGGAGGGGAGGCCTCCATTTAGGAGTGCAACCAGAAGAAGTAGGCAAAATCCTACAGTGGGTAGGGACAGTGTTTATGGCTCTCAGAGCCTTTTAATTTAATTTAATCTACCTTTTAATTTAATGTTATATCTTGGGCTTCAAGAAAACTCCTTCGACAGACTGTAATTCACTTACCAGGGACTCTTGGCCAGAGGAAGGGAAGGTGCCCACTGCTGGGTGGGGTGTCCATCTTCCTGGAAGATATATGTCACTATATCCTCTCAACAGGCATTTACTGAGGGCCCAGCCTGTGAACTGCACTCTTCTACTCTTTAAGATAAAATAGTGATGAAAGCAAACACTAAGCTATGGCCTTCTAGGGCATTGATCCTGCCTAGGGAGTCAGACCAAAAACTATATATTATCTATCTATCTATCTATCTATCTATCTATCTATCTATCTACCATCTACCTACTATCTATCTATTTGTCTATTTGGGGAGGAAGGAGTGCCAGAAGTTGAAATCTTAAAAGTGGCAGGAAGGCTTTTTGGAAAAGAGGGCTTTGGTAGGACATCAGTTTTCAACTGGTGTGCCACAAGAGTTTTTAAAACGTGCAATACCTGACTGTTTAGTCTGGGGCACTGACCTCTTTCCCTTTAGATTGTCAAATTTAAAAAAATGACAACAGTCAGCACAACTATAGTTATCCAATGTGAATGAAACAAAATTATACTTTTTAAATTTTTTTTGGTCAGATCTGCAAAAAAAGTAATACAGTTTTTGGTGTGCTGCAGAATTTTAGTAATTAGTGTACATTAGATGAAAAAGGACATGAGCAAGGAGCCTTGGGAGAGCTGTTGGAGTAAATGCAAGTGAAGGAACCGAGCTGTTGGAGTAAATGCAAGTGAAGGAGCCCTGGGTTGCAGAAGCTCAGTGACTGGAGGAGAATGGAGGGAAGGAGGGAACAGGCACATAGATCCTGAAGGGAGGGAAGGAGGGAACAGGCACATAGATCCTGAAGGGCTGGACCTCACTGCAAGGGCGTGGGCTTTTGTTTGAGGATTTTGAACTGAGAAAGCACATGCTCTAAAGGTTGAACAGGATTCAGGATCTGCCTGTCTGTATAGAGCAGGAGGGTGAAGCAGCAGCAGCAGGAAAATCCGGGAGGAAGGTATTAGAAAGTCAATATGACCCATGAAATAGGCAGGAAAATGTAGACTAAAATTGCTTTTATTCTTTTATTTTGTATGTCAGTATCTCATGAGTTTTATCATTAGAAATCTATCTCTCATCTATCTATTATCTATCTATCTATCTATCTATCTATCTATCTATCTATCTATCTATCATCTATCTATCTGTCTATCATCTATCTATCATCTATCTATCTATCTAGTAAGCATGTTTGTATACATAGGAGCACCCCTAGAGCATGCAGCTGGTGTAACTTTCCTGAGCTAAGTGGTCCCTTATGCAAGATGTAACTCATTCTTTTATATAATTAAATTTAATTTCTAGTTAGAGCATCATTAATCCCAGCTAAATTTAATCCTAGGGTAAATTTAATCATGTGGTTGAACATTAACTTGTTCTCTTTGTCTTCATTTTACAATAATAACAATGAGGGAGAAATGATCTAAGTATCAGGAATGCGGAAAGGATTGTGGGAAAAGGAGATGGGGGACAAGTCAGTTAATTCTCTTCAGTATCATTCCACCACTGTCAGTTTTTTTGTTTTGTTTTGTTTTTGGTTTTTGCAAGGTTGAGGACCAGCCCCTGGGTCTTCTTTGGTTGATATATAAAGTCCTTGCCACTGTTGGAGGCCTTCCCCTGGGATGGGAGCTCTCCTAAATACTGTCACCAGGACAGTTTGTGTTTACGACATCGCGAGGTGTTGTTAAGATTATAAAATCCCAAAGCTGAAGTTGGCCTCCTTTCTAAATGCTGCTTTGATGTTCCTCTATATATAAGATACAGGAAATGGAGCAATAAAACTAATGTTTATTGCATCATTTGTGCAAAATATCTGGTGCAGACTTTTATTTGGAAACCTGATAAGAGCTCTGGGTAACAGGAGAGAAAAGAAGGAATGTTCTAAATATGAGCATCAGTCACCCTGATAATGTTTTCCAGAACTTCTGGGCCTGGGTGACCACAGTGTAACACCTGCCCTAAATGTTCACTGAGGTATTTATTAACTTGAGCCACCATAAGTTGGGGACAGTCTGTACACGGAAGGAATTCCTATTAAAGATAATGTACTTCCCATTCAGGATGATAAAGGCCATTTCTGAGTCCTGCTGCACTGGAGTCCTAGTGTCTTAAACATTTACCTGTGGCCTTGGCCATTTCCTGCTTGGCTTGAAGAAGAGGACTGCTGCCATCTTCCCACCAAAACAAGCATACACATTAGTATTGACATTTATAGATTATTTTCCAAAAGGCAAAGAAGATCCTGAGTGAAAAATAAAATTTAGAGGTGATGGTGGTAGAACATTTATGTGGGATTTTTGCTTCCTTAATTTTCTTGTCTTCACACTGATCCTCTGAGAGAGGCATGTGTTATTCCTGTTTCTTCATGAAGAAGCCCAAGGAATCAGTGCATGTTGACAAAATCATACAGAGGCTGGAGAGAGGCAGGTCTGGGTTTCAATATTAACTCCTGGTCAATATATGCTACTTTTCCATGCCCTATTACTCTTGTCTGTAAAAAGAGATGGTGCCTTCAACCTTTCTGGATGATTTTGGAGATTATGGGTGTATAATGTCCAATAGAACAGCCATTAGGCACATGATTATTGAGCAATTAAAAATGGCTTGTCCAAATTGAGATGTGCTGTAAATTTAACCCATATATTGGATTTTGAGGACTTGGTACAATTGACTTCATATTGATTACATGTGAAATAATGCCATTTGGATATGTTGGGTTGAATAAAATATTAAATTTAATCTCACCTGTATCTTTTTTACTTTATTAGATATGTCTATTAGAAAAACTTCAAATGATGTATGAAACTCATATTTCTATTGGATAACATTCTTATAGGTTATAACTTACTAGAGGCCCAGTGCACAAATTTTATGCACGGGTATAGTTCCTAGTATCTGCCAGCTGGGGACACCTCCCTTCCCCTGGCTGCCTGCTGCCGCCACCAGCCCCACCCCCTGGTTGAACTCCTGGTCCAGGGGACAATTTGCATATTAGGCTTTTATTATATAGGATAATAGCCATATCCATGGCTATGAGTTCATCACTGTCCCATGTAACATGGGAAGTTCTGCTTGTCCCATTTAAAAAAAAATATATATAAACATATAAATATAAATATATTTAAGAAAGGAAGAAAGAGGGAGAAATAGAAACATCAATGATGAGAGAAGATAATTGATGGCTGCCTCCCACACTCCCCACACTGGGGATTAAGCCCACAACCCGGGAATCAAACCATGACCTCCTGGTTCATAGGTGGACGATCAACCACTGAGCCACACCGGCCGGGCAGCTTGTCTCATTGTGTTAAAGCTCAAAAAGAAGGAGAAGAAAGGGCACAGCTCTTGCTTCATATTCTCAGCTCCCACAAGCAGAATCCCAGTTACCCACCCTCTCTGCAGGGACACTTGTGGGAATGAAGAAGGTCCATCCTCATTATCCCTTCCGCTCTTTGTCCCGGGCCCCTCAGGGAAGGTTCGTTTTCTATTTCCCACTTTGAGTGCACCTAATCCCTCTGGCCCATTTCTTTCCTGTTCAAGTGGCACAGATGCTGCTCTAACTTTCTAGCAGCCCCAGGCTTACCTTGTTTCTGGGAGAGAAAAAGCTGGTAAATAGGATATTCACTAGGCACTTAGGTCTTTAAATGCTGTCCCTGTTTCATGTGCCTGAGGAAGAAATCTCTGCTGTCAAAATACCTATGGGAGAAGAGGGGAAGGAGAAAAAACAGCAAATGCTCTGATTTATAATTTAAGACATAACTTTGCTCCATGGCAATCTTTTAGAGAGTGCTAATCACGTGTCAGGAGTAAGCTAATGCTGATTGAAAGCCAGACAATATGCCAAGGGATTTTGAAACATTATCTCATTTATCCTTGCAACCACCCAAAATAAGGTGACTGTTAATATCTCCATTTTACAGATGAGAGAAAAGGGCTTGAAATCTCTAGGTACCTTCTTCTGATGAGATTCAAACTCTGACAGTCTGACTCTAGAGCCTACCTACCGATTTAATAACCATACTTTACAGCACTAAGTAAAGCATCCAGCAGCATGTCAGGCACACGGTAAGGATTTGATAAATGGCAGCCTTTATACTATCATGGTCATGCTTTTAAATAGCACTGCCCAATAAGGAAGAAGCAAAGCTCACTTTTAAGTCTAGCTTCTTTTTTAAGTCCCCTCTTGATATCCCTAGAGCCCTTTTTGATGACTGGAGATGGTGCCTAATTTCAACCACCTGCCAGTACCCTCTGGTCAGTAGTGGCAGCTGGGAATGTTGGCACAAGTCTGAGCACATCAAAGCTTAGAGAGGAGTGGCATGGGAGGGAGGTGGTGGCAACATGCCCACAAATTTTTCATCTCTATCTTTGACACTCACTAGAATCCTGTTACTCGGATGTGTCCAATAACTGAGTGTGTCATCCCCACCGATTCACCCAGCCTCTGGCCTTTCCTATCTTCTTTAAAGGAAAGCTACTTTTCAGCTAATTTAAGCCATTGTCACAAAGACTAGGTCACAATTTACCAGGGACACTGACGTTATAGTAGGGAATTAACTCCAGAGATGGTCCTATCTAACCAACCTTCCCTAATAGTTGAATGTCATATACTCCCATAGGCCTGGGAAGGAGGGAAGGAGGTGATGGGGAGAGTGGAAAATATTGTAGACAGTCGACCTTTTCTTGTATTCCCCAATCACACTGCATCCATCTGTGGCTGAAGTCTACCTTAGTAATAAATAAGCTGGAAGTCCCATAGCAAATCCCAAATGAACAGATTTTAAATGATTATTTGTGAGGCTGCTCTTATATTTGGACTCAAAATAAAATCCAATTTGTCTCCATAACCAAGATGATTGGGAAAACAGATATTCTCCCACAGACAGCCCCGATACTCTATATTACATGGCATAAACACAAAGCACTGATATTTGTTTGAAATATGCCCTAAAAGCCTCAGAGGGAGAAAAGTGTGACAATGGCATGAATTAGAATAGGCTGTAATACTCTGAATGTACTCTCTGTCCTCAGCCTTGCTGTTTTGCAAAAAACACCGAAAATTTATGCTCTTAGGTTTGTCAGTTTAAAATTGTGAGTTGTGTGTCAGGCCAGTGCAGTAATATATTGAAGGCATCACTGAGGATGTGAGATTGGGAATGGGATTGTAATGCATCAACATCAGAGGCATCCTGCAGACTTTATAAATTCTGCAGAGATTCTTATCCTACCTCATTTGTGATTTTCAAGGCGTTTTTCAGAATATCTTTTTCTCCCCTTAAATATTTAGGAAGGACAACAAATTATATTGTTTTTCTGTCACTTTTGGAGGCAGGCTGTCAATGAACAATTATAAATAATGTAATATTCTTAATAAATAAGTGTGGACAAATCACTTTGCAAGGCAAGATCAGAAAAGAGGCCATAGGTGGTTGATGACTTGTGGCAAACTGATAAGGCGGCCTGGTGATTGAAGTCCCTAAGTTTTCTCATAGGGCAGTATTATTACCTCTGTCTATTCTGAAGTGCTGTAGATGTAACAGTTTTGGTGTCACAATCTGAAATAATCTTAAAGGGGAAGTGCAGCAATAAATATTGGAAAGAGAAAAATACTTCCGGGCCTTGTTCAAACTACTGATGCCACTCACAGAACATCTGGGTGGTGAAAAAAAGGGAAGAGCTCAAATAGAATGTCGAAACCAGGGAATTGAAATTAAGCCACATGTTCATTATTTTTTCAGGACATGACATCCCAGACAGCCTCTGTATTTTGTTTTTTTCCCCCACAAGCCAAAACCAAGATATCTTTAGACTCTGGCTGGAGAAAATGGCTAGTCCTTATATTCCTTAGCAATAAACTTGCAATGAGCTTGATTAGATCGTATGTGATTATATTTTCACTTTTAAGTATGTCAAGAGACCCATGTGATTTGATTGTTGGTGATTTTGGAGTGTGAGTAAGCTGGTTCAATTGGATAGTGATAGAAGCTACTTGGGAAAAATTCTTTCCTTCAAAGACTTATACTAGCCTATCTAATTGGCATATATGTTGCTCAAAAAAGCATGCCTGACACAATATTATTTTAAGAAGCAGATTGTATAATAGGTGTACTATTTGCTGCCTGCTCTTCTATTTAAACACACATACATGGAGGTAAGCCCTGTGTCCCTGTTAGAATCAAAGACTGCATGCCAACTGATATCTTGGAAGATGGAAAAAACATTTAAGCAACTCACTAACTGTGTTTCAGTTTAGCTGTGCCGTCTGAACCATTTTATTTTTTTTCTGTTCTTTGACATTGATTCCATTATTATTGAAATTTTATGTACATCTAAGAAGTCTTTATTTATGCCAGGCCCTATGCTATATGCCAGGAATGTCATGGGGCATTACCCTCAGAGGGCTGACATTCTAGTGAGGGAATGTGCAGCATCTTTCTCAAGCCATTGGGTTGTAAACCTGGTCCCCAGGTGTGAAGGGCAAGACCTCAATTCAATTAGTTCTTCCTTAGTTCCTACTGTGTGCAAGACACCATAAAAACATACAAATTTCAAGTATCTGGTTATAAAATTCAAGGGCCACAAAGAATTCACAATAAGTTCTTTTCTCAACAGAATATCAGCATCTTATTTAACAAATAAGTGTGTTGTTGACTCAGCCAACATGGGCCACCAGCAACAGAAGTTTCTGAGGATGGCAGTAAACATCACTCTGAGGCAGAAGTCTGTGCAGTCACAGCTGGTGAGGGAGGAGGAAGTGGAGCATAGGTTCCCGCTGGCTCCAGGTGACAGAGGTTGAGTAGAAGCATCTGGTTGGAAGATGGAAGAAGAGACAGAATGAAAAGAAAAGATTCATAGTTGGGGGAAATATCACATATGCATTTGACTCTGAGTTCCTAGACTGCTTACTTTTTAATGTTTCCATGTTCTAGAAAAAAGCATTTTTCTTCTTAACAGAAAAAAATGGAAGAGATGATAGAGAAAGAGCCGTCTTTCTGAGTCACACCAAAAAACAATAGCTCCTTTTAAAACCCATTACATTTGGAAAACATATGTACTATTATGAAACTCTGCTACATTTTTGCACCAAAGATTACCAAGATGTTGGTGGCGCTGATGGAGATAAGGAGTTGAGTATGAAAAGTCCACATAACTGTATGTGCAGAGGTGTCCTTACAACTACTTGGCACCAAGAGCACAACTTCTATGCTCTATAATGTGGTGGATCTAAGACATATTTTGACTTTTAAGATGACCATATTTTAAAAACAAGGCATACTGCTGGTGAAAGCATAACTTAATGCAATTAGTTTGGACAGCTTTTTGACATATCTCTACTAAAAACAGGAGATATATATATATATATATATATATATATATATATATATATATATATATATATATCCTATGACCAGCAAATCTACTTGGTATACATCCAATAGTAATGAATGCATATCTTTATAAAATATATGTACAAAAATGTTTAGATCAGCTTACCCAATGGCCATCAAGAGTAAATAAATAAATAATAGGTATTCCCACAATGGAATATTCTATGCTAACAAGAAAAAAAAACTATAACGACATGCACCTACATGAATGAATCTCAAAAACAAAATGTTAAGTAAAGAAAATCAAACACAAATGAGTACATACTTTATATAAACTTCAAAAAACCTGTTGTTAGATGTCAGTGTAATGGGGACCTTTGGGGTCATAGTAACTAGAAGGGAACACAAAGGAATTCTGGAGGACGGCAATGCTCTTGAAATAAGCGCTGCTTACATGTGTGTTCACTTCATGAAGATTCATCGAATTATACACTTATGTTTTGTGCTCTTTTCTGTAAGTATGCTCTAGTTCAAAAATTATAGTTAAAAGGTGGCAATTAGGTGATAGGTCACTGTGAATTCTTAAAAATCAAGGGCAGTGAGTATAAATAATTTACAAGCCTTTTAAAACTAACCAGTCAACTATTTATTGAGCACCAATATTTGCTGACACTGTTACACTTTAGAGAAAAATTTAAAAAGTACAACATGTGAGTATAAAAACTAATTGGGGAGACAATGTAGCCAAATGAACATATTAGAAAATTTCATAATCCAATATAAAGTTGAAGCACCAACAAGTATGTTTGGGAAAAATTTAAGTTAGAGCTCAGCTAGGCAGAGATAGGCCTTGGCTCTTTCTACCTGGTGGCTAACATCTGCTTCCACTTCCATCCTGGCTTCAATGGCCGCTCCTTAAGAAGCCTTCTGACTCATCTCTGTTCTATATCCCCATAATGTCTCCAAATGATAGTGGGCAGCCTGCATCATGATGAGATTATTAATCATGGACTATGCCATTTATTTTACATCTCTTCATAGAGCAGGCACAGTTCTATTAATATCTGTTTCCCTAGGCCTAAATCAGACTCAGACGATTTGGCTGAATAAATGCAAAGGGGAAAACAAGGATTTTAATATGAGTTGACATTGTGAATAAAGTCTTTACAATGAGGCTTCATCTAAGCTAGATTTTGAATGATGTCTAGAAAATGAATCAACATGCGGTGTATGGAAAATACATATTAACCAAGCAACAGATAATGTTTCAAACATTTCACTGTGTTTCATTTAATCACCACAATAACCCTATGATACTGGCCATGTGATTCCTAGTCTATTTATCCTTCTTTAATATTCAGAGAGGCTAAGTAATTTTCTACAGCTCACACAGATAGTGAGTGACCAACATTTTAAACTTTAAATCTTTAGAGCCTTTAAATGGCTTATCTTAGAAAAAAAAAAGAAGAAGACAGCTTAGCATATACAGATGTGTTCAGCTCGGTCAATAGAACTCCCATACTATTATTCTATGCAGTTCGATTCCGGTCAAGGGCATGTACCTTGGTTGCGGGCACATCCCTACTGGGGGGCGTGCAGGAGGCAGCTGATCGATCTCTCTCATTGATGTTTCTGGCTCTCTATCCCTCTCCCTTCTTCTCTGTAAAAAGTCAATAAAATATATTTAAAAAAAATGAAGAAGACAGCTTAGCATATACAGATGTGTTCAGCTCGGTCAATAGAACTCCCATACTATTATTCTATGCATTATTTGGGCCCTTTGAGATCTTTGGGTGGAGACTCTTGTTGCATTAATCAAACAGTAGGATGTTTTGTTTTGTTTGTAAGAAGGCCAAATGATTTCTCTACAGGCTTAATCCATTTGACCATATAAATCCCAGACAATTGTTAAAACTTAAAATAGTCTTATCCATACCTGAAAGGGAGAGATTTGGGCATAAAAAAATATAAGCAATCAAAATGCACTTCTTAAATAAAATCTAGGAGGACCTGCACTGAGAAGACAGTAGGAGTGCAAGGCCAGAGTAATATCCAATCCTGATGTTAGAGGTCACCAGGTTCTCTGGATCCTGTACTACTAAGCATTCTCTCTGCTTTCTCCCCACCCCCACTTGTGTGCTACATGTACTAGTATGTTTCCAAGTGCCTGGGTGTTTATGCACACAGATACCACAGCTAATGCCCATCAGCTTTCCAGTGTCTGCAGATCAACATATACATATCAAAGGTTTCATTTCAGCTAAATGCCATCTAATGATGAAACTAGGGAGAAAATACACAAAATAAAACAATAAAGCCTTAGAATATACTTCATTTATCCCCCTTCTCTTCAGATGATAAATTTGAAGCCTAAATATGTTGTATCAGTTAGCATTTCCTGCCTAACAAACCACTCCAAAATATAGTATCTTAAAATATCAAGTACTTTTTTTATTGTCTTTAGTCCACAAGTCAGCTGGGAGGTTTTTCTGATCTCATCAGTACTGAGTTCTGAGTTTATGCATGCACATTCAGTCAACTGGTGGGTCATTAGGGTTGTGCTGGTCTAGAATTCCTTTCTGTACCTGGAGAAACTCCCTTGTACCAAATAAAGAGTTGACTATTGTGGGGAGCAGACAGGAATACCCCTTTCCAAAGAGAACTAGGAATTGATGGATAAATGCTTGAACCGCCTCACCTATTAATGGGACAGTTCTAAAGTGGGTTCCACTCTCTCAGGGAGTCTCCAGCAGGAATGCCTGTCCCTTAAAATGGTGACCTGCTTATTAATCACCCTCTATTGGCCTCCTCATTTTCCCTTTCTCTCTACAGAACTCTTGCTGTGATTCCTGGGATCACTTCTATATCAAACCTTCTACACCCAAATCCTTGTCTCAGATTTGCAAGAGGACAACAACCTGTTACAGATCACCACTGAACACCCAGCTGCCAAACTCAAAAGCTACCCATTGGTCTGGTTACATATGCCTGTCTGAGTCATCTGGAGGGGTGCACCTCTTCTTTCTCCTGACGATCTATGTTTTGTGAGCCACTGGGACATGGCCCCTCGTCTTCTAGCAATGTTTTGATTGCCCTCTCTCTTTACGGTTGTCCTTTTGTCTCTCACTCCTTAATGCAAGCATCTCCCCACGAGTGTGTCCTTGTGTGGTTTGCTTCTCTTTTCACTTTCTTCCTTGCTGGTATCATTTTTTAATTAAATTTTACTAACAAGTCCATGTAGATGAATCCCAAAGCTGTCATTGACCTTAGGTGTGAGAAGTATGAGGTCTCATCAAAACCACAGTGATGGGAGAGTTCCAGAACTGTGCGGTATAACACAGTAGATATTGGCCATATATAGCTAATGAGTACTTGAAATGTAGCTGATGAAACTGAGGCATTTGATTTTTAATTTTATTTAACTTTAGTTGATTTATATTTAAATTAAGTAGTCACATGTGGTTAGCATTGACCATATCTGTTAGGTCGGAGAGAGCCCAGGATCGGATACATGCAGACATGTGATGAGACAATGGACTCCCCCTGGAATTTCTCACAGATCAACGTGCCAGACACAAATACCGGCTTCTTCTCCCTGAATCCACATACCCCCACACAGATGCTGACTCATTCCTGAATACCTTGCTGACCCCCCTGCAGCTGAAGCTTCCTCAACTGAATACCTCAGCTCATGTCCCCGCCCCTCACCCAACTGCAGTATAAAAAAGGCGCCCCCTTCCATGTTGGCGTGAATCCATGTGCCCTGTCTTTGGGGGTATGTGGGTCTCCCGGGGACGCAGAAATAAACCTTTTGCTTTCCTTTCTTTTCTGATTCACTGGACTCTCTATTTCTTGCGCCGCCTCCTGAGCCACCTAACCTAACAATATCACACAGCACACAGTTCTTTATAGTTCTAGTTGTTTGCTGAGCCTGTCTGCTTAGAGTTTCATCTTTATAGCCCTCAAATTTCTCATTGGTAAAATGAGAATAGGTCACTTTTTTTGCATTCTTTATATAGAATCTCATATAAAGAGCCCAAACGTAAGCCAGATAAATATATAATAATGACCTAGAAAAAAGTTAAAGAATAATAGAATGATAAAGAAGATTTGCCCTAACAGATACAAAAATGCCATCTAAGTCCATGGTCATTAAGTTCATACTGTATCAAGCTGAAGTGAAATAGATTGAAGAAACAGAAGGTCCCAGAAACAGACTCATGAATATATAGGTATTTAACATATGAAAAAGGTAGTATTTGAAAGCAGTAATAAAAACATAAACAGTATTGGGGCTATCTCCTTAGGGGAAAAAAAAGCCTAATTTAAATGTAGACATAGTAAATTCCAGATTGAGTTAATAGATAAATTAAATAAATAAAAATAAAATCTATAAAAACTAAAAGATAAATATGGAAAATGTTTTTATAGTTATGAGTATGGGTGGGGAAAGCCTCCTAAATACCAGCAAGTCAAGTTAACATTCCAATGTTAAAATGAGCAAGTCAACCAGTTGGGAGTCCTAGTTTTCAGCCACCATTCTCAGGCAGTGAACATCCCAGGTCAAGTTCCTACTCTCCTGGAGCTGACATTCTAGTGGGAGAGATAATTACTTTATTGTATGGAAGTGATTACTGATAATGTTCCTTTTCATTCCCAGAGGGGCCCAGTTAAATTACATGGTTATTGTACTTAAGAGCACATTAGGGAGTGGCAAGGGCCAGGTAAATAGGACTTTATGTTTACTATTTCAACTTTCAGGGGAGCAACTTTTTTCACCTAGTTGCCCTTAGTGCAATATCTTTCCATTGTACAAACAATAATATAATGCTTTTTCATATTTGAAATTATATATATCTGTAGATATACTGGTATATGTATATTTTCTCAATTAAATAAGTTTAAAGTACACATGTATATAGAATAAACTACACAAAGCCTCAATTAGCCCCTTGATAAGCCTAGTCCCCTTCTCAGATGCATTCTCTGTCCAGATTGTTGTTTCATTTGTTAGTCCCGTCTTTTTGGTATATAATCTGTTTTTAACTTATAATAATTTTTGTTTTGTTAAATTAATGAGGTCATGATATAATGTACTATAATATATTAGTATAAGGCAATGTCAAATGGAACCTTTGGATTCTTTTATATTATAGAATCAGTAATTTAGGTTTATATCTTTCTTTTCAATAGCTACCAAGCTTTTCACAATAAGGATGATATGGTAGGTGGAATAATAGTCCCCCAAAATGTCCACATTCAATTCCCCAGAATCTGTGAATATGTTATTGTGCATGGCCACAAAGGACTTTGCAAATGTGATTAAGGCATGGACCTTGGGACACTGAGGTGGTGGGTCCAGATTTTACATTACCTGGGTAGGCCCAATCTAATCAACGCAAATCTTTAAAAGTGGAAAAGGAAGTCACATAATGGGTCAGAGAGAAATTACCTGAGAAGGACTCAATCTGGTGGAGGAAGGGGCTGTAAGTCAAGGAATGCAGCAGCTTTTAGAAGCTGAAGACAGCCCCCAGTTCATAGCCAGCAGGAAAACCAGCACCTCAGTCCTACAACCTCAAGAAATTGGATTCTGTCAACAAACTAAAAGAGTAGAAAACCAATTATTTCCTAGAACCTCCAGAAAGGAAAATAGCTTACTGACATCTTAATTTTGTCCCTGTAAGGCCATACTGGAATTCTGATATATAGAGCTAAAAGATGATACATTTGTGCTAAGTCTCTAAGTTTGTGGTAATTCGTATGCAATAGAAAACTAATACATAGAGTAAGCCAGATATATCCCTTCTATTTATAAATAATTAAGATATCCCCAGTTTTCCCTTATCACCATACTGCAAATGACCCTTATTCTAGAATATTCATCTTTGGATATACATGCTACAAGTAACTGGTTAGAATACATTTCTTCTGAATGGAATTTCTGTATTAAAAATATTACTTCTTTTATGTTTTGTTAGAGACTACCAAATTTTCTCATGAAAGTCATTACCAACTTATACTCCACTGAATATTGTCATTCCTGTTACGTTTTTTTGCCAGGAGATCTCTTCTACATCTCTGGTTACTAATAGATTTTTTCATATGGTTACTGTCCTTTGGTGCATCTTTTGTAAATGGCTTGTGTCAAGCTTACTGCCCTGTACTTAACTGTTTTTAATTTTCCTTTTCTGGGAAGCAAATCACCAGTGAGTTCCCTCTTGTCACAAGGCTCAAAATTCAGCCTCATATTTCAATGCTCCTTCACATTCAACCCTGTGACCAGTTCATCCTCCAAGCCCTGCTTTCCTCACCTTCAGGCATCACCTTTTTTCTAGGTCCTTTGTTTCCTTCCTGGTCAGACTCCCATCACTTGCCCATAAAGGACTCTCCCCTGTTGCTCTCCCACTACTTAAGTCCCCTTCTTAAGCGGAAATTGAGATCCCACTGATCTTCTGCTCAGAAAACCTCCACAGTGGCTGCTCATTGTATCCAGGCAAGTGAGATTTCCCAATTGGCCTTGAGGGCTTCCATGTGTGACCCTAGCCACACTCCTCCCCTCCTACTCTTTCTCTTTAATTTTCTAACCTCAGGGCGTGTTCTTGTTCCTGAACATGCCACTCATTTTCTTAGACCCCTAATTTCATTATTTCCTCAGTGATGAATGTTCTCTACTTCTGTTTTTTTTAAAATATATTTTATTGATTTTTTACAGAGAGGAAGGGAGAGGGATAGAGAGTAGAAACATCGATGAGAGAGAAACATCAAACAGCTGCCTCCTGCACACCCCCTAATGGGAATGTGCCCGCAACCAAGGTACATGCCCTTGACTGGAATCAAACCTGGGACCCTTCAGTCCACAGGCCGACGCTCTATCCACTGGGTCAAACCAGTCAGGGCCTCTATTTCTGTTTTTACCACTCAAAATCCTTCTTAGGTTTTTCAAGGAGCAAATCCCCCCTCATATTCAAAGTTGGTTTCCTTTATCCCACCAACATCTATTATTAAAACTTTCTAAAGGTATTTGAAGAATTGTATAGTGAATGCCTTATATATTACCTAGCTTCTACTATTAATATTTTACTGTATGTGCTTTATCACACATGTAACCATTCATCCATCCATCTTATTTTTTATAACTTTCAAAGTGAATTATAAACCTCAGTACATTTCTTTCTAAATACTGCAGTAGCATATCATTAACCAGAGCTAATATTTACTTACGGTTTCATTTTGAGATAAAAATATGCATGCAATTAAATGCACACAAATAAGGTATATGATGCGATGAGTTTGACAAACGTATAACCCATGTGTGTAACCCAAACCCCTACAAAGCTAGAAAACAGAAAGTGCCTTTATGCCCTTAATCAGTCACTCCTGCACTCCATAGGACACTGCTACATTTTTTTAGCATATATTAGCTTTTCCTCTTCTAAAATATCATATTCATAAAATCATATAACATAAAAATATGAGTTTGTCTTCTTTTGCTGAAAAAACCCTCTGTCAAATGGCCTTATAAAGGAGTAACATGCATCCATGCCCTCCTCCTACTGAATGGCTAACTCAGGGAGGCTGGGGCTCTGTCATGCACATCTCTGAACGCACCTCAGGGTTGGGCGCCCTGCCTGACACCAGAAAGGGGTTCAATATGCATTGCCTGAAGTGGGAGGAAGAGCTCCTAAGAGAATCTGAAATATTAGAAGAAAACACTCGTCCTGCATTGTGCTATGTTGGCCTGAAGTTAAAGGCAGATTAAACATTTCTAAGTCCCTATATTTGATGAGAAGTATGTAACAAATCCATGTTCTCGTAGTTGCCTTTTCTCCTTTTGCAAAGGAAGAAGCTGGGTGGGTTCCTAAATGCATCCTCAGGTGGCTGTGTCTTCTGGCAGGAAGCAGTGATGGCTTACATCCTTTAGAATCCCCAGGAACAACATGAATAGAGAAGGTTCATGGTCAGGATCAGTCTTACATAAAAATCTTGAGTTAAGACAATGAGGATGGGTGTAAAAAAGAGGTCTTGATAAATGCTCAACCATTAAAAATCAGATCTACATTTCTTATTGTACTGTAGGAAATTTCCATAATGATAATCAATTCTACGTTAGATTTTTTCAGTAGGATTGGCTTTGTGCATAACAGTGCACTGGGAGGTTTGAAATATATAAGGTTTATAAAAACATAGTAAATGGTTCTCACCTTGTCTTCCAGAAACTTAGGGTCTCATGGGGCAAAGGTCATTGAGGAACACACAGTTCACTGTGGGGTCAAACTGGTGACCTACAAAAAGGTTCCAGTTCAGAGTGTGTTACCAGTAGTTCTTTCTTACTGTAATGTATGACTACTTGTCATCACTGCAGAAAAAGTTACCTAATTTTTTGTCTAAATATTAATATATTTATTGGCCATAAAATGAATACTGCAGGAGTTGCCTCTATTTCCCTTGTAGAATTTAGTGGCTAGTAATAAACATTAGCCTCATCATTTGATAATCATAAAATCACATTTGGAGTTAGCAAAGCAAGCATGATCAATTTTCCTCTCTGATGTGGGTGCTTAAAAGAGCTCTGTACTTCTGTTGGCTATTTAAAAACAAAACAAAACAAAACAAAACAAAACAAAACAAAACAAAACAGATTTCCTTTTCACTTTCCTCCATGACCTCTACCAAGTGGCTATTTCTCAACATTGCGCTTTTCTTTTTGTAGCAATCTGCCCTTAAGGAGAGAACAATGTTCCTAAAGAAGGCCTGCACTGGAGGTACTGTTGGGACACACCTTGGAGGATGCTCCAGATTTTACATTCTCTGGAAGTAGCAAAAATCACCCACTGTGTTCCAAGTAAATTATGCACGGAGGCCTTCACAGAACACCTCACACAGAAGCATATTTTTTTTTCTCTCTGTGCTACTGATGCTGTTTTTGAAATCTTCAAGTTTGCACATTCATATTTATTAGGAGTCAAAGTGATATGCCGCCCTGGTTAACCTCTCCATGCAGAAAGCAATGGAGATTTCTATCCCATTGCCTGGGGTGGGCAGTGAGGAATCCCTAACTCAACTTGGTACTTTCCCCTACTCCGTAAACGATCCCTCAGAATAGTTAACAGGGCACTGAAATCCGCACATACAGAAATGCTAATGCCTCTGCCAAATACCTACAATTATCAGCTCTATCTTTAGCGGCTGGAATCTGACGTAAATCCCCGGAATGTATTAAAGTCGGCTGTGGTAGCTAGCAGAGAGGATTGTTAGGCTGACCTTGAGCAAAGCCTTTACCTGACAGCAATTCAATAGAAAGATGGGTGCCACGGCATTGCATTTTTATAAAGAAGAGAGTGAAGAGGCTGTTTAAGTTAAGCATTTACTGTCATATAGCATAAATGTGGGATTCGGCCTCCTGTGTATGATCCATGTTCCGATCATATCCTACTGGGAGACATTATGCCAAGATCAGAGAGAGGGACATCTAACTGCCCATTACTGCTCAGTTCACCAGGGGGGCTTAAAGTGCTTCATGACTTTGTGTTCCCCCAACAGAGTTTTATTGCCACAAACTGTGATATTTTGGGACAATATGGGCAGAAAATCATGTCTCTAAAGTTCTCACAGAATCTGGAGGTACAACTATGTTGAATAAAATCAATAGAGTTTCCCCAATGAGGATTAACTGGTAAAATTGACATCCTCTGAATAAAACATAAAGGAAAAAGGGTACCATTTATAATATTGCTAATGACCTATTTTTCTTTCAAATACCAGTTAAAAATTGCTAAGGCAAAATATCATACTAATGTTAAAATGATAAGGTTTTGGAAATGTTGGGATACATATAATTAATATTAATTTCATCTATTTCTTTTTGCTTTTTAATGTTGCTACTAGACAAGTTAAATACAGCCCATATCGTATATCTAATGAACAATCTTTCCAATGGCTTCTTAGTCTACTATTCAGATTGAAGGAGCAAATCTTTACAATGGCTTACAGAGCCCTACGTGACCTGACCCTCGTTGGTGTCTTCAATCACCTGTCCTAGCGTCCTACACTGGTACAATCTACTCTAGCCACCCTAGTCTTCTGGCTAATTCCTGAACATGTAAAGCTTTTCCCTCACTCGGGGTCTGTGTAAAGGCATTCTATCTGGAATGCACTTTCCTGGCTTTTCCCATTTGTTGCTCCCTTGCTTCATTTATAAATGAAGAATTGCTACTCTTCTGAGAAGACTTTCTTATTCACTCTACCTAAAATAAACTCCCATCTTCTTGATGTTCAATGTCTTCTTATCCTGCTTTGTTTTCTTTATATTTATTTCATCAGACATTTTATTACGTATTAATTGTATATATTTCATTCATTGTATAATGCTGTGTTTTTCTGTTTATTTTCACTGTCTTCTTTTCAAAGGTAAGTGCAACTAGAGAAGGGACAGTGGTGTGCTGTATCCAGCTCCCAATGAGTTTCAAGAGCCAACTCTTAAATTTCCAGGAATTTTGAAAGCCGATTTTAAGAACAGCCATTATTAAAAATAAATAATATAAATTTATTATTAAATAAATTATATTAGAAAAATGATAAATACTCAATTCTCATCACTTTTTAATTCTTTGTTATTGTTTCTGTTGTTTTTTACATTTTACTTATCTCTATGGTCTGGTGGTTATTTATTTCTATCATATCTATAGAATGGAAAAATACCCCATAAGGGTGTAATACTGCCCATTTTTTACTACCTTATGTTGATAGCTGGAAATTGGCCATAGTAAATGTATTTACACCGTGGAAATTAGCAAATGCTACATACAAATAAGGGCTGTCTTTGGGGTTGTTGGAAAAAGTCCATAAACACTGCCAACACATCATTGGATAGAAACTTGTATTTTCACTGCTGTTCTCCAGAGTCTTCAGAAACAAGATCTAGCACATATGTGTTGCTAAAAAAATATTGTTTTAATGGATAGAATTTCATATACAGAATAAATCCTCTGGGCTGACATCATTTAAGACTTGAAAGAGGAATATATCTAAAAAGATTTGGAAGATTAGAAAACAGAAGAGCGGGATGTGTGTATGTGTGTGTACACATGCACTTTTTTTTTTTGGTCAAAGCAACAGCATGAGGAAAAATGAGACTTTTCAATGAATTTAGGGGCTTTGATTCAAAATATTCATAGTTCAGAAAGGTACAGAGGCATGAGGTTGATTTCTGCATTCTGATGTTAGGATTTTAGCAAAGCTTTGTGTTTCTGAACAGATTAATGCATATGGACCTACACCTGTCCTACTGGTGCTATATCTTCTGAATTAGCCCAGAGGTGGCCTGGCTGCCTCTTCTTCTCATATTCTGAGAGCATTTGAGTATCAGTGTGCCTCCTGGAGGTCATTATGGCCTACACTAATAGCCCTTAGGTGAGCACTCGGGCCCAGGTCTTTGCAGTTCCTTGCAGATTGCTTCTTTTTAGCTCATTAGTACACACGCTGCCCACTTGCCACTTCATGCAGAAGTTCCGGATGGTGTGGAATACTGTTCTTCCAGACTTGAAGGGATGGAGGCCCAGGCAACTCTGTGATATATGCAAAAGCCCACACCCTCTCTGCATCAGCTTTCAGGCACTTCAGCTGGAGGGATAACATTGCATATTTATTGTATATTATGTTTCATATATTGTATAATGTTGTGTTTAAGAGTGTGAAGAAACGATCTAGCCTTTGTTTTCTAGGTATTGGTTCTTTGCATCACATAGGCCGCATAGCCAGTCCAGACCTATTCGGTGCCCCTCCACAGAGAGAAAAGCAGCGAAGATGCTTTGAGGTAAGGTTTCCAGAAAACCCAAATAAAACTGGCTTAACAGAAAGAGAATGTCATGGAAAAGGGCTTGCTTCGGGCAGAGCTTGATCTGTGCCTCAAATGATACCACCAAGACCAGTTTTCACCTTTACATGTCTCTCAACTTCTCTTAGATAGCAAAGCTTCTTGTGAGCTTTATTTTTAGACAACTGCTTCCCTCACTGACTTAAGTTGACTATGGCACTTTCACCTTACTTTTTTAGAGGGTGGGGGCTTCATGTCCCATGGAAAAGGATGAGAATTTCTCCCCTAGAAATCTCAGCGAGGGGAATGATAATAATAAGGAATACTTAAATTGACCTTTAATTTGCTACTTATTGTGTAAAAACTTTATATGTGGTGACCCTTTAATTTTTACATCTTCAATGTGAGAGGGAACCTAGATTATTCCTATTTTAGAAATAAAGAGACTAGGATAGAGACAGGTCAAATAAGGTACACATATAGTAAGTGGATGAGTGGGGATTTGAACTCTGTCACCTGCTCTCAGGGTGTGGCCACTTTTTAAAAATATATTTTTATTGATTTCAGAGAGGAAGTGAGAGGAAGAGAGAGATAGAAACATCAATGATGAAAGAGAATTATGGATTGGCTGCCTCCTACATGCCCCCTACTGGGGATCAAGCCTGCAACCCAGGCATGTGCCCTTAACTGGAATCGAACCTGGAACCCTTCAGTCCACAGGCTGACACTCTATTTACTGAGCCAAACCAGCTAGGGCGGTGTGGCCACTTTACTATACCGCTATGACCTCTCAGAATGTGTGTAGCTCATTGGTTCTGAATGGGTCACATGTGCAAATCCCTGAACCAATCCCCATAGCCATGGGTCACTCAGTCCTGAGTTGTGTGTGGCATCCTGAAGTTGAGGAGTCGTGCTCTGTCCACCTGGCATGAACTAAAAATTGAGATTAGGTAAGTCTCAGCAGGGCTATTTCTTGAGTAGAGTGAAAACTGCAGTTTCAACTTTGGAGGAATCTCAAGCTCCACCCCCCACACCCCTGCTCTCTTCCCCCTGGGTGACACTCACTGGGGCAGAATGGGCTCTTCCCCACTGAGACACAGCAGGTTTCCTGAGCTCTGGGCAGTGGGGGTGGGCCAGTACCTCAGCAGAGTGATGGACATGAAGGACCTCTGTAACCCTGGGGGTGGGGGAACTCCATGCCATGCTGAATGGGGGCTGGATCCCAGTAGGAGCTGATTGTGTCTGTCTGCCAGCCCTCCCTACACAGGCATTCGAGAACTCATTCAAAAAAGCCATTTGTGGCAGGCTTTTGAGGGATGGATGGCAATAAATTAGAAGTAGAAATGGCCACTCTGAGAAATGAGGGTGTCACGTTTTCACCAAATACCACTCCTGTAGTGGGAGTGGGGGCACAGGGCCGACCCCTCTGGCTGTCTAGACCTCTCCATCTTGTCAGCTTAATGAATTTGAGCCCCAAAGCCTGCTGGCAATTGTCCTTGCTCCGAGTGAGATGGTGATGTAATCCTGATTAAAATAGTTAATACGAAATTAATGAGAGGTTATCTCCTTGTCTTCAATCATTTCCTGGTGAGAAGAAGCTTTTCTAGCAGAACTCATTAGAGCTGTTCCTTTGTAGCTACTGAAATTACCCTGATTTGAAATTACTCAGTTTTCAAGAAACAAACTCATTTCAAGTCATTATTTTTGAATGTTATAAGACTACAGCATGAACAAATTGTCTTATTTTTTAAGCCTAATATCTAGTCCAGTCATAAGGCTTCAAACACTTATTCTGTTATCTAAATTCAACTTATATTTAAATTTCAGTTTATTTTAGGATGGCATTTTTGCAGGCACATGGAGGGAGGCAGAGGTTATTTGGGTCTCCATCAAAGATAGATATATTCCCTGTTGCCAACTGAAATATGTTATACAAAACATGACTATATATATTTTAAAAATAGTATGGCAAATACATCATTAGTAAAGTGAGGATGTATATAGATTAACTTAATTAAAACTTAGAAATGACAAGAACAATAGTACCTGTCCTACTGCACAAAGAATTCTCTCAATTGATCAAATTAAAACCAAAGACAAATAATCTCAATAAGTATGAATACACAATTTAGAGAAGGACTGGAAAGAGTCAATAAATTTAAAAGCAATGTTCAAGCACATGCAAAAAAATGCCCCTTACAAGTGACTTACCATTTTTTCAGTAATCAGATTTGCAATCCAATGTGGTGAGATATTTTTTCTGGGGGCAGTGAGAGGAAGGTTGGAAGACGGTACCACATTTGGGAAAATTATCAGAAATATTCCTTTATATTAAAAGAGTTAAGCCCTGGCCAGTGTGACTCGGTTGATTGGGCATCATCCAGTGCACAGAAGGGTTGCTAGTTCACTTCCCAGTCAAGGCACACACCTGGATTGCAGGCTCAGTCCTCATTAAGGGGGCCGGGAGGGTGGCGCATGCAGGAAGCAGCCAATCCATGTTTTGCTTTCACGTGGCTATTTCTCTCTCTCTTCCTCTCCTTTCCTCTCTCTCTAAAAATTAATTTTAAAAATGGTGAAGACCCATTATCCAAGTAATCCCATTTAAAGGAATTTTACCTACAGAAATAAAAGCCCAGGAAGATATTATATATATTAGTGTTTATTGTAACTTTGCAGGGGGAAAAATGGAAAATAAGTTGAAAAATGCATTAACAATGTAGAGGGTGGATAAATTATGATACATACATTCTATTAAATATTGTGCAACTTTTAAAGAAAATGTCTTAGATATATTTATTTTTATATCTCCTAAATAAGTTTTTCTTTCTCACCATTTTGTCATTGGTTCTTATCTTCAAAAGGAAGGCTTTATTGTAATGTTGTTTAATTTTTCTCCACATCAATAATAAGAGAACTGTCCCCTGGATGGGAATTCACCTGTTACATACTCTATGTGGCATAAAATTGCTGTCTGAGAAAGCAAGAGGGCTGAAATAGTGAAATCACATTAGCACTAGCATGGAGAGAACACACTTAGAATATGAATTATTCACTTAGCCTGGTTGTTTTATAATGAATTTTAAGGGGTGGCTCCTCGTGCTGGGCAGAGGTGCCACTTTTCAAGACCCTGGATGATTTAGCCACACAACCCAGGGCTGTTTCCATAACACTCAAGTTAATGTGACTGTCTGTCCCCTGGGACCTGCCAGCTGAGGTCATGACCACCTTCTGCATCATCAAAGCCAATTAATTATTTTTCTAATAGCTTCATCCCAGTGCTTTTTGATGACGTTCAATATCTGAACTAATTGACTCATGCTGTCATTCCTACAAGTATTCATTAAACACTTGATACATATCATGCACTATTTTGGATTCTGGGGATAGATGAGCAAATCAAACAGACCAATGCTATGCTCTTAGGAAGTTTATATTCTAATCTGGTGCCAGGGTGGAGAATAGACAACAGAAAAATAAATGAACAGATATATAGAAAGTGATAATAAATATATAAAGAAGAATAAGGCAGGTAAAGAGATGGAGAGTACATGCACATGTGTGTGCATATGTATAGGCACAGACATACGTGTGCATGCATGGAACCCATGCTATCTATATACAGTGGGGCCTTGACTTACGAGTTTAATTCATTCCGTGACAGAGCTTGTAACTCAAATTACTCGTATGTCAAATCAAAAAGTGAACAAGTGAGACACGTGATGCTGGGCTGATGTGGCATTCACTGTGATGTTCACTGTGCCAACTAGCGGTGGGGTATCTGAAGCTGGCTCGTAACCCAAATTTTAGCTCTCAACTCAAAGCAAAAAATCGGCCGAGAGACGGCTCGTATCTCAAAAAACTCGTTACTCTGGACACTCGTAAGTCAAGGCCCCACTGTATATAAAAGCCTAATATGCAAATTGTCCCCTCAGGAGTTTGACTAGGAGACCGGGAGTTCGATTGCTTGCTATGATGTGCGCTGACCACCAGGGAGTGGCACTGAATGAAAGAAGGTCCCAGCCAGCCGCCGGCAGCCAAGAAAGGGAGGCCCCTGGAAGGCAGCTGAAAGGCCCTGATCAGCCCGGATCGCCGACCAGCCCTAGAGACCCTACCCATGCACAAATTTTGTACACTGGATCTCCAGTTTTAAATAAGGTGGTAAGATAATATGGCAAGGGGATACCTCTCTGTAAAGCTGACATTTCAGCAGGAGCTTAGCTAAAGGAGGACTTAAACTATTGGTACCTCCTAGGAAAGAGAGTTTCAGGAGAGGGAGTAGCAAGTGAAACTGTTCTAAGGCAGGAGCACATGTGTGTGTGTGTGTGTGTGTGTGTGTATGTTCTCTCAGGGACAGGGAGAGCAAGATGGCTGGTGCACTTGGAGCAGAGGAAGTGGGAGTCAGGGGTGGAAGAAGTTACAGCACAGGGCCAGGTCATGGAAGTCCCTTTGGCTGTGATGAGAATTTTGTATTGTATTCTGCTTGAGACCACCCCAGGTTGTTGAGCAGGAGGCTGGTAAGAGCACAATGTTTTAACAAGAATCCCTCTGGCTGCTGTGACGAGAACAGACAAGATGAAGCAAGGTGGAAGCAGAAAGCTTGTTAAAAGGCTCTTTCAGAGGCTCAGGGGAGATAATGGTGGCTTAACCCTGATAGAAGCTGTAGAGGCAGTGAACAGTGGTCCGTTTGGAACCTTCTGAGGATGGAGCTCATGACATTTGCTGATGGCTCAGATACAAGGCCAGAAATTGGAATCAAGGGTGACATCCCTGGATTTGGCTGAGCCCCTGGAAGAGCTCCTTTTACAGAAATTTCTATTTTTCTGGTCTATATCCTGAGGCCTCCTTATTGAGAAGGGGTTGGGCATTTTTTCTCATCAGACTGGCGTGGGGGTGCTCTGGAGAGGACTTGCTGTGTAGTGTCTTCACCTGGCTGCTAGGTCACCAGACCTCTCTCCTTCAGCTCTTCTCTAAGTTAATCACAAAAGTCATATTTGCACTTCACTCCAGAATTGAATAAAAGTTAACCTCATTTAAATAACTACTTTACTGGTCAGAAGGATCCTATGTGCTATTCTTACCCTGAATCTTCTGGTTACCTGATTTCATAGATGAAACAGCTCAAGGTCAAGGGCTAACATCGTTTCTCCAGTGTGGCACGGCTCTGATTTGAACCCAAGCCCTCCGGTCTTCATGCCTCACCATGCAGTGTCCCACATTAACTCCAAGTCATTTCTCACTTCCTGTCTCATCCACACTTCCCGGTGGCCTTGCCAGGATGTGGACCAGACATAAGCAGCTATACAGTGAAACAAGGGAAGTGAAGTTCATTTACTGAGATGCTCAGAGATCCCCGAGCTCTGCTCATGGGAGACCCATGGGATCACTGGGCATCTCAGTAAATGCAAATGGTCTGGTGAGCTGGGAGACTGCCCACAACAACAAAGAACCAACAGGCAATTCCTCCTTTTTATTTTTGTTTTTCAATCTAGCATGTTCAGACACATACTTCCTTTAAAATTAGGGCTTTCTGGGAAGCAAAATTCAAGAAAACTGTTTATTCTTGTAGAATCTTTTGGCTTAACAC
Source organism: Myotis lucifugus (assembly GCF_000147115.1). NCBI lineage: Eukaryota > Metazoa > Chordata > Mammalia > Chiroptera > Vespertilionidae > Myotis > Myotis lucifugus. The sequence continues at coordinate 3,359,191 of NW_005871090.1, read as the reverse complement.
CTTTTAGAGAGATTTTGGCAGAGTTCAAATCAGAGCTCAAAACTCCTCATTGAGCTCTATTTGGGTGGCTCAGTTGGTTGGAATATCTTCCTCTGCAACAAATGGTTACAGGTTTGATTACCAGTCAGGGCACATAACCTACCTTGCTCCTTCCATCCCTGGTCTCCTGGTCTGCTGGTTTGGGCGCCTATGAGAGGCAACCAATAGATGTTTCTCTCTCACATCATTGTTGCTCACTTTCTCCCCCTCCTCTTTGTTGAGTTAGAACAACAGTTTCTGATTTTTAGTGCAGAGAAGACTTAAGACCTTTCCTTCCCCTGAACTGTGTTTCTGCTTCCTGTGCTGACACTTCTTTTCAATGGGGAGTTTTTGTTTGGCTTTTTCCTCACCCTAAGATATGTTTGTTAAATATATATATATATATATATATATATATATATATATATATATATAGAGAGAGAGAGAGAGAGAGAGAGAGAGAGAGATCAAAGAACATATTCAGGGGAAGGAAAGGTCTTATGTCTTCTCTGCACTAAAAATCTGCACAAAGAATCAGAAATTGTTGTTCCAGCTCCACCGAAACAGGCTGATCAGAAAAGGCACATCGTGGAGACAGCAAGAGCCCTTCCTTTTCGAGGACTCACTGCTCCCAGTCAGCTCACAACTGAGAAAACACAGAGGCACCAGGAAGGCTGGGGTGTCTTTTGCCCACCTCCTTGGGCCGCCTCCAGCGTGCTGCCAGAGATGAAGCTGCTGACTCCGCTGGGAGATGCTCTGCCACCCCTCTGCTTCATTTCCGGTGGACCCTCAGTGCCCAGGGAGAGCGCGCGCTTTGCTTGTGATGTGGGTAATGAACTGCCGCTGGGAACAAATTAATGAATGTGTCAGAAACTGCAGTGGAACTGTATTACGATTCATAAACACCATGATGAAAATGCCAGTCGAGCTCTGGCATAAATACACACACACTCTGAAGAAGCCAACTCCTTTTTCTTCTAATGAGAGGAGGATTTAAAATAACATCATTCTGCCCTGAGCACCATGGCTAAGCGAGAATTCCTTAGTGGATAAATAGTTTTTCTACATTTATATTTAATGTATAGAGAAAGAAAGGGAGTTTAATTTTTATATTTGTGTGCATGTGTACTATGCTTTCAAATACATGTAGTATTTATACCAAGTGTGAGTTTAAACCATACAAAAAGGTACATAGTGTCAGCTTTCTAGGTGCTATACCATGTTTATTTATTAAATGAGGTCTTTTTTATTTTTTATTTTTCTTAGCTATCATGTGTACATGACCTTTCATTAATATCCTTCTTTAATATTATGAATTTGGAATTTGGATTCAGAAATTAAAATTTAATAAAAAAACGACCACATTGGTCCTTAGACACCTATGGCTTTAAAGCAGCAGTTCTCAACCTGTGGGTCGAGACTCCTTTGGGGGTCGAATGACCCTTTCATAGGGGTCGCCTAAGACCATTGGAAAACACATATATAATTACATTATGATTCATAACAGTAGCAAAATTACAGTTATGAAGTAGCAACGAAAGTAATTTTATGGTTGGGGGTCACCACAACATGAGGGACTATATTAAAGGGTCGCAGCATTAGGAAGGTTGACAACCACTGCTTTAAAGCTTATGGCAGGAGGTGGGAAAGAAACTTCCATTTACTTCAAAAGTACAGCAGGGTTGTGTTGGGAACACCGATAGTCACTGAGTTTGTGGTCTCTGATATGCATATGGATGGTCACGTTTATGATGGGGGATGCTGCTGCCAGAGAAATCTTAACAGGGGGTTCCACAGAGCTCTGACATCCTACAAAAGCACCTGGCTGCCAGAGGGAGGACTGAGAAATAGGGAAGGAATCTCAGTATTAAGGGTCTAGGCTTTCTCCTTCCAGTTCAACCAGAGCCACTCACTTTTTATATCCTTTACATGTCAGGGCTCCAGGTAAGTTTCAGTTTATTAAAGTGCACTATAAATAAAAGCTATCACTTGTGCTATCAATAGAACACGATAGGTTAGTAGCAGATTGAGCATGGGTGTTAGAACCTATCAGACTTGACTTTATATATTAACTAGAGGCTCACTGCATGAAAATTCGTGCACTCGGGGGGTCCCTCAACCCAGCCTGTGCCCTCTCACAGTCCAGGAGCCTTTGGGGAATGTCCACCTGCCGGCTTAGGCCTGCTTCCTGGGGATCAGGCCTAAGCTGGCAGTCAGACATCCCTCTGGCAGCCAGGGAGCCCTCGGCGGATGTCTGACTGATGGCTTAGGCCCACTCCCCATGGAGATCCTTAGCACTGTCAAGGAGGCGGGAGAGGCTCTCACCACTGCCGCTGAACTCACAGCTGGCAGCCCAGCTTGTGGCCGAGCGGAGCTCCCCCTGTGGGAGCACACTGACCACCAGGGGGCAGCTCCTGTATTGAGTGTCTGCCCTCTGATGGTCAGTTCCCATCATAGCAACCAGTCGTTCTGCTGTTAGGGTCAATTTGCATATTATCCTTTTATTATATAGGATTCCAGTATTTATTAGCTATTAGATTTGGGATACAGGTAACCTCTCGGTTTCTGAGACAAAGTAATGATAATTCCCACTTGATTGGTTGCCATGAGGATTAGACATAGTGAATAAAATGCTTTGCACTTAATTTATTATCAGGTTGGGATGATTATAATAGATTCTAGCTGGCAACTAGTCACAGTTTGAAATGGTTTGTGTTCCTCTTTCATGCAGAACATGAAGCCTCCTTCCTCCAACTGTCAAGGCTAAGAGACCATAATTTCTCCTTAAGTCAGAGACTCTACTTAGCTAATCACGATCTCAAATATTAGCTACAGTTTTAGGAAAGAGACCAAAACTTGTGCCAGAGTATTGCTTATTTTTCATAAGTGACTGATTTGAAGTTAGAACAATTGTGGGAAGTGGCTCACTAAAACTTGAAGCAATACTGTAAGGATTTGTTTTCCCACCCATTTTCAGTGATATATTCTTAAATTGTTCATTAGTGGCTTCTTATCATCATAACCTCTGACTCTTTATTCAAAAAAGTACACAAAGGGGGAAGCACAAGGACTAAATCAAGATTAGGTATCAAACCAACTTTTCAGTAGTAAAAGCATGTTTGAGTTAGACCCTAGTCCATTCCTTTTGTCTTAAACTTCAGAAGCTAGGTTTTTAGTAAGACCTGTGCCAGTGCCCTATTCCTTGGCCTGCATCTCTCCAGTGTTATTATTGGTTTGCCAACTTGCATCACTTTTTCCCTTATCAATAGAGATTCCCTATTGTGGTAATCTTTCATGTAATGGAGAATTCGGGTCAGTAGTTAATGAATTGCTCAGTAGTCAATAAAGTGGAAAAATGGCAAAAATGCATTTGTTTTGAATAGGGTGAGTCTTTACAGATAATAAAATGAGTTATGTGTTGGAAATTTCAAAAAAAATCAAAACTGAATTGACACTGTCCTTTTTTCCTCCTCTCTTTTGGGGATTCTGTTTTTCTAGTTGAACTAATTCAGATTTATGTTATATAGCTAAAAAAAACATAAAGAAGATGAGGTATTACAAAGCCTTTTCAAACTTAGAAAACCAGGTAAAATTTTGATGGATGGATCCAGCTTCACATAGGCAAAAGTTCTCAAGAGTGAATGTTAATGGGGGCATCACAATTTAAGTTCTTGCATAACCAACTATGTCCAGAGTTGGGACATCCATTTTGCTCATTTATAGCAGAATAATTGGTATTGTAGATCAAAAATGGCTTCTATCCTTCATGAAAATTCATTTTTAAAGGGCAGTGAATCAAAACTTGTGAAAGGCTTTTCATGAATCACTCTGCACAGAATTAGAAAAGCTTTAAGGACTCATTTATATTCATGGTCACCAGACTTTCTAAAATGATTGTTGACTATATGGGACTACCTTAGCAGAGTTGAAGTGTTCCACACCAGCCCAAACAGAGTCTAAGCTCAATGTTCTCAAACTTTTTTTGTGTGTGTAATGTCTGAAATAAAACAATATTAAAAGACCATGGTAAGTTACTCATCAAAGAGCAGTGATTTGTAGGTAGTTGTCAGAAGGCCAAGGTGAAGTCCTGTCCTGTTTTGTAGACTTCTGTTCAGTTACCCTAGAAAGGCAGTTTCTTGGTTTTACTTTACAAAGTTCTTTTGCTATGGCACTCATTTCTGGGCATACGATTTTTGTAATGACCAATATCACTCTGACATTATAGTTACAAGAGTGTCTTAGTTTGGTTCCCCTGAAGCAGATTTTGAGATAAGGATTCAAGAGCAAGTGGTTTATTGGGAAGGTAATTCCAAGAAAAAACTGAGTCATGAGAGAAATAAACTGATAAAGCCTGGGTTATAAAAGAAGTTGCCACTGGGGGCAATTGGAACTCAGTCTCATTGGGAAGCTCTGGGAAATGGTGTGGAATATGCCTCAGACTTACCCCACATGAGGATAGGAGCCAGTGACAGAGTCTGCTATAGTTGCGAACATTGTGATGAAGGAACTGATTACAATAAAGTCCTTTGGAGATCAAGGTGAATTTGGGATGGGCAGGGGAAAACCTTGCACATAGGGAAATAAAGTAGAGGGAGCCAGAAATATACCACAGGAATGGCAGACTTTTGATTCATTGATTCTGTAATGAGAAAGAATGCTTAGGTTAATATTCACTATCTATAGTTATTAAGTTTTAAGTATTTGCAGACTAGTTACTAAGCATGTAGGTTGACAAGGCTATGATCCTTTATTTCTTCTTATTGGCCTCTATTTGACCATATCTTTGATAGTCATCACTGGTGGACAAGCAAAGAAGAGGGATGAGGAGGAGAAGGAGGAAGAGTAAGAGAAGGAGAAGGACAGAGGGAGAGAAGGAAGGATGGATGGAAGGAAGGAAGGAAGGAAGGAAGGAAGGAAGGAAGGAAGGAAGGAAAGGGGGAGGAGGGAAGGGAAGAGGAGGGGAGGAGGAGGAAGAGGAAGAATACTAAGAAGGAAGATAGCAAAAGTAGTAGACTATGTAGGATTTTAAAAAAAATAGATCTATGGATTGATGCTAAATTGTGATGACATTTTTTTTCTAGTCCATGAAGAGAGAAATAAAGGACAGTGTAGTGAATTTTCAATGAAGGTAATCTATTCTGTTGTTATAGCTTTCCAACATTTGGACATTAATATTTTCTTTTATGCAACTATAGTCATTGGTATTTAAAAAAAAATACTCCCTCAAAGCAAAACAGAGAATTAGAAAGCTCATGCTCTCCATTTAAAGAAGTGCATATATTTTGCTTATATGAACCCTGAGTCCTGGAACAATTAGCCTCATCCACTAAGGTATTCCTTACGTCATTCTGAAGAGACATCCAATGATAATGACTGTAGGTTACTCCTTAGCAATGCTGCATGTGAAATAAAGATAGCATATTAGAGTGGAGCACAGGCTGGGGCCAGCAACTGGGTCTATCCACACACTGTCCATGAGAACTTTTATTGTTTATTCAAACCTTTGCATTTCAATATACTCACCTATAGTGTGAACAAAATAATATTAGCATCGACTTCATATCTTTGGTTTAAGAATAATACATGTATAATATCTAGGATCTTCCACACACTAAATAAGCAACAAGTGCTGCCTTTTATAGTTAACTGTAGGTCTTACTATATGTTAATGTGGACATGCTAAGACAGCTAGAAATTTCCCAAATTTTCTTTCTGAAATAATGCAGTCTAATTAAATTACTCGGTCTATATACATTATAACAGGGAAAGAAGTATTTTTAAATAAAATATTCAAATAGCTAAACAGTTTTAGGCAGCAAGGACAAGATATTACTCACTGTAGGTAATACCTTTGCAAATTCTCACATTATTTTAATGAATATAGAGTTACTCTTCATATGGACTTTACTGTAAGAATTTACATTTGTCTGAAAGCATTTTTAAAGATTTTAAGATTTCACATTAGTTCTTGACAACTTGTTTTAATTTACATTCTTTGCAAGCATTTTTTACTATAATTGGTGTGGAAAATGATGACATTTTCTTCTTAATTAAGACACCTTTTGAAAATTTATAATGGACTGTAGGAACTATATGACACTGTATCATAGGAACTGTATTATAAAATAATAAAGTGAAGGAGGTCATTTTATGTTTTTAGTTTTTTTCTATAGTTTCATTAGATTTTACTAGACAAGGTAGTGCATGAGGAAGGATTTAGGAGATTGCAACACTTCTATTATATAATGAGAATAAGTTTTAGACCCACATCTATGAGAGACATAGAGTAAGACAGAGTCTTCACAGACAGAAAAATGAAACCGAACAGATGGCTAATTCTGCCTTTTTTGGTAGAGTTCTTTTCAAATGTGAAAGCACCCAGTTGACAAAGGAAAAGAAATTTTGTCGAACTCAGCACCTGAGTCAATAAATGCTGACTCTTTCCCCTTACCTTACGGGAATCTTGGCCAGGGTAGCTAGGGAGAGATGTGATGAGGAAGACAGTCAAGTTTAAGATACATTAGCTTTTTATCTCCTAATGGATAGACTAAAATTTGATTTTAATGTCAAGCAAAATCTTATTAGCTGAGCTCAGCAGAACTCCTGAGAGACAGTTACCGGCCATCCCTAATCACTTCTCAGGTGGTCACTTGGCTGGAGTTTCACAAGTCAGCTGGTTTCCAGTCTTGCTGGAGGTAGTGACTAGAATACATGGAGAAAACGACACAATGGTTAGCCTGTCTTTTTTTCTGTGATATCTTTATGCTCAATGAAGCCGCAAGCAGCTGCTTATAGATGCCTGTTATAATTTGTTGGGGAAATGCAGCCCATAATTATGGTTTCCAAAATGACACTTTTCCAATTCGACAAAATACATTTCTGTTCTTAGTCCTGTTTAGAAATTCGGAAACTGATTTGGGTGGTTCCCAAGTGCCCCTTTCTTCATGGTAGGCATTAAGTTGATAGAATCTAGGCTTCTACCCTGGATTGCTAATTCTGGATCCAGATGATTATATATATTTAATTCAAGATGACTACCTAATTTACAGGGAAAACCCAGGTGTGTGTGTGTGTGTGTGTGTGTGTGTGTGTGTGTGTTTTCTTATTCAATCCCTACTATGTGCAAAAGATCCATTTTCTGGGCCTGAGGAGAATGCCAATGAAATGCAATGCACCACTCATGCACATATAGGCAAACATGCCACATACCATGATTATTTTATTAAATAAATTCACCCTGAAGAGTAGATTTACAGATTTTTAGAAATGGTAATTAAAACCGAGACTTGGAAAAATGACAGCTTAATGTTGGGTGGATCTTTTCTAAGATGAAAGTACTAAATGTGAATTTTAAAAAAGATGATTTGCAAAAACATAATTTGTAGAACTCAGCAGTTTCAGCCAGACTGAATATTGATGTAGACTGAAAATCATAAAATTAGAGGTGAATAAAATTTCCTCTGAGTTTATAGGTTTACATTGTAGTCACCAAATATGTGTGAAGCCCAGAGTAACACAGCAAAGCTGATTGCAATATTGAATTTGCAGATACAGCATCTCTGTATTTGCAGATTCCTCATCAAATCTTAAACTCCCAGGTTGCTGTTGCAGGTGATGATCAAAGAATAGTCATATTAGATGGCATCTCTCCTCTCTCCTTTCTTTCTCTTTTTTGTGCCATGCTGCCATTATTTGAGCATGGTAGAAGGTTTCAGCAACATGATGACTGCAGAGCACAGACTAATTTGGGGGACAATAAACTCTTGCCATTTTCTCACTACCTCACAGTAGGAGAGGAAGAAAGCAGAATCTGTAGGCTCCCTTCACTTTCTGTTATAGTGATGCCGACCTGACCAGGGATGCCAATCTGGTCCAGCCCCTCTCTGACCTCACTTCCTTCTGCTCCTGCACATACTCCCTATGTCTATGCCCAATTTAACAGAATTCTCTCTGTAGTTGTTTAGCCTTGACTACCTAATATAGATGCTTCTCTATATCAGATGTCTAGTAATTTTCTAAGTCCAGCCTATCTCTTTTATTTTGGAGTAGGCTCCCTCACCACCTCAGGCAGCTTCCATCATACCCTGCCCCTCGTGCTGCCACTATGCCAAGGAAAAACTAGTAGGGTTTCCCTAACGGTCCATTTCCATATCTGTTTCCATTACTAGATTATGGGGTACTAGAAGACAGATCATGATGCACTTAAACATCTGGTCACCTTCACTGAGCAGGCACAATTTCACAAAGGGGATGCTCAAAAAATGTTTATTGAAGGAAGCAGGTTAAAGAAAAACAGTCATTTCAAGCACTGACACCAAGTATCTTGAGGTACAAGATTTCTCAGCTCTGGTGACTTGTTTGTTTTTCAATTAATGAAGAGTATACCCACTTCTGACATGTTTCCTATGTGAATGCTGGAACAAGGAGACCAGAGAATGGAGTAGAGATGACATTTCATCTCTCCATTCTTTAGTCCTTACCTGCAATACCTAACCTGAGGCCTTTAGCATTAAATGAAGAATCAGAACAGGGGTCATGCTCCAAACCCTGTTATGCTCCCAGCTTCCCTGCTATGCTCCCAGCTTCCCTGTGTATCTGGATTTCATGCCTAGAGGAGGATTATGAGGTAGCAATTGGAAAACCCGTAAACTCAGAGTGGATTTTATTCCCCTCTAATTTTCTGATTGGCAATCTACATCATGGTATTCACTCTGGTTAAAACTGCTGACTTCTACAAATTATGCTTTCACGTTGATTTAATGTCTGATTGGCATGCTTTCCCAGAATGTAGAAATCTATAAAATGCTGATTATCTTGATATAAATATAAATGAAATGTATAATTATTTTCTGAGGCAAATAAGCCAAATACTAAGGAAGTATAGAGATAGGAAACTGCAACTTCTGACCGTATTGCATGTATCATTGGACCATAGAATTTCTTCCAAAATTTAGACATTATACAGGTAACTTCCCAATTTCACCAGAATATATTTAGGAAAGTCCTAATAGTAAATGAACTGAGAGCAAACAGAATAAAGTTTCTAAAGTAATAGTGGTAAAACTGGGGGTTGCATTACCCCTTAAGGGCTCAGCATTGAATGATTCTAAAAACCATCAAAAATAGGTTTTACTAGTAAACACCTAGCAACTGCAAACCATGAAAATAATTTAAAATAGTAAAATTATACTTTAGGCTCAGTAGACATCCATGTAGGGTAAACAATTGATGCCATAAGAATTGATGCCCATGTCAGGGACAGAGCAGCAATGAAATCCATTGTTATTGAAACCTCCCACTCAGAAAGTCAAGAGGTAAAGCTGAAGAACAAACTCTAGTTAAAGTGAAAACAGGATGAAGGCTTTCCCTTCCTTCCTCTCCTTTGCCTCGTGGAGTGGGTTCCAAGACCTTAGGACCTTGTTGGATCATAATTGTGACCAAAAATTAGTCAAGCTTAGTAACCCAAATTAAACATTAGACTTTTTTATCTTGTTTTTTTTTAAAAATATATTTTTACTTATTTTTTTAATAGAAAATAGATACATATGGTTAAAAATTCAAATAGTACCAAAGGAAATAGACATTTCTGGTTTGCAGATGACAACGTGAGGTTGCCATGTACCCTCATTCTCTTCATAAATCACCCCAATAAGGACAAAAAAAACAAGAGGGAAAAACAGAAAAGCCAAGTCCATATTACACATAGTGAGATGTAATTGGAACGTTGAATAAGAGTAGATGGAAAGGGCATCAAAGGCAGTAGAGAGGACCCAGTGTGGATCACCTCCCTCTGTGTTCGGAGCTTCAAAGATGCCCTCCCAAAGGCAACCACAATTATTTCTCAATCGTGTCCTTCTGGAGATAATCCACAATATTTTCTGTAATCACACAAATAGTACACATTATACATGCAGTTCTGCACGTAGGTATTTTTAAATGCTATCTTTCTATATCAGTTCAAATAGATCTACTAGTTTTTTTTAATGATTATGCAGTAATTATTTTAACTGGTCCTTCTAAGTTGTGTATAATATTTTTCAAGTAAAACTCCAAAGAATGAAGCTGTATATTCATCAGTTGACATATGCATGTCTATATAATAAACTTCTAGAAGGTGAATTGTAGTTTCAAAGAGTAGAGACATTTTAATCTTGATACATCTTTTTAAGTCACTCTGCCACTTTTACTGGTAATGAAAGATACTGGCTTTTTCACAATGATATCAATAAATGATGTTTTGATCTCTTTATGATCTCTATATGTTTTGATTTCTATATGATGTCTCTTAATCTATTAATGATAATGTCAGTGTTTAATTTTCAGCCTTTCTACCATAAGTAAAGTTAACATTTTTACTATATTTGGAAATTTTTAATGAACCCTTCATTATATATTTTGTTCATTTTACTATCGGGATGTTAGTATGAAAAACTTTTTTGAGTGTGATACGAGCTGCAAATACTTTTTTACAAGTTTGTTGTTTGACATTTGACTTTGTATATAGTGCTTTTAGACACAATTAAGAAAAAAACATTAGGTAATTTAATTTCCCAACCTTTTCTTTTCAACACCAAAAAAAAATCCCTATACCCATCAGCAGTCATTCCCCATTTCCCTCTGCCCTTCAGCCCTAGCAACCGCTCATCTGCTTTCTCTTTGTATACATTTGCCTATTTTGTATATTACATATAAATGGAGTCATCCACTATGTAATCTTTTATGTCTGGTTTCTTTTACCTAGTGTAATATTTTCAAGGTTTGTGTTATAGGATGTGTCAGTACTTCCTCCTTTTTAGTGGTTGAATAATATTTCAGTATATGGATATACCACTTTTATTCATTCATTAGTTCATGGAGATTTAGGTTTCCACTTTTGGGCTATTCTTAATAATTTGCTGTGAAGATAATCATTCACAAGTTTCTGTGTGGATATATGTTTGCAGGCTGCTGTTGATCACATTAAAAAGGCTAGTCCACCTGAAGGTTACATAAAATTTGTCTTTGTATGTGTGTGTTTTAGTGATTATCTGCTTTTATTTGCTTTAATGTATACATTTTTCAATCTGGAACTTGTTTCATTTTAAAGTTGAGGTATGGAGTTTAATGTATATACATTTTTTCCCAGAAGGCTATCAAGCTGTTCCATTACATGTGTTGAATAAGCCTTCCACTCATCACTCCAGGCTTGGAATGTTATTTTCATTAAAAATTTTATTGCCACATATATATGAATAATTCTGGATTTCTACTATTCACCTCTTACTCATGTGTCCGTATTGTAGTATTTAAATTACTGTGATTTTATAATATGCTTCAATATTTGCTGTCTCTAGTTCCCTCTCATTATTCCTCAGAATATTCAAGGTTATTTGTGCTTGCTTGTTTTTTCCATATGACATTAAAGTAAGTTTATCTTGTTGCAAATAAAATACTATTCACATTTTTATTTGGATTGCCTTCAACTTATAGTTAACTTGAGTGTTTAATATCATTATGATGCTAAGAACTTGTTTTTTTCATTTCTTAATCTCCTTTTTTGTATTTCACAAGTGTTAAATATTTTTATCAATTGTTCATATTTTTTGTTAAATTATTTCTCTTTTTTGGTTGCTACTCTACATGGTATCTCTCTCTTATTTCATTATATCTTCTGGTTATTTGAAAGGAAGGATACTGATTTCTATGTTTTACTTTTGTGCAAAAATACCCTGAATTCTCAAATTATGCATGGTAGTTTTTAATTAGATTCTTCTCAATTTTCCATATAAATATCTACACACAATCATTTTACTTTTTGGTTTCTCACTGTAATCTTTATTTTGTTTAATTGTATTGATTGGTATTTCTAGAGCAACATTAAGTGATAATGGTGATAGTAGCATCCTTATTTTAAGAAAATGCTTTATAACAACACTAGAGGCCCAGTGCACAAAAATGTGTGCACTCGGGGGGAGGGGGGGTCCCTCAGTCGGCATGTGACCTCTCATAGTTTAGGACCCCTCGGGGGATGACCACCTGCTGGCTTAGGCCCACTCCCCAGGATATTGGGCCTAAGCTGGCAATCAGACATCCCTCTGGCAGCCCGGGATCCCTCGGGGGATGTCCACTTGCCAGCGGGGAGCAGGCCTAAGCTTCAGTCGGACATCCTTAGCATTGCTGAGGAGGTAGGAGAGGCTCCTGCCACCACCGCTGTGCTGGCAGCCATCAGCCTGGCTTGTGGCTGAGCAGAGCACCCCCTGTGGGAGCGCACTGACCACCAGGGGGCAGCTCCTGCATTGAGTGTCTGCCCCCTGGTGGTCAGTGTGTGTCATAGTGACCAGTCATTCCCAGTCGTTCTGCTATTAGGGTCAGTTTGCATATTACCCTTTTACTATATAGAATAGAGCCCTGGTGCATGGGAGGGGGCCGGCTGGTTTGCCCTAAAGGGTGTGGGGGAATCTTGGCTTCCTCCATCATTGGGGTAACCAAGCCTCCTGCTTGCTCCAGCTCCGTGGCTGCTGGCCGCCATCTTGGTTGGGTTAATTTGCATATAGTTGCTCTGATTGGCTGGTGGGCGTGGCTTAAGGCGTAGCGAAGGTACGGTCAATTTGCATGTTTGTCTATTATTAGGTAAGATATGATGATGAATGAGCACTTTTTGGTCTGTTTATATAGTGAATAATATTTATAAATTTCCTAATATTGATACCTTCTTGGATTTTTTGTATTGTATGCCACTTGGGTATTCTGTCTTATTTTTATCATACTGCTGTTTTTGCCTTACACTATTTATTGGGCTTTTTGTATCACTTCTCACTATGCAATTGACCTGGACTTTTTTTTTTATTGTACTAATGTTTTAGAGTTTTGGTAGCCATTTTACAGGATGTTCAAAGAAAGAAGCTTGGATTTTTTTTCGTGTTTTAGACAAATTTAAAACTATAGACATCAGAATTATCTGTTCTAGTCAAAATTCATGGGAAAACATCTGTGTTAGATGCTTACTCATGAAGGTAGTTCTTTGAAGCATTTTCCCCCTATGACAATTGGATTGCTTAGAATCTCTATCTTTTCTGGAATTGATTCTGGTCAAGTTTTGCTCAGCAATGGCCACTGAGAATCATTAACTATAGAGGAGTCATACTTTTGGAAGCATGTTGACAGCCGTTTGGGCACTTGAAATTTTTTTGGTGAGCTTTTATAGAGCTGAAGATATTTTAAAAATGTAAATTTAAAACATATGCCACAGAGCTGCTAAAACAAGGATTAGAGAGTATCCTGACTGTATATGTTCTGCTGCCTTCCAATCATGAAAAGTGGCAGGAAAGTTGAGTGACAAGAAAAGGCAAGGAAGGTTTTCAGAAATTGTAGAAAACCTTGAAGAGGCTGCACAGCTCACAAAAATAGACACACATTTGTGAGAAAGTTGTTTGGCAGAAACTTATCTCCCCATTTATTATTCTAACGCTCAGCCTCTCACCCTTGGAGAGCATTGATTTCTGCATCTTCTTCACAAGGACGTGGTACATCCTTGTGCGTGTAGAAAACTGACGATCCATAGTCACAGCTGCCTCTGCTTCTCATCTCAGATCATGGGTTCATGCACACAGTGTCAGTGTTTAGTGTTATTCAAAGTATGTTGTGTTGCACAGACTGAAAACTGAGACTTAATTAGGCACTGGGAAGAAAAAGAAGAAAGCAAAGAAATAAATCATGTTTAATCACCTACTCTGTATATGACCTGATAAAAACACTACAACATTATGTCATTTAATTTTACCACTTCAATTCCACAAAGAACTAACTCTGGTTCAGTGACGCTAATTGACTTTCTTAAAGTCACATAATTAATGCATAACCGATTTTTAATATGAACTTGTGTTCTTATACTGCACTATCCTGAAACTCGAATGACAAAATGAATATCTGCAAAAAAATAAGTACTGCTGGTCTTGGCTGACATGGCTCAGTGGTTGAGCATCAACCTATGAACTGATAGGTCATGGTTCGATTCCCAGTCAGAGCACATGCCCGGGTTGCAGGCTCGATCCTCAGTGTGAGGCATGCAGGAGGCAGCTGATCAATGATTCTCTCTCATCATTGATGTTTCTCTTTCTCTCTCCCTCTCCCTTCCTCTCTGAAAGCAATAAAATATATATATATAAAAGAAAGAAGTACTATTAATAGAGTAAAATATTAGTGATGCCATGTAAAGGGGTTAAGAAGTTCCATGGACAACAAAAGCCGATGTCACTAAAATGTTTCATAGATAAAGCCCATTATCTTTAGAGTTCTATCTACCAAATGTGATGGCTAGATAAAACGTACTCATCTAAGAAGTTCTACCATACCATTCCAAGTCTATGGCAAATAAAGGGGTGGCACTTTCTTAATTTCTCATTGACAAATCATTAAGGCTACTCACTGTTTCCAGTGAGAAAGTAATTACTACAAACTTGGGTGTACTCTGATTTTCTTTTAAGAGGAGTTACATTAAGGGGGGCCCAAGGTTGCTTTTGTTTTATTTTTTCTTGGCCATTTCTTGTCAAGTAAACTCAATCATTATGTAACCATATTAGCCAGGGGACATCATACAGTCTGGATGATATGATGTAGTGTTTTCTTAATTCAAAATTGATACAATTCTGCAAATGCATGCAGCAAGACAGGGTATTAATTGGGCAAGTTTCAGGGTTTACTTGTTTACACAATTGAATGAAATCAATAATTGGACAGACTGACTCATTGCCTAGGGACAGTCCTGAAGGCAACTGATCTGTTTATATGTTTCTAATCTGTTTAAATGTCTCTGTGCATTTTTTTAACCAGGTTGTACAGTATGTTTCCTCTTTAATGCTCTGTTTTTAATACATTCCTTCATATAGTCAAATAGGAATAAGAATGAGTCTTGCTGTTTGGTTTGGTACTTAGTAAAGGCATATTACACTGAGTTAGTTAGGGGAGAGGGAGGTCAATTTAGTCAGGGCTTTACATTCATGGAGAGTTTTAAGTTTAGAAATGAAAATATTTCTAAAGAGGACATACTTATACTCAGAAAGATACCCTAGCACCAATGAGAAAAGACATTCATCACAATTTAGATTTTAATTCATGATATGACCATTACAGAAGCTGGTAGTACAAAACAAATTTTTAAACTAAAATTAAATTCTATGACTGTCTTGTGGATAGTATTATATTGTAATACATTTGTGTGTATATGTTAAAATTTTTGAGTTGTTTTTCAGTATAAACATATTCTATTGACCACAATATTCACACTCTGTATTGATCTTTTTAAAAATTTTGTTAAATATATGTGATACCTAAAGTCATGGCAAGGCCTTTTCTTGGTTTCAAGAAAGCATTATATGTCCTTCATCTGCATTTTTCTGGAGTCAGGAAGGGGGTGTGAATGGTGCCTTGTTTACCCAATTTAGATAGGAAAAAAATGTTTATCTTCTTAGCAACAGATGCATGAAATTCATTTGTGGGACAAAGGCTAGCTCTTCTGAAGAAAGCCTTTGATATGGGGCTACAGTATAAAAGTGGGCTTTAGACTGGCTTCTACATTCACATAACAGAAGATAACTTTCATAATTTTGTGGGAAGAAGGGAGCGAGTTTAGCAGTTAGTGTGGGGGGAATTCAAGGATAGAGAAGACCCCCATGCCTATTACTTGCTTCAATACATTCCACATTGCCCAGAAATGCTTTTGCATGGTGGGTTTATGTTTTTGCTTTTTGGAGAATCTCAGAAAAGAATAAGGAAATGACAGGCTGTTTAGACTCATGAAAGAAAAATGTAATGGAGTGAGAGCTGGTAACCCAGGGAGCAGAGCCCTAGCAAGGCAGAAAATGGACAGCTTGCATTTCAGGCTGTTCTAGCAAGGACAGGGCACTTGATGACAAGAGGCACGGGGCAGGGCTCAGCTGGGTTTAAGGGGCTTTCAACTATTGTGGGAAGTAACCAGAGATTTATCTTTGCCCCATCAATGCCAGGAAGCTCAGTCCAGTTCCATCTTCCATAGGGAGACACAATCAGCAGTGGGGTTAGAAGTGGTTTTTGTACTATGACCAGAAACAAAAGTTGACTAGCTATTTTTTCACCTAAAAAGATGTTCAGATAAAAAGGAAGGATTGCATGGAGAGAAAGTAAGAAGCAGCAGGAAATTCTGTTCAGAGGAGAAAAGGAAGTTAAGGGGAGGGCCTTTTATAACCATAGAGCTCTGTTGTAAATAGAGTTTTTCCTGCAGGGTTTTGTGACCACTATGTGAGAGATCTCCTACAGGCCCTCCGGATTCCTGTCTTAGTTACGATTTTTGTCATAATGTTGACAGTACCAGTTGGGAGCTCATGGCTTGGCTTTTCAACATGGTAGCAGTGTGACATTTGGCAATTTTTTTTAAAGTCTCATTGCCTCAGTTTTCCCCAACATGCATTGAGGTTAATGATACTCACCTTAGAGCAGCGGTTCTCAACCTGTGGGTCGCAACCCCTTTGGCGGTCGAACGACCCTTTCACAGGGGTCGCCTAAGACCATCCTGCATATCAGATATTTACATTATGATTCATAACAGTAGCAACATTACAGTTATGAAGTAGCAACGAAAATAATTTTATGGTTGGGTCACAAGATGAGGAACTATATTTAAAGGGCCAGAAGGTTGAGAACCACTGCCTTAAAGTGTTTCCCTGAGACTGCAATAATATAATCCATAAAACACTCCTGCCAGAACCACACATCCAATAACTGCTTGATAAACAATAGATATCATTTTTATTAGTGAGAGTGGAACCACAACTAGGAAAGATGTTCAGATATTGGCTAAGAATATTACAGGAGAATCGTTTCCTTTGAAGGGACATCATGCTTCTGGCAATTCTAAATTTGGATGGAACTTGGCAGGAAGAATTCAGAGTAGAAATAGCTGAAGCAATACACACATAGCGATGCGTTTTCCAAACTGAACTCTGAGACTTGGAGATACAATGTCTTCTGGAAGGAGAACACAGGCTCTGGATCAAAAGTAAATGTTGATACACTGATTAGTAAGGAGCAACCTGGAGCAGGGACCAATGGAGCCTCATAAGAGAGCAGGGGATGAAAAAGACCCATGATATCCAGAGCTAAAAAATACAGTGGGGGACCCATTAATGACATGGGTTTGAACTGCACAGGTCTGCGTGCCCTCAGATTTTCTCAGTAAATACCTGTATGTTTTAGATCTGTGGTTGGGATTCCATGGGTGCAGGGAGCTGACTGTATGCAATGTAAGCCAGTTTATGTTGGGAACTTGAGCATGTGCAGATTTCAGTATCTGGAAAACCAATCCCCTGTGAATACCAAGGGACAGTAAGTTTTATGGGAGTCAAATGTTATACGTGGACTTTCAACCATGTGTGGGAGATTTGTGCTCCTAACCCCCTTGTTGTTGAAGGCTTAGCTGTACCTGCAGCCCAGAGAGTCCCTTAGGTCAGGTCCCTGGAGGTCAGAGCCTGGGACCAGGATCCTTGTGCTCCCAGGAGAAACTGATATGGGTGAGGGCAGATCAAGACTGAGAAAGAGAAGGGTAGAAATCCAACAAGAGCAAAGTATGAGAAGTTCCAACCTCAGCCTGATCCCATGGAAGCTCTGGAGTTGCTTCCCTTGAGGAAAAGGAACTGGCTTTTGTTACTCAGTCCCCGTCTGTTTGGGCACTTCCCAACTCCCATTATATGACAGCAGTCAGAGCAGAGCAAACAGCACCTGCTAGAGGTCAGTCGCCCTGGCCAGAGCTACATATGGTCTTACTCATGGCATGATGTTCAGTGGTACCCACAGGACAGTCACGCTGGCCATTAAATATTTAAACGTTTTGTGCAGTAACAGCTTGATAAGAGCAATTTCTCTCAGGACTCTGAGTGCCCCATGATCACTCTGGTTTCTCTGAGCCCATTCCTAGGATGCTTGCTTTATTTATGTATTCATGTATGTATGTATTTAATTTTTTTCATCACCATTTTCCCTCTCAATTCCCTCTTCCACCTTCACCATCCCCCAACCCCCAGCAATCACCACACTATGGTCCATGTCCTAGGACTCTTTTGATCTTCCCACAGGCTCCTGGCTGCTGGTCTGGTTGTCCAGTGTTCTCCCATAGATGCTGATGAAGGGTTGGAATGTCACCCATGTGCAGGAGTCTTCCGGATCATCAGTATACAATTTCATAAATTGTCAGTCGATCCTTTAATAAAATTGTGTACTGTTTCTTTAACTCTCTCCTTGAGGGGCTTCGTTCCAAGCATTGTGGATGGCAGAAAAGCAGCAGCTTGTGGTTTGATAGGTTAACTTCTCTTCCTTGTCTAGGAAGCCTGGGCATTTTTAGTGATGTTCTTGGACTGACTTAGTAATGTGACCCTTAATGGCAAGTCAGCTCCTTTCTCTTCTAAACCCAGGTGTTTAATGGGAAACTGGGTAGAAATGGCCTCTAAATCAAGTAAAGTGGCACACCCTGGGAATGGAGAGGGGGTGGTGTGTCACTATGTAACACAACAAGGCTTGTTGCTATGTTTACATCTGTGAGTTTCATTGAGCCTCCTATAGTGACTGTTTTGACAGATGAAATCTATCTTCCTTCCTAGTTGGTAAATAAAGTTATTTCATAGTACAGCAGGGGGGAGATTACACGGTTAAGGCGGTGATGAAATAACCAAGAGTGTGTTCCTCAGATCGATGGGCTTAACTCTTTCCACAAGTCATTTGCCTCCCAGTCAAATTCCAGTGCAACTTGACTCAAGACAGGGAGGGCTCTGTTCCCTGATGCCTGAGAAGAAATGAAGCATTTCTCCTCTATTACTTCTAATTTTAATTTCTTCTAGATGACTTCTAACCCATGTACATGATAACACACTTCCAGTCTCAAGGGTATGTGTTCAGGTGTATGTGTCTACATGAGAGGGTTTTCATATTGGGTTTCCTAGAAGCAGATCCTAAAACAAAGTTGTGAGTGCCAGCAGCTTATTTGGACAGTGATCCCAAGAAGCAACAGAAGGAAAGTGCGGAAGTGACAAGGGAAGGAATAAGCATCATTGAGCAGGTTATCACTGTGAGGAAAGTTAGATAGCATAGAGGCAGTGGAAAGCATAAGGCTCACGTTATCCCCACCAAGGTGCTGTTCATGTCACTCTATATCCAGGCCATTTCATTCCTACATGTGCCTGTCTCCTCAGCATAGACATGCAAGTTTAAAAGCCTATGGTTAGTTGAGGAGTCAGAACAAATGGGTGCTAGATGAAATGCTTTGGCTGTTACTTGACCTTCTTGACACCGGGCATTAACATGGGTATCCCTGTAAATCAAGCATAGGCACATGAGGGGTTTTACTAACTGCCACCTTCTGTCTTATATAAAGTCTTTAGTTTTATCCTTTATTAACAAACTCCCAGCAGCCATTTGGCATTTCTGGGTTAATGCTCTCACTAATGACTTTTAGAGAAAACACAATTGTGAAAATCTTTAGACATCTCCAGGGCTATGCCCAAAGCAAAGAAGAGATGTAGGAAAAGAGGATCTTTTCATAATATCTCCAAATTTCATTTCTTTAATTTTTATGATGGAAGGATGAATCCAGAGAGGCAATCTAAGGAATATCAACCAGTGGGCCTTCAGGAAATTAAAGGAACTGCAATACTGTTACTGTCAGGCAATCCAGGTGAATTGGTGTGACAAAATGAGCACTAGATTGAAAGACAAAAGACATATTTTTTGGGTCCATGACCTGCCCACTTATAGCAGTAGCCATGGTTTACTCCTCCCTCTCCTGGCCTTAGTTTCACCAAGTGAACAAGAAGTTTGAATTATATGATCTCTTCTTTTGCCAAATTCAAAAAATGTATTTGCTCTCCTTTCTACTTACTTTTTGAGAGAAAAATATTATCTTTTTTATTTTCATATTTTTCTCCATTACCTAAGCAATTACAAAAGCTTATAAAAATTGAAAAGAAAATAATTATGCATAGCCTCTTTATTCTATTTTAGTGTGTCTCATTCTTTCTTATGAAACTCTTTATATGTAGTCACAATTATAATGTATATACATTTTTATATATTTATACAGCTATGGGAAAGAAAACAGAAAGGAAGAGGATAGCTCCTTTCAAATATTTGAAAAACTGCCACATGGAAGAGAGGACAGACTAGTTCTGTGCAAATCCAAGGGATCAGTGAGAAGAAGGAACATGAATGTTGCCTTATTACAGGGAAAGAAAGTTTCTTCTTCTGTGCCTCTAGAGGAGTGGTGGTGTTCAAAGGATATGCAACAGAGAAGAACTAGAAAAGTGTTAGAATAAGGTGATGACACTCCATTCTGGGCAACATATAGTTATAAGGTTTTTTAATGCTCATTTTGTGATAATCGAGCTTGCACCTTCCATCAACTTGGTAAAGTCTTCAATATTATCATCCCATCAATGAATTCATAGCAGCCATTTAGCCATTTCTATCTACCTGGGTTGATGCTCTTACTAATGACTCTTCCAAGGAAGATACAAATTGTAAAAATCTTTAGATATCTCCACCTCTGTGCCCAAGGGGGGAAAAAGAGATAAGAAAACAGAACTTTTTCGTTATCTCTCCAAATTGCATTTCTTTTATTTTTATTACCAGCTATCTTAAACTGCACTGACTTTCCTTTGCACACTTCTCCTTAATAAGCACAAACTGTTCTAGTTCATCCCCTTCCCAGATTATGTTTTTGCAAAATTATCAATCAGACTCCTAGTATTAGATCTGTTGGATTATTTGGCTGATAATTTGACTCACAATACCGGTAGGTAACACACATGGCAAAAACAGCAAGACACGCAATGTCACATGCATTAGACCTTGTTCATAAAAACAGATTTGAATCCTTCTTGAGAAGTGGGTGAAAACAAGAACTCCAATTTTTACAAGCTTTTCTCCACCCTTTCTTTTTGTACTTTTCTTTTTACATTAATACAGTTTTTAAAAATACGTTTTAATGTGTGTGGGAGTTAGACTGATCATCGACTGGAAGCCAACTCAGTTCTGCATGAGAAACCATCTAGAAGGGAACATTTGGGTATTCAACATACTTGTAAGAGGAGAGAAGCATTAAATAGGAGGAATTAAAGCCCCTTGACATATCATTGCAGAAGGCATTTAGCTAAAACATT
Source organism: Myotis lucifugus (assembly GCF_000147115.1). Lineage (NCBI taxonomy): Eukaryota > Metazoa > Chordata > Mammalia > Chiroptera > Vespertilionidae > Myotis > Myotis lucifugus. The sequence continues at coordinate 3,338,018 of NW_005871090.1, read as the reverse complement.
TTTCTACCAAATTGCTTCTTGAAGGTTTTATTGAGATTTACAACTGAGAGACCTCACAAGGCAGGTAGAGAGAGGTGAAAATTCAGGCATGATCTGGAATAGGCATGCTTCGGCAAGAGCATTATATTGCAAAAGTGAATACTCAATGATAAATGTATTTTACTTCTGATGCTTTTACCTATTTAAGTTGCATCTATTTGTCTTATTTAATACTAGAGGCCCGGTCCAGGAGATTCGTGGACTCAGGGGATGGGGGGGGGGGCCCTCAGCCCAGCCTGTGCCCTTTTGCAGTCTGGGAGCCCTTGGGGGATGTCCAACTGATGTGGGGAGCAAGCCTAAGCCATCAGTTGGACATCCTTAGTGCTGCCGCAGAGGCTGGAGAGGCTCCGACCACCATGCTGCTGCGCTCACCAGCCATGAGCCCTGTGGGAGCACACTGACCACCAGGGGGAAGCTCCTGTGTTGAGCATCTGCCCCCTGGTAGTCAGTGCATGTCATAGCGACTGGTTGTTCCACAGTTTGGTCGATTTGCATATTATGGTTTTATTATATAGAATGATATTAAAATAAGAGCTCTAATAGTCAAAGGACCCAATACTGGAAGATAGTAGACTTTACTTAAGCCATAAGAATATTAATAACTAGAGGCCCGATGCACAAAATCGTGCAAGAGTAGGCCTTCTTACCCCGGCTGCCGGCACTGGCTTCCCTCTGGTCACCGGCAGGCACCCAGGACCCCGGCTTCCCTCGAAGCCCCGGCTTCATCCAGAAGGTCATCAGGAAGAACATCCGAAAGGACATCCAGTCTAATTAGCATATTATGCTTTTATTATTATAAATAGTAATGAGATTTGATTCCAGGTCTTCTGATGCCCATTTTTGTTTTGTTTTCTCTATGTCAGGCTGTAGATGATCATACATATATTTCATCTGTTTATTTTCAAATAAATTATTCTTAAATATGAGGCAGTAGAAACATTGAAATAAAGTTGACCCAACAATGGTATATCACCTACTATTGCCTCTATAAAGAGACAGCGTATTGTGGAAAGGGCATAGGACAAAAGACAGAAAATGGGCTCAAACCTTAACTACCTGGCACTTTGATTGAAATGTGTAACCTGGCTTTTTCCACATTTATTCTAAAATGTATTTCATTATATTCTATTTTAAAATAAATGTTTTAGTGAACCCATTTCCCTTTTAGGTCTTTCCTTCAATGTCAAAAACCTACTCACTTAGTCTATCTGAGACTCAATCTTCATATATTTTTAAAATCTTTCCAAGGTAATCTTTAATTAGATAGTATTAACTAGTAGTGCTGAATTGCTTGGACTAGTTAATAGTTGTCCTGTGGGTGTCAAGCATGCTGTCTATTCTATTATAAAGTGGGATTTTAAAATATTCTGTAAAATAAAGAAATGTGGAAGATATTTATAATGTGTGCAGTTACTAAATCTCTGTAAGGACTCAGTTCCAATTACAATCTCTATAAAGTGTCACTAGGTTGGAAATTACATTCATGTAATAATTTTGTGTGGCAACCGTATAGTTTCAACGATACCTGACTTTCTTAAGTTCATTACTTGTAAGGAGAAGTACAAGTAAACCCTCTTCTCTGCAGGGCTCAGCTTCCCTCCATCTGGAGGCAGTCAGGGGTACATCTGAATTGATAAGCTATCTTTTCTTTTATGAATGTTTTCCTAATTTCTATGAATCAAATCTTTTATTCTGAGATAATTGGAGATTCACATCCTATCTAATAATAGACAAACATGGTAATTAACCGTACCTCCAACACGCTTCCCATTGGCTAATCAGGGCAATATGCAAATTAACTGCCAACCAAGATGGTGGCCAGAAGCCAGGCAGCTGAAGCGAACAGGAGGCTTACTTGCTCCAGTGATGGAGGAAGCCAAGTTTCCCCGCCTGCCGCTGCCGGCCTCTGAGCTGCACTCTAAGCAACTATGTTGCAATTATAGAAGCTAAACAATCCCCAGAAACCTGCTTTCAGCCAGCCGAGCCTCAGAGCTGGAGTTGCAACAGTGTTTCAATTATAGAAGCTAAACAAACCCAGATACCTGCTTTCAGCAGCCGAGGCCTCAGAGCTGGAGCCAAGCCTCAGAGTTAAAGCCTGCTCTCAGCTCCAGTGATAGCCATAGAAGGTAAATAAATCCCAGTATAAAGAAAAAAGAAAAAAAGGAGAGGTTGGGAGCTTCAGTCGCCCGCCAGCCTGAAAACGGCCCTCAGCCCCTCACCCAGACTGGCGAGGCACCCCAGTGGGGACCCCCACCCTGAAGGGGTGTGACCAGCTGCAAACAGCCATCATCCCCTCATCCAGGCTGGCCAGGCACCCAGTGGGGACCCCCACCCTGAAGCAACAAGATGGCAGCTAATTTGCATACTGAAGGTGGGCAGCAGCGGGCAAGCTGTCCGCAGTCCGGGACCCAGATCTGTGATCTTCCGGGTGGGGGGCAGTGATTGAGGCTGTCCGCGGTTCCCGGGGACCCGGATCCGTTGACCCTTCCGGAGGGGTTGGCAGCTTCGAACAGGGGGCAGGATCAGCTGGGGGTTGGGCAGGGCCAGGGATCCTTGCTTTCCGCCCCAGCCCCAGTCACTCCTGGGGCAGGTGAGCAGCGCAGAGAGCCTCTGGACAGGGGAGGCAGGGCTGGCGGAGGGCGGCCTGTACTCCCCCACATGGCGGTGGTGACAGCTGTGAGTGCGCCAAGCGTAGCCTGCTGAAGTAGCACCTGCAGGCCATCTGCAGGCCATCAGTGCCCAGGAGGTGCTGCGCAAGTCCCGCCTCTTGGCCCAGAAGGTGCAGGATCGCAGGGACAGCCACCGTGGTGGGCCAGACTGACGTCCTCCTGGCCTCACCAGGGGTGTTTGCAGATCTGCAAAGCCAGAGGCCTCCAGTGTGCACATCCCCCCCTGGCGTGCGAACATCCCCCAGCACACTGTCACCCTCCCGTGCCTGCAACAGTTGCAAACCAAGGCGTGCACAAGTTCCCCCTGCCTCTCCACCGCACTTCCATCAACCCAGCATGCCTAACACCCCCACAGGATGTGCACACATCCCCTCTGATGTGCTCACGTAGTTGGAGAGTGTCTGGGTGTTCTGGGTGCTGAGGGTGGGCGCCTGTGAGATGACAGTGAGAGGGCAGAGTGGTGATGCCCTGTTCCCACGGAGGCCAGTTTAGCTATGAGATCACCTCTGGGGGGTTAATGCAGGTGCTGAGGTGGGAGCAGATGCAGACAGACACACCTGGTGTCCGTGGGCAGCCCTCTCTGAGGTGCCTTTGGTCAGCGTTCAAGATCAAGAACCCAGAGGCGGAGAGGAATTCCGTCCTCTCAGTGAAAGAGTGGGATAGTCGGGGCGACTGTAGAGGAGGAATGTGCACTTTGGGTGCCAGCACCCATGAGCAAAGGCTGCCCTGACTGAGCCTCGCTTGCTTGGGGCCTAGCCCACTCCTGCCGGGCAACGGGTGACAGGATGTGCTTTTCCAAATTAATGAGAGAAAACGTTGATTCTCCTGCTGCCCACGAAGGTGGAAAGTAAAGTGGGGAGACATGTGGGGAATGAGCGAGGTTCCCTGTCTGGGGGTTCCAAATCTGCTGTTGGTTTCTATCACCACTGACTAGAGATATACAGGGTGTTCCCCCAAAATGTATACACACTTTGAATACCTACTAATTCCAATGGTTTTAAGCATAAGAAAGAAACAACAATGGTGCTGTTATCTGTTAAAAGTGTGGGCACAAACAGGTAGTTGGACATTCCCTGAGGGGTCTCAGATTGGAGAGGGTGAAGGCCAGACTGAGGGGCCCCTTCACCCCCCCGACCCTAGTGCACGAATTTCGTGCACCGGGCTAATAGTGCAGTTATAATCAATAATACAAAGAGATCTGCTGTATACTTTTAGCTATTATTAGTTTTTGCTATTCTAGTTCCTTTTTCCTTCCATACAAATTTTAAAATAGTCCTATATATGTCCATAAAAAATATTGCTGTCATTTTAATAGTAGTTCCATTAAACCTATATTTCAATTTGGGGAGAGCTGATATTATCGTTGAGTATTCTAATCCATGAACATGGTATTTCTTTTCATTTGTTTACATTATTTTTTATTTTATCTTTGTATAGTTTTCAGCAAACAAATTCTGTAAATATTTCATTCAAATTTACTTATAAATATTTTATTTTTTGAATGGCTGTAAATGGCATTATATTAAATTTTGGTGTCCACATGTTCTTTGATAGTATGTATATAGAAATACCATTGAGTTTTATAAGTTTATCCTGTATCCTGAAAGCTTGCTGAACTCATTTATTAATTGTAGGGGGGTCATAGATAATTTTATAATCTGCAAATAGGAACAGCATTATTTATTTTTACTTTTTATTTTATTTTATTTTATTTTATTTTATTTTAGTTTAGTTTAGTTTAGTTTAGTTTAGTTTTTGTTATATTGCACTGGCTAGAATTCCAGCACTATGTTGAATAAAATTAGTGAGAAAGATCATCCTTTACTTAGTCTCAAATTTAGGGAATAAACATTCAATCTTTTATTATTAACTTAATGTTAGCAGTAGGATTTTTATAGATGTACTTTATCAATTTGAGGACATTCTCTTTTGGCTATATTATTATAAATTAGTGTTGAATATTGTTAAATTAAGTGTTTTTTTCTACATTCACTGATATAATCACATTATTTTTCTCTTTTAGTCTGTTAAAATAGTAGATTATGTTGATTGATTTTTGAATATTGAACCATCCCTGTATCCTTAAAATAAACCTTACTTCGTCATGTTGTATCATTCTTTTTATATATTGCAGAAATATAATTGCTAATATTTTGTTAAATATTTTGCATCTGTAATTACGAGAGATATTAGATTTTTTTTTCTTGTTGTACTCTCTTTGTCTGTTATGGTATCAGTGGTTCTCAACCTTCCTAATGCTGTGACCCTTTAATACAATTCCTCATGTTGTGGTGACCCCCAACCATAAAATTATTTTGGTTGCTACTTCATAACTGTAATTTTGCTACTGTTATGAATCATAATGTAAATATCTGATATGAAGGATGTATTTAGGCGACCCCTGTGAAAGGGTGGTTCGACCCCAAAGGGGTCGAGACCCACAGGTTGAGAACCGCTGGTATAGGGAAAATACTAGCTTAAATAAATAAATTGGGAAGTGTTATTTCCTCTTAAATTTTCTGGAAGAGATTATATATAACTAGAGGCCCAGTGCACAAAAATTTGTGCACTCGGGGGGGTCCCTCAGCCCGGCCTATGCCCTCTTGCAATCTGGGACCCCTCGGAGGATGTCCACCTGCTGACTTAGGCCTGCTCCCTGGGGGATCGGGCCCAAGCTGGCAGTCAGAAATTCCTTTGGCAGCCTGGCAGCCCGGCAGCCCTTGGGGGATGTCCACTTGCCAGCAGGGAGCAGGCCTAAGCTGCAGTCGGACATCCTTAGCGCTGCTGAGGAGGCGGGAAAGGCTCCCACCACCACTGCTGTACTGGCAGCCGTCAGCCTGGCTTGTGGCTGAGCAGAGCTCCCCCTGTGGGAATGCACTGACCACCAGGGGGCAGCTCCTGCATTGAGCGTCTGTCCCCTGGTGATCAGTGTGTGTCATAGTGACCAGTCATTCCCAGTCGTTCTGCTGTTAGGGTCAGTTTGCATATTACCCTTTTATTATATAGGATAGAGACCTAGTGCATGGTGGGGGTCAGCTGGTTTGCCCTGAAGGATGTCCCAGATCAGGGTGGGGGTCCCGCTGGGGTGTCTGGCCAGCCTGGGTGAGGGGCTAATGGGTGTTTGCAGGCTGGTCAAACCCACCCCCCCAGTGGGGATCCTCACCCCATGGAGGTTTGGCCAGCCTGGGTGAGGGGCTGATGGCTGTTTTCAGGTTGGGCACACCCCCTTTAGGGTGGGGGGTCCCCACTGGGGTGCCTGGCCAGTCTGGGTGAGGGGCTGAGGGCCGTTTTCAGGCTGACCAAGCCCCCAGCGACGGAAGCTCCCAGCCTCTCCTTTTTTCTTTTTTGTCTTTTATCCTGGGATTTATTTACCTTATATAATTGAAACTTTGTAGCCTTGAGAGGAGCTCAGAGGCAGCCAGGGAGGGCAGGAGGGAAGCCTCTTGCTCGCTCCAGCTCTGTGGCCACAGCCGGCTGAAAGCAGGTGTCTTGGGGTTTATTTATCTTCTATAATTCAAACTTTGTTACTTTGAGTGGAGCTCAGAGCTGCTGCGGCAGGCGGGAAGCTTCGCTTCCTCCATCATTGGGGCAACCAAGCCTCCCGCTCGCTGCAGCTCTGTGTCTGCCAGCCGCCATCTTGGTTGGGTTAATTTGCATATAGTCACTCTGATTGGCTGGTGGGTGTGGCTTAAGGCGTAGCGAAGGTAAGGTCAATTTGAATGTTTGTCTTTTATTAGTGTAGATTACCTTTCATTATTCCTGAAATGTTTGGTAGATTTCTCCAGTGACACCATCTGGGCCTGGGGGTCACTGTTATGGGAGTTTTTAAATTAAGTATACAATTTCCTTAATATTAATGTGGTTATACAAATTATTTCATAATGATTGAAATGCATTTTTCACAAAAAAGAAACATTTTGCCTAAGTTGTTAAATTTATGTGTATAAAGTTTTTTTGCTGCATCACTTTACTATCTTTTTTATTTTTCCAGCTTTTGTAGTGATATCTCCTGTTATTTCTTCTGATATTGGCAATTTTTATCTTCTCCTTTTTGTTGTTAAGTGTTGCAAGAGGTTTGTAAAGTTTACTGATCTTTTCAAAGAAGCATCTCTTTTTTTTAATGATTTTAAAAATATTTTTATTGATTTCAGAGAGGAATGGAGAGGGAAAGAGAAAGAGAAACACCAATGATGTGAGAGAATCATTGATCTTCTGCCTCCTGCATGCCCCCCACTGGGGAGCAACCCCTAACTTGTGTCCTGACTGGGAATTGAACCATAACCTCCTGGTTCATAGGTGGATGCTCAACCGCCTAGAAACACGGGCTGGGCTTTTTAATGATTTTTAAATGTTTTTTTTCTATTTTTAATTTAAGTGATTTGTTAATCTTTATTATTTATTTCCTTTGGCTTGCTTTGGATATAATTTGCTCTTTTCTTTCTGGGTTCTTGAGGTGAGGCCTTACATTATTGATCTGAGAATTTTCTAGTCTATAAATTGTCCTTTCAGAACTGCTATAGTAGGGTCCTACAAATTTTGATATGTTGTATTTTCACTTTTTATGTAGTCTTATGTAGTTTTAAATTTCTCTTTAAGACTTTTTAATTGAACCATGGTATATTAAAAGTGTATTGTTTAGTTTTGTAGACTTTCTTTTTATCTTTCTGTTATTTTTTAGTTTTATTCCATTTTGGTCAGAGAATAAACTCTGCAACATTTCAATGCTTTTCAAAGTGTTGATTTTTTTTAATGGCTCTACATATGGTCTACATTGCCATATGTTCAGTGAATGTCAGGAGAATGTGCATTCTGCTGTAGTTGAGGAGTGTGTTCTACAAGTGTCAATTAGATTCTCTTGGTTGATGGAGAAGAAAAGTCCATTCATTGTCTTTGTGCACATTTGTGCTTGTTGTATTATTTATCCTTCCTGATTTTTTATGATCTCTTTTTTAAAATCATTTTCTTCAGAGAATTTTTTAACCATTGTTTAGGGTATGTCTCCTAGCAACAAATTCTTTTTTTTAAAATTCTATATTGTTTAAAGTATTACATTTGATTATTTTCCCCCCATTGACCTCTCCCAGCTTGTTCCCTCCCTCCCACCCCCCTATCCCCAGCAGTTCTTTTCTTTCAACACTTGAAAATTATTGTGATATTTCCTTGTGCCTTCCATGGTTTCTTATGGTTTCAAGCTGATTCTGTAAGTAATGTGGGCCATTTTTTTTCTGGTTGTTTTGAAGAATTTTTTCCTGTCTTTAATTTCCAGATGTGTAAGTGTTGTGTTTTGGTGTGGATTTATTTGAGTTTTGCCTGTTTAAGATTTAATCAGCTTTTTTAATCAGTAGGATTGTCTCTTGTTAAATTTGGGAAATTTTCTGCCATATTTTCTTTGAGTATTTTTTAACCTAGCCCTCCTTTCCTCTCTTTCCAGGACACTAATGATATAAATGTTAGATTTGTGTTTTAATGTCACAGGTCCCTGAAGCTTTCTTTATTTTTATTCTATCTTATCTCTGTTGTTCACATTGGTAATTTATAATATTTTATCTTTTGATTCATTGATTCTTTCCACCATTACCTCCTTCTGCTGTTCAGTTCATCCACTGAACCATATTTTGGTGATTTTATTTTTCATTTTTAAAATTTCCATTTGGTTCTTCTTTATTGTTTAATTTATTAGGGTGACATTGGTTAATAAAATTATACAGGTTTGAGGTCTTCAATTCTATAATATATCATCTGTATATTGTATTGTGTGTTCACCACCCCAAGTCAAGTCTCTGTTAATCACCATTTATCCCCCCTTTACCCTCTTCTAGCTCCCCACACTCCCCCTTTCTTTCTGGTAATCACCATACTGTTGGCTATGTCTATGAGGTTTTTAGTGTTTTGTTTTGTTTTGTTGCTTAATCCCTTCACCTTTTTCACCCATCCCCAACACCCCTTCCCCCTGACAGCTGTCAGTCTGTTCTGTGTATCTATTAGTCTGTTTCTATTTTGTTAATTTATTTTCTTCATTAGATTCCACATATAAGTAAAATAATATGGTATTTATCTTTCTCTGACTTATTTCACTTAGCATAATACTCTCCAAGTCTATCTATGCTGTCACAAAAATGTAAAATTTCCTTCCGTTTTGGAGCCAACTACCGCCACAGCTTTTGTATACACTCATCCACTGATACAGACTTGGGCTGCTTCGAAATCTTAGCTATCTATAGTAATAAAAGCCTAGGTGGTCCTCACACGTGATGCCCTCACGTCATCACCACAAGATGGCCGACACAAAATGGCCGGCAGGGGAGGGCAGTTGGGGGCAATCAGGCCAGTAGGGGAGGGCAGTTAGGTGTAAATCAGGCTAACAGGGGAGTGGTTAGGGGGCAATCAGGCAGGCAGGCAGGCAAGTGGTTAGGAGCCAACGGCCCCAGATTGTGAGAGGGATGTCCGACTGCCAGGCCTAAACCGACAGTCAGACATCCCCCAGGTGTCCCAGATTGGAGAGGGTGCAGGCAGGGCTGAGGGACAACCCCCCCCCCGCCCCAGGCACAAATTTCGTGCACCGGGCCTCTAGTTGTAAATAACACTGCAATGAACATAGGGGTGCATGTATTCTTTCAAATTAGTGTTTCAGGTTTCTTCAGATATATTCTCAGAAGTGAAAATCCTGGGTCATAGGCAGTTCCACTTTTAGTATTTTGAGGTAACTCTATACTGCTTTCCACAGTGGCTGCTCCAATCTGCATTCCCACCAAAAGTGCATGAGGGTTACCTTTTCTTCACATACTCACCAATACTTATTATTTGTTGGTTTATTGATTACATCATGGTCCTTCTTTATATTTTTTGCTGAAACTTTTTATTTGGGAGTCTTTTATTTATGTGTTTTAAGCATATTCTTTATTTTTCATGGAAGCACTTTTATTATGGGTTCATCTATTCATTGTCTTTTTAGTTCCATTTTAGAGTGTCCTGGTTCCCAATGTAACATTTAAAAAAAAATTAAAACCTGTATGTTTGTATTATTCCATGAGACTCTGGTCATATGTAGCCTTCTGTTTCAGTTGTCACTCTTACACAGCTATAGCAGTGCAAGGGGCTGGGAGGACCATCTCATTACTATCAGATGAAGATAGAATTTCAGGTTCTCCACTTGGCTTCTGTTGACAAGTGAGATGGTGGGGGGAAGAGGGTAATCCTTATTACTAGACAAGGATGAGAGTTCTATGTCCCCTTGAGGTGTTCATCTACAGTGCAGTGGAGAGGGCACCCTCATTTTTGTACTGTGTAAGAGACAGAATAGACAACAGTTCCTTCTGAAGTATTCAGGCACTGCTTACTTAACTAGATGTGATTTTCTAAGCCTGGTTGTCCAGGATACATAGAAGTAATACTAATGACTACTAACAAGTAATTCTCATCAATATCTTGATATTTAAATCAAATGATTTATTTACTTTATTTTAACATCAAAGGAGGTGTTTTTAAAATAAAGTATGTTGATCTGAAATTGTAGTGACATGGGAAACCTTGATATTGTAAAAATGTTGCGTCTATCTTAATTTGTCTGAGTAAATGTTTCTAAGTTTTTCTTAAATACCTGAAGTGTCCCATGTACCCCAATGAACTACAGTTATCACTCTGGAGAAATCAAAATGCTGAAGAAACTTCTACTGCACTTCAGCCACTGACACTGGTTTACAAAAGCACATCATAGTAACTTTTCAAATCATATTTCACAAGGAGCAAAGTAGGCTCCTAATGAATTATATATGATCAGAAACCATGTTTTGGCCATCTTAACAAATTAAATGAGCAAACTCTTTCATGTTGTTCCCTTCCCCAGGTAGAATCTATCATTAGTCATTCTGCCTTTCACCAGGGTCTTTACATTTCGGTCTTCTCACCACACAGTAGTACCTTGAATGTAATGTTGACATCCAACTAACTTCTAGCATTAAAAAAAGCCATATATATATATATATATATATATATATATATATATATATATATATATATATGGAATGACAGAGGCCACACTGGGGAAAACAAGGATATTTTGGTCTTGGTTTTTTGGGTAGAGTCTTCAGTCACCTTTGGAGCTACATGGGACACTTACAGGAGAAAGAGCAATAGAAAGGGTTAAGGGAGGCAACATCACAGGTATTGAGAAATGGGATGATAGAGGCCAATGTGGGGGTTGACAAAGCTCTTTCTGAACAAGCTCTTTGGGCTGTGCATACAGCTCATCAAAGGCCAAGGCAGAACTTTATCATCTTTCTCTATTGCCTTCCATTTTTCTAGTCCTCACAGCTTGACTTTATGTTTCTTTTGGCTTTTTCCTTCACTTGCCCTCTACCAGCTTGGTAGTACTTAAGGGTCTGCCTGTCATTTAGTTTTGTGGGCACCACTTGACTCAGCCATAGATGCACCAGTTTGGAGCCTGGGGATTTGGGTTGGTTCTTCACTGGCTTTGAAGCTTTGGACAGTACAGAGTTCTCCTTTGTGCTTGGTCTCTGGGGCCTCCCCTCCATGCTTCTCAAGATAGAAATGACCTCTTCTCTCTTCTCTTGCTCAGCTTGTTTCTTCTTTAGAAATACCTGCATAGTCATTATGGTTATCTTCTTCACTAGCCTAGTTCATTGCATTCTCTCTCACAGCCACAAACATGATGCAAAATACTAGCCAGCTATCTTTGTAAATGTCTATTACTAATCACAAAGGAGGGATTGAAAAAGAGCAGAGTAAGATTTGTGGAATAGTGGTTACAAGGCAGAGTCTGCCCCAAGACCAGTTATAAAATCTTGGAGAAGTTGCCTTATGTTTCTGAGCCTCAGTTACTTCATCTATAAATTGTGGATATTAATAGCACCCATCTTATAGATTTTTTGTGAGATAAAAAGTCATTTCATGTAAAATCTCTAGTACTCTACTGTCATCCCCCCCCCCCCATTTTAAAAAAGTGTTTGGTAAATAATCCACGCTCAGTATTATGGTAGGCAGCCTCTAATATTTGATCCAATGATTTTTGCCTCCTGGTATAATTCCATCCCCTTGAAAGTGAACTAGACCTAGTGACTCACTTCTAACAATAGAATATGGCAAAAATGGTGAGATATTTCTTCCAAGATTAAGTTACCAAGAAAAAAGTGACTTCCATCTTGCTTGCTTCTCTTTCCTTGGGAATGTTTGCTCAGTGGGAGGCCAGCTGCCTAGTCTTAAGTTACCTTATCAAGACACCAACATAGCAAGAACCAGGGGAGGCATCTGGCCAAAATCTAGACTGCGGTGAAATAGCCTGCCAGAAAATTAATCCTGCCAACAGCCACATGTGTGAATTTGAAAGTGAATCCTCCCTCAGTTGAGTCTTGAGATGCCTATAGCCCTGGCCAACCTCTTGATTGTAGCCTTTGAGAGATCTATAGCCTGAGAACCCACTAAGCCACACTTGTATTTATGACTCAAAATAAATGTTGTTTTAAAACACTAAATTTTGAAATAATTTGTTATGTGGCAATGGATGACTAATAGAGTATTGAAAAAAAGGACTGAGATTATAAGACCTATTAATGACTGCTAATTAGACTCTTTCTATTCAGAAAGCTGACCACTATGGCCACGTTTGTACTTTAGCCATAGGACAAATACGGATGGTAAAGACATGTGCCTCCTGTGTTATGCTTCTGCCTAATACCCCCACCTGATGTTTACCTAGTTGAACATAATTCATAATAAGCACAATATCTGAGGCTGAACAGCAAAATGGTGGTGGCGCAGGGCAGAGAAAAGGAGGGAAAGAATTAGGACTGACATTTTATGTCTTTTAAAAAGTCTGACCTTTTGGAAATATCACTGTGTACATTTAAAATATTAATAACGGCTCTTGCTGTTAGCAGGCAAAGGGGGATGTTGTCATGTGTGACCTTTTATTGAAGTAAAAGAAAATTGACAGTTTTATTAGCCACAGAATATCACACAAGAAAATGCAAAGGAGGAAGAAAAGCTTCTGTGGTAGTAATTAGTCACACAAGCTAAATGTTGCTAGGCAGCTGATGTTTTAGACACCGGAAGGCTAAACGTCACTTTTGAGCTTCCTCCACTGAAGCCAGTGTAAACTATGGCTAGATTGAAAAGGCTTTACTCTTATTTTTTTCTGGAAGGATTATTTAAGTATTTTTGTATTTCCTTTTTTAAAAATTTCAGCAAGACCTTATTCTCAAGAAAAATCATGTAGAAAACCTTTTAATTCCCTAGGCACTGCTACCCATTCAACAAATATTTGTTAAAGGTGCACAACATGCTTGACATTTTTCTAGCCTCCTGGGACTCAATGATGATTAAAAGCAGTGATTCCCAAAGTGGGCGCTACCGCCCCCCGGTGGGCGCTGCAGCGATCCAGGGAGGCGGTGATGGCCACAGGTGCATTTGGGGGCGATGAGTAACTGCTATTAAAATAAAAAAAAATTAATTTCCAGAGGCTGAGTAATATTTTTTCTGGAAAGGGGGCGGTAGGCCAAATAAGTTTGGGAACCACTGATTAAAAGAGATAAGGCTTTCCTGGCCGGCATGACTCAGTGGTTGAGTGTCAACCTATGAACCAGAAGATACGGTTCGATTCCCAGTTGGGGCACATGCCCGGGTTGCAGGCTGGATTCCCAGTGTGGGGTGTGCAGGACACAGCCAGTCAATTGATTCTCTGTAATCACTGACCTCTCTTTCTATCTCTCTCTCTCTCTATTTCTCTCCCCCTTCCTCTCTGAAATCAATAAAAATACATTTAAAAAATAGATTTTTTTAAAAAGAGCTAAAGCCCTTGCCCTTGGGAACCTTATGTTCCAATGGGGAAGATAGACAGTTAGCAAATATAGGGTGTCCCAAAATTCACGCAAGAAGTAATTTTGATAGAAAACACAGGTTTATAATTAAAAATTGTAAGTTTTTTATTGATTCATAAAGTATACAGTATAGGGTTATGTATGGAATAGCACATTGGGTAAATGGCCTCCAAGGCTTTGCTGGCACATACGCAAAGCCGTGGTCTTCATTGGTCTTCATTGTCCCTGCTCCTGGGCCATAATTGGTACTTGGTAATGCTTATCAAATTGAAGGGATTGAAATCAAAGGGCAACAGATATTAGAATCTGATTCAATAAACCAAGTAAAATTAGGCTTTTATTTTTTGTTGTTGTTGTTAATGCTCACGCAAAATTCAAATCTTGCGTGAATTTTGGGACACCCTATACATTAAGATATGTAACTACTATGTTGAAAGAACAAGATCTAAAAAGAATGATCATAAAATAACACTATTTTTTTCTTTCTGCAACTTATTTGAATTCTCTGTGAAATTAGTTCTTAATCTCTCAAATGAAATGTTAGTTCAATCCCACAGCTTCTTCAATTCATATCATCACTTCCAACATAAAAATTTCTCCAATCACTTTTAGGCACAAAACTGTTTCATTTAAGTAATAAAAGTAGCTAGTCCTATGAACTGTTCACAATTCTTACTTTCATACATAGCCAAAACTTCTCACTTTGCCAGCTAATAGGGGCAGTTGCGGTCAATTTCTGTCCATGAGACTTTCCCACACAGTGTTTGGCTCTACCTAAGGGACACAGTCTTCAAAGGATTCCCTGAAGCCTTGCTCAAGGTTAACTTTTAACCCTTTCATATACCGGAGGTCAGTGTTGGGCTCAGACAACAAAAGTTTTCTCCCCTCAATATCCTCCACATGTTGTAGCCTACCATCTCATTTTGGAAGATGCAAGTACCTGTCACTTATTGTTTTATTCTCAGCTTTTTATATCTATCTATCTATCTATCTATATATCTATCTATCTATCTATCTATCTATCTATTATCTATCTATCTATCTATCTATCTATCTATCTATCTAATCACTAATCACATTTTCCAGTACTAATATAGTAATAATAGCAATAATTAAAAATAATAAAGCAAGTTTTGACATAGTACATAATTGGGTTGATAGGAACACCTTCTTAAGGAGGTGACCTTGCTCCACTGAAGAAATTCTGCAAAAAGAAAATAAGGATGAATAGTGGCATTGAGGTGACCTTGGCCTTACTTACCAAATAAAACTTAAGCAACTCAAAGGAAGGGATCATGACTAGCCTGTAGCTTATACAGCACTCCCCATCGCCCCTCAGCCAGCACTTAGTAAGTGGTTTCCTGACTAAATATTGGAAAGATAAAAAGCTGAGAGGTCCCTTGTTGATTTCTTAGCCATGTGGATTTGTGCCCATTAAAATATGCTATTTGTGTTGGTCAGGTTAATAGGTTCAATTTTGGGGGTTCACCAGGCACGGAGAAGTTTTCTTTTTGTTCACATTTCTCCTCCTTTCATATGCAGTTTTTCTTTGTCTAGAGAAAAACATTTTTCAAAACTGTGACCTGTATTTTAGAGATTGTTAACTTCAAAGAAAATCTCAGGCTAAAGTTTGAAGCTGTCTTGGCTTGATATGTGATTCTTCTTTTACTGATATATTTATGAATGCAGAAAGAAAACTTGAACATTTATAGAAAACTTTATGAATATTTGAACAAATGTCCATCAAGTGGAGTTAAGAGACTGGGTGCTTTTATAGCAGAAAAAAAATAGCTGTCATAGAACCCAGAGTCAAGTGGGAATTGTAAGTGTAAACTACAAGAAATCCACTTACTAAAATAAATATGCAATAGTCCTTTCTTATCTGCTAGGAATACATTTCCAGACCCCTGTGGATGTCTGAAACCCTATATACTGTATATACTATGTTTCTTCCTATAGAAACATACCTTTAATTTAAAGAAGCTTTTTATACCTCTTCTTTTTTTGCTATCAAAATGTCCAACACCACCACTTTTGTACTTTGGGGTCACTATTAAGTAAAGTAATTGGACTGTCAATCTGATAATTGAGACTTCTATTAAGTGACTAATTGGCGGGAAGCATATACATGTGGGAAGACTGGACAAAGGGATGATTCATGTCTCTGGACAGGACAGAGTAGACAGCACACAATCTCATCTTGCTACTCAGATCAGTGCCTGGTTTAAAACTAATGAATTGCTTATTTCTGGAATTTTCCATTTAATATTTCTGGACTGCAGTTAACCACAGGTAGCTGAGACAGTGGAAGGTAAATCCACAAATAAGAAGGGATTACTATATGTCCTTTCAAAGGACACTGAAGTAGCCAAGGACTGACCTTAGCATGCCCTTTAAGTTATTCTAATACTAGTCAAAGTGCCAAACTCACTCCATGTCTAAGGAATTTCAAGTAAGTTTCCATGTGGAATTCAGATACAATGTAAGTTGTTTATATAATTTAAGGATTAAGTGTTGGGCTGATCTTCAGTTTCAAGAATTTAAAACTAAAAATGCATTGAAGGAAATGATTATTCTTCTAGGCAATGTCAACACAGTCTTTAAAGACTGAGTCACCTAACAGCATAGTATACTGGTAACAGGGGCCCAATGTTTACTTGCTGATTTGTGCATTATTTTTTCATTCATCCTA
The DNA here is from genome assembly GCF_000147115.1 of Myotis lucifugus. Classification (NCBI taxonomy): domain Eukaryota; kingdom Metazoa; phylum Chordata; class Mammalia; order Chiroptera; family Vespertilionidae; genus Myotis; species Myotis lucifugus. The sequence continues at coordinate 3,321,786 of NW_005871090.1, read as the reverse complement.
TATTTATAGATCACATAACATGTGCCACACCCTGAGTTAGACACAATGCATAAAAATCATGACATGCTTATGCCATTGCCCAGTAGCTCAGTTGGTTGGAGTGTCATCCTGTACACGGAAAGGTGGTGGGTTTGATTCCAGGTCAGGGCACATACCGAGGCTGTGGGTTCTGTCCCCAGTTGGGGACCACACAGGAGGCAACCGATCAATGTTTCTCTGTCACACTGATGTTTCTTCATTCGTGCTCTCTCTTCCTTTCTCTCTAAAAAACTAACAAACAAACAAAAAAATCAATAGAAAATATCTTCCAGTGAGGATTTTTAAAAAAAGAAAGAAATCATGACATACTTTTTGCCCTCCAAGGCTAAATAAAGGTCACACTATATTTTATATTGAAGATCTAAAATTTTAGAAATGTGGAGTTAAATAAAACATGTGCTTAAGTTAATTTCACCTATTTCTTTTTACCTTTTTAATGTAACTGCTAGCAAACTTAAATTGGCTCCCATTATATTTCTATTGGACAACACTGGTGTGGAGGGATCTGCCCGCACATGTGCGTCTACCTGAACCTCAGCCCCACCTGGTGAAAGTGCAGTGCAGTCGGCTGTACTACTAATTCTATTTACTGGCAGCAAAATTCCATTGCCAAGAACCTCTGATGAGTGGCATTTAGCCTTTCTATCTGGATGTGTAAGACCCTCGAGTCCGTATCTAAGCTTGTATCTGAAGTGCAGTCTGTTTATATAAACACTAGAGGCCCAGTGCATGAAAATTTGTGCACTTAGCGAGGTCCCTCAGTCTGGGAGCCCTTGGGGGATGTCTAACTGATGGATTAGGCCTGAGCAGGCCTGAGCTTCAGTCTGGCCTTCCTTTGTGGGAGGTGACCAGTGGGCCAATCGGGGGATGGTGCTGGCCAGTGAGCGGCCAAACCTGCCCCCCATCGCCCAGCTGCTGCTGGTCTCTGCTGCCCTCCAATTGCTGTCCACTCCCTCTGCCCACTGCCTTGGCTGGCCTGGTGCCACCCACTGACTGCCCCCTCACTCCCCACACTACCCTCGCCGACCAGTATTTCCACCGTTTGATCGATTTGCATATTAGGCTTTTATTATAAAGGATTTTCTTGAACAAGTGTGTGCTAAACTTTAGGGATGGTGTCCCTTAGGGGAGAATATAGGCCTTTTATTTAGTCCTTAGAATTGTAAAAGTTCCCCCCCCAGGTCAAATATCACAAATACTGTATTTACCATGTACACTAACAATCACAAAGTAGAAGATGGGTGAAATCGGGCTTGATTAGAGCAGAGACACAGCTAAGGGGAAAGCCTAATCAAAGAGATGCAACAATGACAATTCTCAGCAATTATAAATGATGACTCGGTTTTTCCTTGGGAATTTCCTGGACAATTTTTTTTTTTTACTTATTCTTGCAGGTTTTAAATACTTCAAAGTCAGGAAATGTTTTTGAGGTACATTTTGCTTGCAAAAATGGCACAATTATTTCCCTCTCTGTTTCCATGCCCCTTTGCTATATGGCTTTGCAATTTTTTTTTCCATCAAGACATGGGAACAATTTTCCTATCCCTGTCTCAAATTAGGCCTGGCATGTGACTTGCTTTGACAAATGTAATAGTGGCATTATACCAGTTCTGAGTCTGGCCCTCAAGGGAGCTTTCATCTTTCTTTTGGAACCCTACAACCACCATTTTAGAATGTGGAATAGAAAGGAGCCATCCCAGATTATCCTAGAAAAGCCAGTCGCAGATACCTGCCAGCAGACCACCAACAAGTGAATTAGCCCACTAAGGCCAGAACAGCCAGCCAGGTAAGCCCCGCCCTAATTACTGACCCATAGAATCATGAGCTAAATTGATGATTACTATTTTAAGCCACTAAGTTTTAGGGTGGATTTTCATGTAGCAAGAGCTAACTGATAGTCTTCTAATACTTTATTTTCTTCCCACACAATAGTCTAAGTTTTCAAGGTTGGGTGACTACTCTGATTAGCTCCTCTGTTAACAATTAAGTGACAAGCCTATTTGAATATTGAAATCATACTTGTCCAGAAAACAGTTTAACTTCAGATGATACTGAAAATTTGAAAGACAATTAAGAAGAGTGGAGGCTGTAAGTAATTGGTTCTACATGCTTTTAATAAAATCAGCTGATTTTCAAGTTTCTATAATAATTTTGTCTCCAGACAAGTTTTCATTGAAAACACCCGTTCATTATCTCTCTCTCTCTCTCTCTCTCTCTCTCTCTCTCTCTCTCTCTCTCTATATATATATATATATATATATATATATATGTATATATACATATATACATATATATGTATATATATATCTCACATCTCCAATGATTCTGGTAATTTCAGAATGTTTCCTACTGTTCCATTATGCCCTCTGAAGATCTGAGTTCAGTCATTAAACTTTATCCCCTGGCAGACAAATTGCTGATATTATTTCCGTTTGAGTGGGATAATACATAATCAGTGTGTTCTTTGAAGTTCTATGCCTCTTCAGGGAAATTGTGCCTGCTTTAATGTAGCTAGCATTAAATGTGAAGGTGACATGTCATGTGACACTTGGCTATGCTAGAGACTTGAAAACATAAGCATTCTACTTCAAATATGCACACAAGAAAGGGTTCTCATAAAAACATTTCCTATAAAAATTTGATTCAGTGGATAATTTGGATATCATCAGAGAGAGTCCTGGCATTCTCATTCATTTGAGAGAAATAAAGAGCACTGTGGCTCTGACAGCTTTCAAGAAAGAAGGCAAAATGACCAGCTCTTTTCAACAAGAAGCCCTGGTCCAGGGGCGGATGACTAGCAGGATGCCAATGTGACTCATTCTCTTCAGGTTAGATTTCCAACATGGGGGGCTCCAGGAATTAGAGTTTGTTCCCTGCATCCTGGGAAGTCACCAAACTGAAAAACCATGACTGGCATTCCTACGGAGTCTGCCCCAAACTCTGTATTTCCGGTCTCTACTAGGATTATCGCCCATGAGCCTGGCATCAAAGTAGCACTGATGTCAGACTTTGAGGCCACAAAACATGTGGACAGTATGTTGGTGGGTTGGGTCCTGCATCTGAAACCAGATGGGTGAGGGCAGTAAGAAGCCTTTGGAAGTTTCTTGCCAGCTCAACAGAGTAGGGCTTGGATTTAGATTTAATTTTTGTTATAGAGAAAATAAGAAAATAAGTAGACATACATTCTTTGCTTATACAAGTTTAAGAAATGTGAGCTATTCCCCATACAACTGCATTTCTCATAGAAGCAGTGGAAGGGAGTTTTGTACAAAGTTTAGAAGGTAGGCAAGGAGTGAAACACAGGTAGCCCCCAAGGAAAGAGGGAGGAGACAGATGGAAACCTGGGGATGTTTGTTCTGGAGTTCAGAGGTCATCTGAAGGCACTGGACTCAAGAGTAACCCCAAGACTGGAGCTTGAACCAAGGTAAGCTAAAGCTATAAGGGCCAATAAACAAGTTGTGTTATATTTTGTTTTAATAAGCACTGTATTTTGTGTGTATATTGTGTGTTATATAGTCAAACTGTTTTCTTTGTATAATATGGTATATTTAGTTAAAACACATTAATATCATACTTACTTTATGCTAGGCACAGCTGTAAGTAAATGTTTTATAAATATCAACTCATCAGATCCTCATATTAATTCTAGTATGTAGAATTGAATGCCACTGTTGGAAAATGAAGAAACTAACACAAAGATGGGAAGTGATTTCTTGAATATCCCACAGATAGAAATAGTTCTGCTGATATTTAAACCTGTGAGTTCTAGTTTCAGAATGTGTGCTCTTAACCACTTTGCTTTGCTAAGCTTCTCTTTACCCCCAATCTTTCATTCTGCTCTTTGGTGGTTAAACGATTAACAAAAAAGGTCAGCTCATGTTCAGCAGATTTTTTTTTGAATTTGGCAAAGCACAACCCTCTCTAGTCTTTCAAAAAACAACTTCTGCAAGAAGGTCATGGCTAATTTATCAGTTTCTCTTCAATTTCACTCACTAAATATCAAGTGAACTACCTCAGATTGTGATAGTCTAGAGAGAATTTAAGAGTTAGGAAGGGGTTGGTTGGACTACTGGACCAGAATAAGGAGATAGGCGATTTGACCTTTTTTTCTCAAGGTATAATTCACATACCAGATAATTCACCCTTATAAAGTGGATGATTCAGTGATGTTTAATATATTCACACATTTGTGCAGTCACCATTATCTAATTCTAGAACATTTTCATCACCTTCAAAAGAAACTCCATACCCCTTAGCAGTCAGCCCAGTCTCTGGGGTCCATGAAAACACTATCTACTTGTAGTCTCTATTAATTTGCCTATGCTAGAAATTTTATATAAATATGACCTTAAAATATGAGGCTTTTTATGTCTAGCTTTTTTCACTCCTCAAAATGTTTTCAAGTTTAATCCATCTTGTAGCATGTATCAGTGCTTCATTTCTTTTATTTTAACTTTATTGTTCAAAGTATTTTTTTCCTGTTGACCACCTCCACCCCACTCCTCCTTCCTCAGGCCTTCCCCACACTAGTGTTTGTCCATGGACTATGCATATATGCATGTAAGTTCTTCATTTAGTCTCTTCCCATCCTCCCCATTTCCCCTTCTGAAATACATCAGTCTGTTGCATGTTTCAATGTCTCTGGATCTATTTAGTGTTTCATTTCTTTTAAAACCAAATAGTATTTCACTGTAAGGTTAGACCATATTTTGTTATCCATTCATCAACTGAGGGGCATTTGGGTTATTTCCACTTTCTGGTATTATGCATAACACTCTTGTGACATCTTTATACAAGTTATTAAGTGGACACATGTTTTTAATTGGGTACATACCGAGAAGTACAATTGCTGGGTCATAAAATAACCCTATACACCTGAAATGAGTGCAAAATAATGTTGAATATAAACTATAATTGAAAATTTTAAAGAAAGAATGCGAGACCAAAAAAAAAAAAAGATAGCTCTGTGTTTACTTTTTGAGAAACTGCTAAAATGTTTTTCAAAGGGTTGTACCATTTTACCTTTCCTCCAGGAATGTAGGTGTTTTCCATTTTCTCCACATATTTTACACTAATAGTTATTGTTTGTTTTTTATTATAGACATCCTAGTGGGTATAAAGTATATCTATCTCACTGTGTTTTTAATTTCCATTTCTATAATGACTAATGATGTTGAGCATCTTAACCATGTGTTTATTGACCACCTGCATATCTTACATAGAGAAAGTTCTAGCTTTGCTAATTTTTAAATTGGGTTATGTGTTTTTCTATTATTGAATTGTAAGAATTTTTATATATTCTACATACAAGTTCCTTATCAGATATATTATATACAAGTATTTCCTCCCATTCTATGGGTAGTTCTTTATTGTTTATGCCATCACATAAAGTACAAACATATATTTTTATGAAATCAAAGTATCAATTTTTTAATGGTTTTGCTCTTGCTATAATATCTAAAAAAACCATTGCCTGGTCAAAGGTCATGAACATTTGTACCTGTTTTCTTCTAAATGTTTTAAAGTTTCAGCTGTTATAGTTGGGTCTATTTTGAGTTTATTTTGTACATGGTGTGAAGGAGTGGTTCAGGATCCTTCTCTGCATATTTCTATCTAGTTGCTCCTGCACCACTTTTGAAAAGACTATTCTTTCCCCCATTTAATTGTCTTGACACCCTTGTCAAATATCAATTCTATATAATAAAAGCATAATATGCAAATTGACAGAATGGTGGAACGACCAATCGACAGGGGGGCAGAGCCGGCAAGCAGGAGTTGCCAGGCTGGCCAAGGCACATGCCAGCAGGCAGAGGGAGGGGACAGCAATGGGGGGGAGAAGGCAGCAGTGACCAGCTGCAGCGGCAGAGGGGCAATGGGGGGTTGGGTGGGGCCATGACAGCCGGTTCCTCCTCTGATGGGCTGCTGGTTGCCTCCCGCAGAGGGAGGCCAGACTGTGGCTTAGGCCCACTCCCCGTGAGGAGCGGGTCTAAGCCATCAGTAGAACATCCCCTGAGGACTCCTGGACTGTGAGAGACCACAGGCTGGGCTGAGGGAGCCAACCCCCCAAGTGCATGAATTTTCATGCACCATGCCTCTAGTTCATTATAAATGGGTAACTTCAGTTCTGGACTCCCAATTCTATTTCATTGATCTATACATCTATTTTTTAATTCAAAGTAGTTCACAGTTTCAGCATTCATTACATCATGCTGCATTCTTTTTAATAATGTTGTATCTTTGCAAACCTGAGTTCTCAGATAAAAATGTATAAAACTCAATGTGGAAAAGAAAATGAGTGTGAGGGTGTCCACTCAGATCCTGAATGTTGAAAAGTTTTGCAGTGCTCAATAGACATACACACATCCCATTAGTAATTGTGTTTATTTACAACTGAATCAATATTTATGTGTGTCGTATTCCAAATGGCTAAGCAATTGTTAATACATATATATTTATTAAGTTGTTTGGGCATAACTCCTTGATTAAGTGGAATTATTAGTATTTCCTTTGGACTAAAAATGTTGTAAAAATATTAGTGAGATAATACGGATGGCATGAGTCTAGAAAAGTTAAGAATTTGTAACCAAGGAACTTACTAGAAGAAGACAGGACATGTGACTAAGTAGCACAATAAAGTATTATAGAGTTCTGAAAGAAGTCCATCTTGACAGTGGAGTAGATTTTCTGGCTTCAGAGGAGAGATAATACTTGATCTGGGGAAACATATGAAACTGAAACATAGAAAGCAATTTACCTGGGGTGGATTTTGGGAGAGTACATCAGATGGAGGCCAAAATCTTCTTTCAGAAGAAGCAACTAAGAGGGAGGAAATGACATTACTGAGTGAATAGTTATCTATGTAGTTGGTGATAAAGGGAATGAGAAAAATAGGACAATAGTGCATTATTGCTAAGATTCAGGGGAGGTATTTGTGTTTATATTTGCCTGAAAGCAAAGCTTAGGACCAAAATACTGGTGCGGAGAGTTTACTGGAACATGATCCATGAGACAGGAATGGATAGAGTGATTCAGGGAAGTGGAGCAGCCAGTATGAATGTGCAATGTCAAGGCTGTCACAGTAGGTAATGGGAACTCCATTCTGTGGGATCTCTGAAAAGCCCACCGAATTCCTCTCAGCATTGCCCTAAGAACAAAACTGAAGCTGGGCCTTTCACCCACAATTTGTCATCTTGGGGGACTTTAGCTCCTCTATGCTTCTAGGCAATATGTTTAATGGGTTACTACAGCTTCGAAGGAGATTCCAAGATGAAAGAGCAGAGAAATACCCCAATAAAGTGGATCTCTGGCAGCTTGGGTCTTGCATGGAACTGTCCAGCATAGCTGTCACTAAAATCTGAGAAGACTCTAGGGGAGATGTGACAAGGGGAAACAAAGTTGTTTGCTACAGAAAGCATTCCTGAGTAGAGTGAAAGAAGCCACAGGAAAGAAAAGGCACAGACTTTAGAGTTGTGATTTTCATTCAAAGTGTGGTCCCCTGGACAAGTAGCTTAAGCATCATTTGCAAAAATCTTGGAAATGCAAATTTTGGGGTCTTTTCCCAGACCACTGAATCAGAAAATCTGATCTTCGGTCAGTAATAAATGTGAGTTTTAACAAGTCTCCTAAGTGATTCTATGCACACTGAAATTCAAGAGCCGCATGAGGCTCTTTGGCCCCTTGAGTGTGGCTCTTCCACAAAATACCACAAAATACCACGTGTGGGCGTGCACATACAGTGCGATTGAAACTTCATGGCCCATGTGCAGAAGTCAGTATTTTGTGGAAGAGCCACACTCAAGGGGCGAAAGAGCTGCATGTGGCTGGCGAGCCCCAGTTTGCCGAGCCGCAGTTTGCCGACCACTGTCCTAAGTGATTCTATGCACACTAAAATTTGAAAGTCACTGTGTGTTGGGGTTGTGGGGAGGGAAGAGATATAAAAGAGAGATGCAGATAAGGCAAAACCAAGTATTATATATTAATTAATTTAAGTAATATTTATTGAATGTTTATGTATGCAAGGTACAACCTCACAATTATGTTAGGAATCAGCAAAAGTAGAAGGGGAAGATAGACCCAAATAAAATACAACTTATCATGAATCTCCAATTTTGGCCAGTAACTTCAAACTTTATTCCTATCCAATCTTTCACAAGACATGACAAGACATGTTAAAAAGTGACCAAACTGATTACTTTGAATGTTATTACCTCTCTTCTGAGATGACAAAAAATGAAATATCCAAATTATGGATATGTGAAAAGAGAAGTAAGAGAAGGGTAGGGTCCACCAACTAGTTAACTGGTGCATTTAAAATAAATTGTGAACTGAAGATATGTCCCTTATCCTGATATCTTACCCTATAGCAGCAACTAAAATATTAGAAAATTGCCAGTGCTTCAAGTTGGGGGTGGATATCTTTTCACTGTATACTGGTATAAAGCAGTTACGAACAAACATAATACATTATCCTCCATGACTATTTTCTAAGAACAAATAAACATTACAAAGTTTCTATTCATTGCAATGATACAAGAAAATCTCTTTCTTTATGTACAGCATATAATTTAGAGTGATGAACTGAATACTTTCCTGGAAACTATGCCAATCATCTCTTTGAGGAAATATATTCTTATGCTCTGAAGCCTTTCTTTATAGAGAACATGGGTTTCTATGATATTTAGTGATTATGGAAAATAATTGCTTCCATTTTCTATCAAACTCTACTTGAAATTGAATCAGTTGATTCTATTGAATCTTACATACAGCATTTTATTCAGAATGACATTGGCTTTGGGCATGGGAGTGTTACCTGGCTGGGAGATAGAACTAGTGACTACTGTTCTCTCCTCCAAGGAGAACAGAATGCCCTTTCTTATTCTTTGTGTATAATTTTCTAATGAGGCAAAAGTCTTGAGTTTCTTACCTAGATGGAACACATTAACAGACTGCGTATTTTGATGTACAATTACCATTTATGGAGGTGTAATTTGTCTGTATACATTTCTGCACCTGGCTATCTCTTTTATATGAATTTTGATTGGAAAAGGCTTTGGATAAAAAAGCCAGCCAATATAAGACCAATCCTGTCTCTAGCTAGTATGCTCATGAGACAGAGAAAATGAGAGATGAGTACTTCAATATGTAGTGGATTATATCTGGATTACTAGCAAATAAAAATGTGTACAACAGGGAGAATGCTCTATCAGAGATTACATTTCTTTTTTTATTGGCCATGTCCTGGAGAGATGATGACTCCCTTTGGGGCACAAAATTTATTTCTTTACATTGTTCATGACAGGAGGGGAAAATGTGTGTGCGTGTGTGTGTGTGTGTGTGTGTGTGTGTGTGTGTGTGATCTGTCTTTGTGGGTCAAAGGAGAACAGGCACTGTGTGTGTGTGTGTG
>NW_005871090.1:3206162-3312162 GCF_000147115.1 Myotis lucifugus | reverse complement strand
ACTTCAAAGATCTAAAAGGAGGGCTTTGTCATTCTAAGAGGGGAATAGAGAGAGTTAAGTATTAGGATGCTGACTTTTGGACTGACCCCACAAAGCTGGGGTCAAGGAACATAGTGAAGGACATTGGAGGATGGGCAGCTAGTCGGAGCCTTACAGCAAGCAACTCCTAGTTGAGAAGTACTGAACATTCCTCAACAAGTCATAGACAGGTGGTCACCTTACTATTGCCTCTCCCAGTCCAATTCTACTCTGACCATGTCATCGGAGTGTTTTCTAGGAACCACATTCTGTGCCTCAGAGATGCTCCGGGACTGTGGCAAGCTCTACAGGATTTCTTATCGTTTAATAGAGTGCAAGTCCTTGGTCCATCCATTTTGGTGTGACTAGGTATCTGGTGGTTGGAGAGCCCAAGCTCCTACATTCTGGTGATTCGGTGTAATGATAGACAGAAGGGAGTGGTAACCTCTATTACCTATGCAGACCATGACAACACAATGTGAATTTATAAAGATTCACATTCATTTGTTTCTCAAAATGCAAAATTTAGAGTTTACAATAAATAGATGACTGACATTCCCCAAATTCAAGTCTTACTATAAAGTATAGTAAACAAGACAGTGGATTATTGATGAAAAATAGATAAACATATCAATGAACTAGAAAATAGAGCCCATAAATAGACCACACAAATATAGTTAACTGATCTTTGAGAAAGAATCCATGGCAATTCTAAAGAGAAAGCTTTTTTGACAAGTGGTGCTGGAACAACTGAACATCCACAAGCAAATCACATCATCATCTTCATCACCATCGTCGTCATCATCATCATCTAGACACAGACCCTACACCTTACACAAAATTTAAGTCAAAAAGGATCAGAGACCTAAATGTAAAATGAAAACCTATAAAATTCCTAGCAGCTAACATAGGAGAAAATCCTAGTGACCTTAGATTTGGTGATGCCTTTTTAGATGCAAAAACAAAAGCACAAATCATGAAAAATAAATGAACAAACTACACTTTATTAGAATTAAAAACCTTTTCTCTGTAAAACAAACAAACAAACAAACAAACAAAAATAAAAACTGTTTAGCCCTGCTGGTGTGGCTTAGTGTTTGAGCATCGACCTAGGAGCCAGGAGGTCACAGATTTCCAGTCAGGGCACATGCCCAGTTGCAGGCTTGATCCCCAGTGGGGGCTTGGAGGAGGGGCATGGTATGTGTGCAGGATGTAGCCAATCAATGATTCTCATCATTGATGTTTCTATCTCTCTCTCTCCCTTTCCCTTCCTCTCTGAAATCAATAAAAAATATATTTTTACAAATAACACTGTTAAGAGCATGAAATTATAAGCCACAGACTGAAAAAAAAAATTGCAAAACACATATCTAAAAAGATTGGTATCTAAAATATACAATGAACTCTTAAAACTCAATAATAATAATAATAATAATAATAATAATAGCAACTGGATTCAAAATGGGCAAAAAAAGTTGATGTTTTATTCATTTTATTGCATTTATTTGGGTTACATTTATTAATAAAATTATATAGGTTTTAAGGGTACAATTACATAAGGAGTTGATTTTGTGTTCAAGTCCAGGAGGCCTCTGCTTGTTCCTAGGTTAGCAGTGGACTTCAGTGGTTACCAATTTAGACCCTCAATACAGACCATTGCATCCTAAGTTGAGCCCCGTTATATCTCACTGAGTGATGTAGAACACGTGCTCATCTTTTCTCAGACTGTGTTTCCTCATCTGTAAAACATGGCCAATAATAGTGACTAACGCATGGGATTGACATAGAGCCCAGTAAAATAATTCATGCAAACAGCTTAGCATGATTTTTGCCTTCATCTTTTTCCACATCTCCAAGATGAAGACATCACTGAAGATGAGCAGTCTTATTTATATCCAAGAGCTCTGGGTACACCTTCCTGCCCCTGTGTATTTATTAATTTTGTGCTGTCAACATAAAACATCTTTTCTCTTCTTAATTAAAATGTACACAGAGTTCATGTTTTAAGAGGCTTTCCCCAAACACTATGAATTGCCTATGAACTGAAATAGATATTACATGCTGCCTGGTATTTTAGTGCATTCTCATTCAGTTATTAGACACCAAAAGAATGTCTATCATGTGTCTGTCACTGAGCATACAAACAAGACCTTATTCTTCCATTAAAAGTTTCCAGTCCAGTGAGCTGTAGTCAGATGAGGAAATGACGTTCATGCATGGGAGCCCCTGGTTGGAGGACATCTATTCTAGCTGGGCTGAGGCTGGAGGCTTCATGAAGATAGTGTCCTTTGTATGTCTTCTCACCACAACCATCCCACAAGTCCCTTAAGGCTACAATTTTCTCAGTTTGTTTATAATCCTTGTGTATGGAGGATTACACATAGTAAGACCCCCGTGAGGTTAACTGACTAAAAGTAAATAATATTGGCTTACAATAAACTCACATCAATTTTAAAATTTAACAATAAAGCATAAATCTTTAAGAAAGTGAACTATCATAAGAACACTTTAACATATAAAAATTCAACTAAAAAAGGTTGCTGCCACAATAGAAGAGCCTAAGATTAACAGGCCCAGACCGTCTCAGATGCAAACAGGCTGCTGGTCTGAGGATGCACCTCTGATGTTCAATAACCCCCACAGAGACGTTCTCTGAAAGCGGAGGTTCCCGACAGCCTCCGGGCAGGAAGGACAGTGGGTCAAAGGCTTGTTCCACCAGGTTCCTTTATGGAGAAGAGGCTCCCATCACCATCCTGTCTCCAGTGAGAACCCTGCACTCACAGTGGGCACTGACTCCTGCCCACTTTCCTTAGACAGATGGCCCAGTGATGGATTAGCTGGAAGCCCAATGTGATTATTATGGTGTTTTCTAAAGAGTATTTATTTTTCCTAATTACCCAGTTTGTAGATTTCCTAATCTGTGCTGTCTGGCCTACTGTTTACAAAAGCTCTCCTGCTGTGACTGATGAGTATGTTGGCCATTGCAAACTCCTCCCAGCCACAGAAGGACAGGAAGATGACAGGATGGTTTTAAGTCACTGGCATGCACAGTTTAGGGAACTTGACACAGATAGGAAATAAAGTTAAAGGTACATAAATGCATCTTTGTATCAAAAAAAGAGAGAAATAATCAAATCAACACACCTTAGGGAAATGAAGTTCACCTTTTTTATTAGTAGTGAATCCTACTGGGGAAATGTCTTCAAATGCACACTTTGCCCCATCATTGCTAGCAGTTTACCCAGCACTGCCACCTGTGCTGTGAATTGTATTCTCATAGAGCAGTGGTTCTCAAAGCATGGTCCGCAGCGTCAGCTGGAAGTGGGTGGAATGCACATTTTGGGACTGCCCTTGAGACCTACTGAGTCAGAGACTCTGTATTTTAACACACCCTCCAGGTGATTTAGAGACAGGTTATAGTTTGAGTACTAATGGAAGGGAATGATGCCTTACAAGGAATAGGACTTCTGTCTTCTTATTTACCTGCAGAGGCACAGAAAATGTTCCTGTGATGTAAGACCTCCAGGCTACAAAGGTTGCTGCGGTGCAGAATTCAGGAAGCTGATGGATGTTTCAGGAAAATATCGGAGCCTACATACTCTCTTATCCCAATTATCTTCCATCACACTTCTGAAGGGCAGCAATCTTTGGAGACCAGATCATGGCTGTGTTCAGTGTAGTTCTTGCAGAAAGTAGGGGCTCCCCCCACATGTCAGGTTGACCCTAGGAGATCTCATATATTTACAAATCCTGGATTCACACCAGAGAGACCCAGAAAAACTCGGACACATGAAGAAACCCCCAAATCATCTCATTTTCAGAAGAATTTTTTTTGAGTGGCTACTCCTAAAGATAATTTCCAACAGGTTATTGACATGGTACTTTTCAGTTAGCATTGCAGTGGTTAAGATCAAATTAAGAAATAGATCACCTTTCCCTGATACATATTGACTTTCATTTTATTTTAATCTATTATAAAGGTAATGGGCCCTAAATGAGGATGCAGTTAGTAGTGAAGTAACTGGTAAAAGAAATATTCTCAATTTAGATTTAGGAGTGATCTGAACATAGAACATAATTACATCAAAATAGTGTTTCTGCCCTGTGTGGTGCAGCTCAGTGATTCGAGTGTTGGTCTGTGCACTAGAGAGTTGAGGGTTCAATTCCCGATCAAGGGCATGTACCTGGGTTGCAGGTTCAATCCCACCCTGGGTCTGGGCACATGCAGGAGTCAACCAATGGATGTGTCTCTCTCACATCAATATTTCTCTCTCTCCCCACTCCCCAAATCCTTCCACTCTCTCTAAAAATCAATGGAAAAACATCCTCACTCCTTGGGTGAGGATTAAAAAAAAATACTGTTCCTGCCAAGCTATAAATGAAAGGAAAAGATTCATAAGAAGAAGAAAGGGGACTGGAAAATTCATTTTTTAAGACCATAAGGAAAATTAAAAACAGGAAAAGATGAGTTTGTATATAAATCCTAGAATACTTTTCACTGCAATACATAGAAAATCAGTCTCAAATTGGCTTAAGAAAAAAAAAAGAAAGAAAATCAATTTATTAATTTATTAGCATACATTTCCTAAAAAGTCCCAGAGATTGGTCAGGGTTCATGCTCTATGTAATCAGATCTCAATTTTCCTCTCTCTCTCATACATATAATTGAATTTAGAAAGGAAGGGAGAGGGAGAGATAGAAACATCAATGATGAGAGAGAGTCATTGATCAGCTGCCTCCTACACACCCTCCACTGGGGATAGAGCCCACTACTTGGGAATGTGTCCTGACCAGGAATCAAAAGGTGACCCCCTGGTTCATAGGCTGATGCTTAACCACTGAGCAACACTGGCCGGGCTGTCTCTCATTCTTGCTGTTTTCTCAGTTGACCTTATTCTTGGGCTCCACAACCTAGAGCAAGTCCCCATCCCAGAACCAATCCCTACAGCCAAGGGGATATGATGTCTTGTATGGGTACACTCAAGTCTTATGGCCACCCCTACAGTTCGAAATATTGTGACCATCACAAACCGTATGTGGAGGTGGTGGAGAAGGTAAGAGTTCTGCAGGAAAAATCAAATGCTGTTGTTAGAAAGGGAAAGATGACTAGTTTCTTCAATGCCTAGTTTAAAATCTACTTTCTCTGTGGCATCTTCTCAGACCACAGATAATACAGTGACTGTTTCTTCCTCTCAACACATAAAAGATAATTACAAGTGAGCTACTTTGTCATGACAGCCAGTATCTGAATTCCTTGTATTGTTTTTATATTTTTCCAGTGAATGTTGTTGATACCCTGTCCAGATTCCCTTTAATGGCCAGTGTATCCATCCTTCACCTGCTGTGTTGGCTACCAACATCTCACAGTTGTTCCTCTTCTTCAGAGAATTGCTCTTAGTTCAATTCAAGCCACTTGGCCAAAAGTTTATGTCCTCCCAACCCAAGGGCAGCCCACAGCCAAATACTCTCTCACACAGTTTAGGAAAAGCTGACTTCAGCTAGGACCACATCTTTACTTAGCTTCTTCTTCTGGCCCAACCTGAATCTCTCATTTTCTTTCTCCAGAGAACCCTTCCCAATAAGTCAAGTGTTCCAAATCCCTTTCTCAGGCTCTGCTTCTATGGGACTGTCCTAAGATTATTATTCAGCTTGCCACATTAATTTATCTCTAATCTTTAAGAATCTTGAGAGAAGGAATCATGTTATGGTCCTCAATTTTTAATATAACTTAACTTTTCATGGATGTACAATATATAGTGGTTTTTCAACTGCCTTGAGAAGACTACATCTTCTATTGCAATCTCATACAGATCTCCTGAGCATGTTATTAAAAGTAGGACTGAGTTGGTACCTGAGATCTTCATTTCTAACAAAACCCCAGGTGATGCTAATGCTACTGGTCTGGAAATCACCCTTTGAATAGCATTTTCTACTATGCACAAATTATTTTAAATCCCCCACAGCATTTCTAACCAATAAGAATTTAGTAATTGTTTGTTATTTTGGTTATAAACTAATTGAAAAATGTAAAAATTGAAGGTATTTTGATTGAAAAAAAATTGATTTAAAACTGTATGTTCCCTAAAGATATATAAATTCTTTGTCCTGCATGGAGGGCCCTCAGTAAAGTTACTAGAGGAAACATTTTTTTAAAAGTTTCCAGCTAACCTGCAATAGAAATATTTTCTGAACCTCATTTCTTCTGTTCTAGGACTGAGAGCTTAGGGGCCAATTAGTAATGGGCCAGTATTTCTCAGATATGCCAACAGAAATTGAACATGGCAATTTTGGGAAGAAGTAGAATGTGATTTCTTATTTGCCATGGGAAATCCAATGTCCATGCCAGACATCAGCTTCTGAGTTTAATCTTAAAGTCAGTTATGCCTGGGCATTTGATTTATTTCTAGAAAGGATAATGGCTATAGCCAGGCTTCTACTGGGATGTGCATTACAGGTCCTGGGGTCATGGGTGGCTTCATTTCAGTGTTCACAGTTTGGCCATTTCTTTGCCATTATAGCCTACTAATTATAGCTGAGATACCAATCAATCTGTCATTTCTTTAATCCTGCAGGATCAGGCTCTGTTCTCATCAAAGAGTGTGATTCTTTAAGCACCAGACCTTTCTTTTGGAACAGAGATTTGTGTTCTTGTGAGAGGGAGAAAAACTGTGTCAGTTTAATAAATTCTAATGTCCACACAGTGGAAATGTATAAAGCAGGACAATCTATTGAGTATAAAGATGTGATTTTCAATTCTGAGTACATCAGAACTGGCTGGAGTCTTTTTTTTTTTAGATTTTTTTCCCTTTATTGATTAAGGTATTACAAATGTGTCCTTATCCCCCCATTGTCCCCTCATCCCCCCAGTCCTGTCCTCACCCTCACCCCCTGTTGTCTGCATCCATCACTTAGGCTTATATAGATGCATACAAGTCCTTTGGTTGATCTCTCCCCCGTACACCCACCCTCCCCTATCTTCCCTCTGATGTTTGAACATCTGATGGATGCTTCTCTGGCAGGAGTCTTATGTGAAAATACAGTTTCAGTAGTTCTGGGGAAGGGCCTGGACATCTCCAGTTTTAATAAAGCTCTCCAGGGGATTCTGATGTATAAGGTTGACCATCATTGGTATAAAATGGTAATTCTCAAACATTCATGTTCATCAAACTCACTTAGAGAGATTTTAAAAATGCAGATTCCTGAGCCTCACCCCAAACATTTTGACTCAATGATTCTGCAGTAGGTGGGACCTGAAAATTTACATTTCTGATAAGCTCAGGTGATGCTGGCTTGGAAATCACACTTTCCTTGGCAAAATTGCATATTTGCATCTCATGGGGAGATTTTAAAATCCCCATGCTCAGCATAAGTACCAGCATCTCTGGGGGTAGGATTAAGGCATCAGTATTTTGTTAAGCAGTTAATGTCAGTACTAAGGTTAAGAAGCAGTAGTGGAGAGTAATATGGGATCAAGCTTCCCTTAATTGGTAGATAAGCCATCTGGGGGTTCATACATGCAATAGTGGAGAGCATTCACTTTACAATAGGGAAGTGCAGGTGCAAATCCTGGCACATCCATCAAATAACTGGGGGACTGGGTGTACATTACTTAATCCATCTGTGTCTCCATATTTTCATCTATAAAATGGGTATTATACCAATAATAACTTCCTCAAAGAAATAAAGTCATGAATTAAAGCTTGTGGCTCAGAGCCTAGAGCAGTGATGGTGAACCTTTTGAGCTCGGCGTGTCAGCATTTTGAAAAACCCTAACTTAACTCTGGTGCCGTGTCACATATAGAAATTTTTTTGATATTTGAAACCATAGTAAAACAAAGATTTATATTTTTGATATTTATTTTATATATTTAAATGCCATTTAACAAAGAAAAATCAACCAAAAAAAATGAGTTCGCGTGTCACCTCTGACACGTGTGTCATAGGTTCGCCATCACTGGCCTAGAGCATAGTAAGTGCTCAATACATGTACATGAACATTATGTTATATCATTTGTAATTATTACTATTGTTATTATATAAGGAATTTTTCTGATAATTTTTCCTTGCCATGCAGAATGCTTCTTGGAACTATGTGCTTATGTATGATGTTCTGTGGTGTAGAGGTTCTATGTTGTGAGTATGTGTTTGGGCGGGGGGTTGGGGAGTAGTTCTTCAGTACCATTTTTCATGTAGAAAGATAGAGCATTCAGCTTTGAGACTTTCAACTTTCTATGAATATTTTTCTCAGATGATTTTCCAAAAACATATTGAAGGACAAAAAGCCGTGTTTGGGAGGTTATAGGTTGAAAGTCTTAAAGTTATAGCACACCAAAAAACTGAAAGAGACTGCTTTTAAATGTGACCCCAATACGTTATCTTTCCCTGTGTTCACAGTCTTTGCAGTGTGACTGTGCAGTTGTCCCCATTAAGAGGAGGGGTCTTTCTGCCACCCCTGTGATCTGGACTGCCATGTGATTTGCTTTGACCAATAGAGTAGGGTGCAATGATTGGGAGCAAGTTCTGAATCTGGATTCCCCAAAGTCCTTGCACACTTCTGTTCTCTCTTTTACTCTTCTGATTTATTCATGAAAAGATTTCAGGTTAGCCCGAAAGAGTATGAGCCGTAGGGAACAAAGTTAAATCTGTCTAAATATCTTAACTGAGGTCACAGACACATGAGAGATCTTAGCCAAGATCAATGTCTCCTGAACACCCCCACGGAACACAGCAGGTGCATTAATAGTCAGCTCAGGTCAGCAAAAACCAGCTAGCCAACCCACAGAATAATAAGAAATAAAAATTGGGTGTTGTGTCAACCCACTAAGTTTTGGGGCAGTTTGTTACATGGCAATAACAAACTGATATAGAAGATTAAATGAAGAGAAGAATTATAAAAGAGTAAAAATAATGGAAACTGGAAATAATGGAAGCCACATCTCACTACTTGCAAAAATATTGTTTAAGGTTGGTCTTCTGGGCACATTACTTATAACATTTATGTACATCCATGAAAATAAATTATATTTCATAGAGTCTTTTGAATTAGAGTTTTCTGGTCATTTATTTGAAGGACATTTTTCATTTTGTTGTTGTTGCTGTTTAGATCAGCAGTGGGTAGACAAACTCAGAAAGCTTTCAGGAGTAGAGACCTCCTAGTAAATACTGTTCCGGACAAAAAAATCAGATGACATTTTCAGTGTATAGGTCATAGAGAAGCTAAAGGAATAATTGATTGTGCCAGTTTCCCATTTCCAGCTTATAAGATTTAGCGGAAGCTACAGGTCTATCTATAAAGTCATCCCAAATGGAAGGAATTGAGCACAGAGGGCAGTGGGGAAACGACTAATTTTGCTTTTCAAAGAAATTGCCTCCTAAGAGCGCAGACACATAGCATTTATCTTCATAGAGCCATTGGCAAACCTACAAAGAAAGGTACTTTGAGGTCATGAGCTGGTGGCACTATGCAGTTATTAGCACTGAAATCCCAGACCCACTCCTCAATAGAGACAATAAAAACTGCCAATATCCTCCTGCAACATAGCTGTCCTTTTGTAAATGTACTTTTACTGTTCAAACTCATAAGACTTAGGTGCAGAAACAAATTATTCTACACAAAATTAAGTTGGTGTTTAATTTTTTCAACATGTCCTGCTGAGTGGCATGAATGAAAATAACTGTGTAACTTTCTCCAATGGTGTCCAATAGCACCTTGACAAGAAAAAATTTTAGAGGAATCGAGGTTTGGAATGCATTGATGGCAGTAAAGACAAGGAAGATAGTGAAAGTGATGTACAAGGGAGTCTCAGGAGGATAGGCAGAAACTAGGTGTCAAAGGCTAGTATGATAATGAGGCTAAAGAATGATGTGGAAAGGGTCAGGGAAAATAAGCTGTAATTGTGTAGTCTAGGAATAAGATTTTAGAGGTGTCTCAGCTTCAGGTTCTTGGAATTGTCATAGAAGTGCATCACTGAAGTTCAGTGGAGGTGAAGGTCATTGGAATTAAGGAAGTTGCAGAACTGAAAAATCCTGACATCCATATCACCCCCGATGCTAGAAAGAATCAGGGCAGGGATTAAGATCACCAATCAGATGCCAATATTCTCAGTAATGAATAAATGCATCAATGAATTAAATCAAACATATTCCACTGGATTCCAAAAATACTAAATGTGAAGCTATAATAGCCATGCATTACAAGGACCCAATAGTCAGTATAAAATGCGTTTCTGTATTACCAAGCCACAGGCAAGAAATAAACAACAATTTTTGACAAAGCAAAAGCAGCTTATATATATTCAAAGATATACCTTATTTCTTCTTGGGTTTGAATTTATAAATAAATGGTTGAACTCCTTCCTCCACTGTCTAAAAATGATGAAGATGGATTTGCTGAGGGGTGAGATACCCACCTCAAGCCCTAGGGGTTTGATAGCATCCAAATCCCACTCCATTCACTCATAGATGACCACTGTACTATGCACGAGGGAGGCTTACCGAGTGACTGCTGAAAATAAATTATCTAAGCCATGTGTCAAAAAGGGCAGGAGACTGCCCCAATCTGAGATAGGTATCTGGCTTACTCAGAAACTTCTGTCAAGTGCTCCTTGTCATCTTTTCCCATTCAGTATGCAGGTCCTCACCAAGTTATGATCACAATGAGCTAATACTCTGGTAAGTTCCCACAAATTCTACAACATGACCTAGGATGTATGGAACTCGAGTCAGATGATTTTCTTAGATTGTTTTTTATATTCACAACATCCCTGAAAGGTTAGCATTACTATCTGAGTTGTACAAATCAATAAACTGAGACTAAATTTTTTACCCAATGAAAATGTCACAAGTATTTGAAACCGTGATCTGAGCCAGGTCAGGCCAGTTACAAAGTTGGTGCTTTTTCCAAAACTCCAAGTGGCCTCAGAAATGCCATTTAGGTCTAATGTGGCTATCTTGAGGATGAAGGATGTTATTGCTTAGATTCCACATACACCTATGTGTGACTTCTAATTGATTCCATATCAGCATGACCATCTCTCCATCATATTTAATTTTATACTGCAAATCAAGAGGCATGCAGAAGGATAAAGGAGCCCTCCCTGACCCCTTCCAGTTTCAAGA
Organism: Myotis lucifugus; assembly: GCF_000147115.1. Classification (NCBI taxonomy): domain Eukaryota; kingdom Metazoa; phylum Chordata; class Mammalia; order Chiroptera; family Vespertilionidae; genus Myotis; species Myotis lucifugus. Next base: position 3,301,026 of record NW_005871090.1, on the reverse strand, counting down.
TTCTAGGAGGAATCCTGAATAGTCGCTGCTTATAGCAATGACTCTGCCTTGCCCTCCCCACCACAGTGGCTGCTGTGACAGCTCTATAAGTTCAAGGAACAGAAGCCAGAGCAACACATGGATAAGCAACAACAACAACAACAAAAACCCACCAAAAACATGATTCTATCCACTGCTTTATTCCATATAACCAATAGACTCCAAACAATAAATTTAATGGAGGTGGGGTGGGTATACAGTAAACTACCATGACTCGAGTTAGAAATAGTTAATGTTTGTCAACATGATAGAGGGAAATGATGATTTGAAATCTGTGGGAGTGAAAGACTCTAAGAATTAAGCATATGTAAGGAGATTCTGGAAGAAGGACATAATAAGTGACTTTCTAGTCACCAGTCATTAAATGAGAAGGTGACAAGGGGCATTTGCCTTTGCTTGATTGACTTCATTGTTATAGTGAATTGTAAGTAGATTTGGAAAGATGGTGGATTTATTAAGTGTTTCTGCAATGCTCTTTCGCAGGGGGAACCAAATAGAGTCAAACACTCCTACAATATGCATAGTTCTGCTCTCAGGGCTACCGGTTTAGCAAAAGCTTCCCTGCTTCTCTTGGAAGCTAAGATTGATTTCTTGCTTCAAGATGCAAAACAGGAAATTATTTTCAAATTGAAAAAACATTCAATTCCAAAGCAAAGGTCTGAGTAAATAAATACATAGACGGGGTTTCTTTTATGTGCAGTTTGATATGAGAAGAAATAAGACAGAGTTTGGGAAAAGTTCTCTCTGGTATGAGAGGAATGGCAGCAAAGAGTGAATTCTTTTTTCTTTTTTATATTTTACTAGAGGCCCAGTGCACAAAATTCGTGCACAGTAGGGTCCCTAGCAGCTGCTGGCTACTGGCCGGGGCCCCCTCCGCACCCACCTTGACCTAGCATTGCCTGATCACCTGCTCCACCATCCTGCTGTGGTCCCACTCTCATCAGTGCCCATCAGGGCAGGCAGTGCCTCCACTGCCACCCGCTGCCTATGCCAATGCCCACCATGTTTGTGCTGCTCCCTGGTGGTCAGCACACATTTAACTCCCAGTTGGTCAAACTCCTGCCATAGTGAAAATTGGCATATTAGTCTTTTATTATATAGAATTGATTTTTTACAGAGAGGAAGGGAGAGGGATAAAGAGCCAGAAACATCGATGAGAGAGAAGCATCAATCAGCTTCCTCCTGCACACCCCTTACTGGGGATGTGCATGCAACCAAGGTACATGCCCTTGACGGAATCGGATCTGGGACCTTTCAGTCGGCAGACTGACACTCTATCCATTGAGCCAAACCAGTTAGGGCAAGAGTAAATTCTTTAGGGAAAAAAATATCTCAGTAAAAATAGTTTTATCTTGCTCTAGCTGATTTGGCTCAGTGGATAGAGCTTCAGCCTGCAGACTGAAGGGTCCTGGGTTTGATTCCCATCAAGGGCACATGTCCAGGTTTCAGGCTTGATCCCCAGTAAGAGGCATGCAGAAGGCATCCAATCAATGATTCTCTCTCATCATTGATGTTTCTATCTCTCTCTCCCTCTCCCTTCCTATCTGAATCAATAAAAAATATTTAAAAAAATAATTTCATTTCTGGAAGATCAAGTATAAAGAGAATCACCATAGCATAGTACACTGCTTGTCTTAACTTGGACTTTTTTTCTTACCACATAATGGTAGAAAGAAATGGAATATTTTGAAAGCGTGATCTATAACTTATAGGTCTAGAGCCTTCAACATTTGAACCAAACTCTACATCATCCTTGTTCCACTTAAAAATAACACATTGTTCTTGAAACCTAATATGGGTTCCATTTTGTGAAAAATAATACATAAAATCTACTGTATCAGCCAAGGTTTATTCACCGAAACAGAACCACTAGGTATATATATATATATATATATATATATATATATATATATATATATATCCATGTATGTATCAATTCATTGCAGGGATTTGACCTGTAACAACTCATGCTGCAACAACTCATTAAATTGCCTCTATAAGACTTGTTTTTGCATCTGATGCTGAAACCTGAAGTCCCTAGGGAAGGCAGTTGGGAAAGAAGATGGAGGTATAGTTGGGGAGGTCAAAGACCAGCAGGAGTCCACAAGGAGGAACTGGAACTCATGGCAGTCTTGTTGCCTCGCATTTTGGTGGTGTGGATGTCCTACAGAAGCCAGAGCTCTTTGTCGTGAGCTAAACACACACCTCCCTCAAGAATCAGAGAAGTTAAAGGCAGATCCATGGGAAGGTGGAACAGATGCAGGCCCAGCTGCTGCCCACAGCAACAAGGGGAATCAGTAGACTAATGACAAGGTTAAATGACTAAAGCATCTTCCCCACCATCCAAAAGTAAAAGCATATGGCTGATATGTCACCTCCAGCCACCAAATCTCCTATGAAAATATCTCTGATGGTCCATCTTAACAAGAAACATAAAAAAGGGGAATTTTGAGAAGTGCATTTCTGACTAGCCACCTTGATACATTACAAAGCCATCACATCTACCTTCATGAAAGCACTCTTACTCCAAAGTATACTATAAAACTAGGAGCTGAGCCACAGAAAAACAAGAGGAAGTCATTCTAGTGACCCAAGGCAGGTGACATGGCCAAATATAAAGATAGACTCACAGTTTCACCAGGCAACCAACTCTACACAATTGTTAAGATCCATCATGCTTCCTCTTCTCATGACTGCTTCTTCAGTTTTCTCAAAATGCACGGGAAAGATACACACTTTAGCCATTGTCAGGCACACACAGAGTGGGCCAATATAAAAAGTAGGGGAAGACAAAACATATCCAAGTTCTCTGAGACATGTTAGCAGTTCTTTTTCTTTAGTGACATTTTCAAACATTACGCATTTTTCTTCTAGAGCAGTGGTTCTCAACCTTGGCTGCACATTAGAATCACCTGGGAATCTTTTCAAAATTCTGATTTCTGGGCCTCATCCTCCGGAAATTCTGTTTCTTTGTTATTAATGTTGTGGCCCCACCCCATAACAAAGAAACAGAATTTCCGGAGAATGAGGCCCAGAAATCAGGATTTTGAAAAGATTCCCACGTGATTCTAATGTGCAACCAAGGTTGAGAACAACTGTTCTAGAGGTTCTGGCTTCCTCCTCTAGTAAAATATATCAACTGGTATGCAGTCTTTTGTTTATTTTCACACTGCCCATTTATAATCCAGACTCTCTGTCAGAAGATTTAACCCATCAGTCTGTAAATATATTTGATATATCATATAGGATGCAATCTGAGGTGCTTGTAGAATGAAAATGCGAAGGCCACATTAGAAATCAAGAATCCTGTATTTAGGCTGAACATGATGAATATATACAGACAACATAATCCCAGTAATGATGCAACACTTTAGTAATTTAAAAATTTTATAAAATTATTTTGTAGGTACTGTGTGTGTGTGTGTGTGTGTGTGTGTGTGTGTGTGTTTTGTTAGCGTCAATGAATGTATGAAGGAATGAAAGGATTTCCTCAGGAGGGTAAGAGCTTTAAACTTGGTTTAAAAATGACAAAGAAGTTGAAAACGTGAAGGAAGGAACTAGTTGGGCATTATATGGGAGTAAAAATAATGTAAATTATTGTAGAACATTTTTTTTGTGGTTTCCATCATTTGAACTTATTTTATTGATATTTATTAAATAAATAAAATAAAATCTTATTGTTAATTTTTGATGCATTACAACACGCTTTTCAATAGTGGTTGCTGATTGTAGAACATTTTATTGTGGATGTAACAAGAATCTAGGCTAATGAGGAGGGGCAAGTAAATAAATGGCTCCTCTTACAATGAGGCTGAGAAATCTGGGTTTTAGATGATAGACAAGAAAGAGTCATTTGTGGGGTTAGGACTGATTCCATAAAAATGTCAGATGAATGTACCAGATGGATGATGGAAAGTTCCAGAAAACTAGAAGCCTAAGAGTTAGTGCTAAAATTCAGTTAGTGAGGAAATTGAAGACCTTCTTTAAGTATGTGACTTAGAAAAGTAAGTGTCCATGAGTCCTGAAGCAGAAAACAAGTGGCCATCGAAGAACCAGTAAATAACACTGAGCTCCTCCAGTGCTCTTAGCTCAGGACCCTATGGGACACTCCAGAAAATACAGCCTCTCCTCTCCTCTCCTCAAGGGAGGGGCAGGCAAAGAGACCAACAACTATGCCAAAGACCTTCTGTTCCCCAAGTTAATGTCCTGTGTGAAAGAACAATGAAATCTTCAAAGGGAAAGAGTGGATGTTCTTCACATTAAAGATTAGGTTTGATTGGGCACGACAGACTTCAGTTTCTAAAGATGCCCTGAACTGTGTGCCTGTGCCCACACCTATGCTCACACTTTTGCTCCCATCTCATAGACTTTTCTTCCAATGAGAACTTGACCTTCCTTCTTGAAGAGGTGGGATCCATGCTCCCTCTCCCTAAAACTGGTAGACCTGTGACTATGACAGAATTGGCACTGTATGACTTCTGAAGAAAGATCGTAAAAGGCAATGTAGGTTCTGCCTTGCCCTCTCCCTCCTGGAACATGCACTTTGGAATCCACGAGTTGTCATGTAAAAAGTCTACCTGCCTAAAGCTGCCATACTGGTGAGACCACGTGGCAGACCATACATTTTAAAATAGATGCCCAGCTATGTGAACCCTCAAGTGTTTAAGTCTGCTCAGTCTGGGAGCCAGACATGTGAGTAAGTGAGCCTGGGTGATTCCAGCTTCAGCTTTGGGCTGACTCAGGTGATACCCCATGGAGCCAGTCTTCCAGTCTTCTAGCTCAGGACTCCGACCCTGTTGAGCAGAAATGAGCTGTCCTCACAGTGCTGATCCATAGAATTAATGAAACTGTTAAAATTGTGTTTACACCACTAAGTGTTTGGGATAATAAGTTATACAGCCTTTAAAGATTTTGAGGCTGTAGGGAGAATCCAGGTTATAAAAAAGATGGAAATATATGTCTACAAAAGTGGAAGTAATATTAAAAATAACATTAATAGAAGTAGTACTATCAGGTAGTTTCAGTAGTACAATAGTCACTCCCCTCCACCCCCTGATATCTGCAGTTTTGTAGTTACCCAGAGTCAACCATAGTCTGAAAATATTAAATGAAAAAATCCAGAAATAAATAATTCATAAGTTTTAAATTGCATGCTATTCTGAGCAGTGTGAAAAATCTTGGGCCATCCTTCTCTGTTCCACCCAGGCCAGAAACCATACCTTCATCCAGTGTATCCAGACTGTATATGCTCCCACCCATTAATCACTTAACAGGCTTCTCAGTTGTCAGATTGACTATCATTGCAGTGCTTGTGTTCAAGTTACCCTTATTTTACTACTAGTGGCCTGGTGCACAAAATTTGTGCACGGTTGGGGGCGTGTGTTCCTCAGCCCAGCCTGCACCCTCTCCAATCTCGGACCCCTTGGGGGATGTCCAACTGCCGGTTTAGGTCACAGGGATTGGGCCTAAACTGGCAGTCAGACATCCCTCTTATAATCCGGGACCACTGGCTCCTAACAGCTAGCCTGCCTGCCAGCCTGATCACCTCCTAACCGCTCCCCTGCTGGCTTGATTGATGCCTAACTGCTCCCCTGCCAGCCAGATCACCCCCAACTGCCCTCCCCTGCTGGCCTGATCACCCCCAAGGCTTTTATTAGTATAGATATGACCCTTCACAGAAAATTTCACTAACCCTGCTTTACAATAAGGGCTTGATGATTGAATCATTGGGGTCAGACACCAAGATTTCCTTTCTTTGAATAGCAGAGGGAATAATTATCTTGTCTTTAAGTTGCCCTGAACATCAAATGAGATAATGACTTAGAAAAGTATAAAAGCACCATATAAAGACAACTGCCTTCTTCATGTACTGAAAAGACAATAAAGTGGTAAAATGAAAAACACCATTTTTATTCCCCCCCTTCATTCCTTTACAGCCTTTATTTAAACTTTGAAATTTATAAAAATTTCACTCCTATTTTCATTTTTTTTAACATTCAATATTATTTTGCCTTAGTTTCAAGTTTTATATTAGTTACAGAATAGTGGTTAGACAATCATATACTTTACAAAGTGTTCCCTGATATTTCCAGTACCCACCTGGCATCAAAACATCATCACAACACTATTGACTATATTCCCTATTTAAGTGACAATAGGTTTACAGGTTCCATCCAATCTTTCTTTTGTGTTGCTCGCCATTCCTTTTCTTTCTCACTTCTTCCCTCATTTTCTTTATATAGTATTTCAATTGTCCTCAAAGCGCAGTGAAGGCACTGGGACACGCTTACTCCATTTTACAGACCAGGAAACTGAAGCCAATTCCAATTGGCTGCGGAAATGGACTCAGCATGCAGGGAGCCCTCACAGCTGCGGGGCAAACAGAACAAACCTCCCAGTCAGGCTTCCGAGCCTCATTCTCAAGCACCTCTTCATCCTGGATGCTCCACATTCTTTTCTCTCCCCTTCCCCCCACCCCCATTCTTTACTGCCCACCCTTCTGGGGAGCAGGTGGTAGGCTTCACACTCACTATGCGGGCACGGGCAGCTGTGGAGCGAGGCGGGGTGGGTGCAGGCTTGCTTTGGGGCTGCAGCGGGAGCAGGAATCGCTGCCTCTCAAGTGCTCAGGCCACCGGGGCAAGGCCCAGTTAACGCCAGGAGTTTCACCAAACCGCCGCAGTGGGGTACCCGGAAGTGCCGCACCCCTCCACTGAGGTGGAGCCGCCCCTCAACGCCCGCTTCAGGGCTGCTGGTCCGTGACCCTCCGTCCGGGTGTCCTTCCATGCTGGCAGTCATCGCCTCTTGTTTCCTGCTGGGCCAACCCGCGTCTTGGGGCCACTGCAAAACCTTGTTCTCTGCGGGCGAGGCAGATCCCTGCCCGCCGGCCCCCTGCCCCAGCCTGAGGCCCCTCCAGTGCACCCCACTTCAGTGCCACTTTGCACCCCTTGGGCTGCCCACTTCCTGGCTGGAAGCTTTGCTGAAGATGTGGCACTCGCCTGGGAGGCACCCGCTCAAATGGCCCAAGAAAGACAAAGCCCAAAGGGAGTGAGTCTTGAACCCCCACATCCCATTATCTGTATTTCCTCCTGCACCTCCTCTCTGCTTCATGTCTTGAATGAGCACCAGGTTGGGGCACCCTGCGGCCCAGCCACATGGCTTCCGGGCACCCTGGTGGAGTTGGTGTCCGTGAATCTGTGTATCTGTGGCCAGAGGCCAGGCCTGGGTCTCAGCAACCCCATGCCTGCTGGAGAGGGCTGTTGGAGGAGGACCAGAGCCTGTCCCTTATTAGCTCTCCAACTCCAAAAGAGACACCACAGGCTCACGTCCCCCTGCTGCCGAGGCCCGCTCACCCGAGCCTGCTAAACTGGTCATTACCGCTAAACTGGTTGTTACTGTTACATTATGGACTAATGGCAATTAGCATATTCCTCTCCTATTATATAGGATAATGCCACATTTACATAGCTTTTCTTACAGTATCCTGTATAACAGCCCTGATTGTGCACTAGTGAGGTCCCTTAGCCTGGCCTGCACCCTCTCACAATCCGGGACCCCTTGGGGGAAGTTGGAGAGCCGGTTTCAGCCCAATCCCGCAGGCTAGGCTGAGGGAACCCCACTGGTGCACGAATTCGTGCACTGGCCCTCTAGTATTGTTATAACTTCTTATTTTATTCTTGGTTATTGTTGTTAATCTCTTACTATGCCTAAATAATAAATCAAACTTTATCATAACCATATATAGGATTCAATACTATCCAAGGTTACAGGCATCTACTGAGGGCCTTAGAATATATCCCTAGTGGATAAGGGGGCGCTGTTGTAATAGCATTGATAATAGAATTAGTAAGTAGTTAGCACATCTAATCTAATTGTCTTAGATATACTCTTTTAACTAATCCTTAAAAAATAAAAGTGAGGATGGTGCTTTTGTTATCTCCATTTCATAGAGGGGAAAATTAAGTGCAAACAGATGAAAGAGCTTATCCCAGGTACCTGTGACTGCTGGAGACAGGATAAGGCTCCAGCTGGTCTGGCTTCAGAGTCTGCATACTAACAACATGAGTACCTGAGTTAAGGCTTGAAGATAGTAAGAATCTTAATTCTAACACTAACAATAACTAGCATTTATTTAGCAATTACCCCGTCTCTTTGCCAGATGTTATACTAAGAGCTTTAAATGAATTGTCTTAATAGATAATGTAGGCTGGATGGATGGCTAGGAGTATAAATGAGCCCAGTGGCTTGAAATGAACTTTATTTGGGGAAAAGAGACAAGTTAGAAAAATTACTTTCCCTTAGTCATGAATTCTGAAACCTACTTAAAATAATGAAGAATAGAAGTGCCTAAGAAGGTCATCGAAAGCCCCAGAACCAGAGAAGCAGACAGGAATACAACAGAATGACAGTATAGACTGTGAATTAAATCTGTGTTCAAATCCCAGAGAATCCATGTGGTGCATAAGCAATCACTCATGAATGTCTTTTTATCTTAAGCCGACATTCTTAATAACTTTGAATAGCACGGGAAGAGAATCCAGTAGAAATCCAGCCTGCAAGCCTATTTTTTAAAAAATTATTACTATCAAAGAATGCAACATTCATTGTGAGTCACTCATAATAATTTTCAGGGCTAGAATAAAATTAAGTTCTTTCTCTCATTTAGTAGAGCAACTCTCAAAAGATTAAAACAGATGCAAATGTGTAGCTTGCCCACATTCTAATTCTGCTTCCAGATATTCATCTGACAAATCAAAGCCTTCCCACAAATTAGCATTTACCGCAAGATGAAATCTGGGAAGATGGAATAAGGCATTTTCTTTCTGTAATTTATGCAGTTTTTTTTAAACTTTCCCTTAATTATGATTTCTGGTCTCTTCCATCATCACCTGTGCCATTTGGATTGGATTAAATTGTGAAATCCTAGAAAGCAGGTGCTGTCCTATTCAATGTATTCTCTACAGTTCTCAACCGAGGACCTTATGTGGGAAAGGGTTTGGTATTGGGGTGGGGGAGTGGTGGTGACAAAACCAGAGGTACTTCTACCCACATCTTCTACCCGCAGAGGTACTTCTAGCCACAGCGAGGCCCTCCTTCATCTTGCAATATAATGCAGATCTGTTTCTAAATTAACTATGTGCCCAAACCTAGGAAATAGATCTTGATTGATTAGAGCCAATCTCGGTTACCCTCTACCTCTTTCCTTTTCTCCACTAAAACTACATATAATGTAAGAGGGTATCCAGGAATGATTCTACCCCCAGAGATAAGAAGGCATCCAGATAAGATTCTACCCACTTCTCCCAACACAGTCTTCCTTCCTTCTTGGCAGGTTGCCACAATGAAGAGAGCCCATGTGAAGAGAGCCTATGAAGTGATGGCAATGGGGAGGAGGAGCATAGAAAGTCAGAAAGAGCCCAGATACTGGATGGCATCACTGAGCTACTGAATCTGCCCTGGACCATTCACCTCCAGATAACTTGTTTCCACTTCCTGATTTCTTTTTTATTTTTTGAAATTAAATCTTTATTGTTCAGATTACATTGGTTCCTCTTTTTTCCCACCATAACTCCCCTCCACCCAGTTCCCACCCCACCCTCCGCCCTCACTCCCCACCCACTGTCCTCATCCATAGGTGCACGATTAATGTCCAATCTCTTCCCGCACCCCCTACCCCCCTTCCCCCCCCACCAAGAATAGTCAGTCCATTCCCTTTCTATGTCCCTGATTCTATTACAATCACCAGTTCATACTGTTCATCAGATTATTTATTCACTTGATTTTTAGATTCACTTGTTGATAGATGTGTATTTGTTGTTCATAATTTGTATCTTTATCTTTTTCTTCTTCTTCCTCTTCTTAAAGGATACCTTTCAGCATTTCATATAATACTGGTTTGGTGGTGATGAACTCCTTTAGCTTTTCCTTATCTGTGAAGCTCTTTATCTGATCTTCACTTCTGAATGATAGCTTTGCTGGATAAAGTAGTCTTGGTTGTAGGTTCTTGGCATTCATCACTTTGAATATTTCTTGCCACTCCCTTCTGGCCTGCAAAGTTTCTGTTGAGAAATCAGCTGACAGTCGTATGGGTACTCCCTTGTAGGTAACTGATTTTCTTTCTCTTGCTGCTTTTAGGATTCTCTCTTTGTCTTTTGCTCTTGGCATTTTAATTATGATGTGTCTTGGTGTGGTCCTCTTTGGATTCCTTTTGTTTGGGGTTCTATGGGCTTCCTGGACTTGGAAGTCTATTTCTTTCACCAGGTAGGGGAAGTTTTCTGTCATTATTTCTTCAAATAGGTTTTCAATATCTTGCTCTCTCTCTTCTTCTGGCACCCCTGTAATTCGGATGTTGGTACGCTTGAAGCTGTCCCAGAGGCTCCTTACACTATCTTCATATTTTTGGATTCTTTTTTCATTTTGCTTTTCCGGTTGGGTGTTTTTTGCTTCTTCGTGTTTCAAATCTTTGACTTGATTCTTGCGACCCTCTGGTCTGCTGTTGGGAGTCTGTATAATATTCTTTATTTCAGTCCGTGTATGCTTAATTTCTAGTTGGTTCTTTATCACAACATCAAGGGTCTCACTAGATTTCTTGAAGATCTCACTACATTTATCGGCGGTCTCACCAGTTTTTTCGAGGGCCTTACTAAATTTATCGGCGGCTTCTAGACAGTTCTTTAAAGACCTTAAAAGTGTGGTTTTGAACTCTATATCCAGCAGTTTGCTTTCCTCCATTTCTGTCATTTCTGTCCTGTTTCTTTGTCTCGGCATTTTTTATGCTTTGCTGTGTCAATAGAGTGCCTTTTTGTGCTAAGTGTCCCAATCACCTGAGGTAGACACTCTTGGTGCACCCCCTTGTGGGCTTTGTGCACAGTCTTGTTGTAATTAAGCCTTGATTGTTGTAGTTATCACTGGGAGAAATTGACCTCCAGGCCAATTGGCTGTGAGAATCAGCTGTGTCTGCAGTGGGAGAACTTCTGTGCTGGAGACACCCCTCTGGGGCAAGACTTGCTTCAATGGGGCTTTGGTGCTCACTTAGTCTTCCCCCTGAGTGTGTCTTTTATGGTTCCACGGAGCTGCAAACTGGATGGTCCCACTCTGACCTCTGGGCTTCCTGGCTCCTGGATCTCTAGGGAGGTGCTAATCTTGCCTTTGCCTGTGGCTATCCAGCAAAAGCCTCCCTGCAGGGCTTGGGCAGGGCAGGTCCCACGGGATCAACAGGGCGGGGCTAGCAGTTATGGCTGCTCTCAGACTTGCCCTCAGAGGCTCTGCTTCTCAGTGTCCGGGTAATTGCTGCAAGCTCCTCGGAGAGAAAGCTGCCCTCAGGTTCTGACCGATGCCAGACAGTCCCGCTTCTCCCGTATGAGTCTGGGTCCCTAGAGACTAGCCCAGAACTGGAGCTCAGAGCCTGAGACTCCCTCCCGATTGAAAACGAAAACCACGCCCTCAGCCGCCAGCCCGCTTGGCATGCACTCCGCACCTTAGTATTTTACTTCTGCACTGCGCCTCCTCTGAGTCTCGGTATGCTTTTCTCTTTCCTTCTAGTTGTAGAATTTCCACTCATCCAGCCTTCCTGTGGTTCTAGATGATGTCCTTTCAGTCTTTTAGTTGTATTTTTGAAGTGGTTGTTCGAGGCAGCAAACTCCAGTGTTTACCTATGCCGCCATCTTGGTTCTCAAAACCAGATTTCTTATTTTAAGCCACTTTCAGTCAAGTTCAGTGCTAATTATTGTGGTACACCACATCTTCAGGGACATAATATTACTCTCATTAAAAAAATTAAAGTTTATCAGTGAAATTAATATTCAAAAAATATGAGTAAGAGTTACATTTCAAAATTATATGGCCCCTATAGGTTTTCAAAAAATATAATGCACCCAAAACCTACATGAGTTCTTATAGCACCATCTTTACTCCAGGGCAATTGCCCTATACTGGAAAACTTTAGTGTGCATATTTTTCTCAGGATACAGTTAATAGAGCCCATTACTTTTAAGCCATTTTGTGGGGCTAGTTATGTTGCTAGAAGATGGAAAATGAGGCACAGGGGAGAGATACTGCCCCCAAAATCTCAAAATCATTGTAAAATTGTGAGCGCAATGGGGACTGGAGCACAGTGCTTAAGTAGTTGAGATGGTAGGAGAGAGACCAAGGTTTTAATTCCAGCAATGTCACATACTATCTTTTTGATCTTAGAAAATTTTCTTTACATCCGGAAGCTTCAATTTCTCTTCCATAAAGTGGAAATAGTAGCAATGCATATATTATTTCATTATTGTGAGAATTACATGAAATAACTTTCTTAATATAATACCTGGTCCATAACATATATTTGATATTGCAACTGTGGCTTTACAAAATCAAAATTTATTTCCTGAACAAGAGGGGTTTTTGCTAGAATTAGTCTGTTAGTCTCTCATTTCCAGGCAAAAATGGGCTCCTCTCCTCCTCTTTTCTTTAAGCTCTTAGGATTTGCCTTTGGCAACTTCTCTTCATGATAGAGTTGGCTGGGCTTGATGTCATCTTTGATAAAATATTGGGGAATGACTTGATGTCATCCCTGTAAAAACACTGGGGCCTGAGAGGGTTTCACGGTGCTCCTTGCCTTAGTCTGTGCCTCCTTTGAGATACAGGCCTAACAGCACCAACTCTTAAATCTCTCCATGGCCCTTGCTGGGAATCAATGAAAGGGTAAAACAAGACAATTCCAAAGTAACCTTGATTTGTGTTAGGCTCACTGCCTGGTTCTTTATAACTCCTCTTCCCTAATTCTGTTTACATTGATACTTGTACAGAGAAGCTAATAGATCTACTTTTCCTCCAGATTTTGTAGGTATGGGTGTCTTTCAGAACTGCATTTTGTTTAAAACTTTAGTTTCATAAATTGAGTGTTTTTGTGAAGCCTGTGCTCTTGAGTTTACGTCCACTCAAAGGGTAGTTCAAGAACCAGCTGTATCAGAATCTCCTGAAACTTGGAGGAAGTCAAAATTCTTGGCCCACTTCAGACCTGGAGCAGAATCTCTGAGGGTGGGTCCCAGACCTGGGAGCAACCAGGGGTGCCAGGTGATTCTGATGCAAACTTATATTTGAGAACCACGACCCTCTCTCATTCTATTACTACACCTCCTACTCTTCGATACTCGGTTTCTCTATCTCATGTCATCCATAAGCAGTTGACTTTATAACACCTGGTTTAGACTATGAACTTATGAGTAATTTTTATTCCTACATTTCCTGTGTTCTGTTCACAAATCTGCCACTTACCTCCTGTATAGTATCTCTAGCACAAAGCCAGGTATAAAAATAGACCCAATCCAGCTAGGACTCAGATCAAGTCATATAATTCTAGGAAGAAGTAAAGGCCTGTGTGAACTCTCTTTGGAAGTGCCAGAAAGTTAGAAGGGGGAACCCCATCGAATAAAATTAATCAGAACTACAAATGTGGGATGAAGAGGTATATGGGAATTAAGGGTGGACAGAATTTTTTGTAAACTGCTAGACAGATAATTTTATCTAAAAGTGGATGAATAGTAGGGCACATTATGCTCTGAATCTTTATTTCAAGAATTTGAGTCTCCCCTTCCCACCCCTTTCACACAGATAGAAAGCACATTATTGTCGTTCTCTAAAACATGTCACCTCTGGATGCTTTCAATTTTCAAAATAATCTTTCATAGTCCATCAGCAGCTACCCTGGTCCTTTAGAGACATCTCTAATTAATAAGTGGCTGCTTAAAAATAAAGTCTCGAATAGCTAAACACACACAGGGAAGATCAAGTGTTTGCCATACAAGCAATCAAACAAATTGATGAACAGAAAGAAAAGAACTATGGAACAAAAACTGTTCTATTATTAACCAGCAATCTGCACATTTTCCCCCCAATTAATGCTTGGAATGGGATCTGAGTCAGTTGAAACCTAATTACTGGCATATCACTTTGTTGATGAGAAACACTGCAACAGTCAGTGTTCGCTTGATTTGTATAGAACCTGCAAAAAAAATATAAATAAATCCACCCAGTAGAATGTCAGTTATGCTTTGCTACCAGAAGTCTGTGCTGTAGCTAGAACTTGCTGGGGAAATGTACACCATGTTCCCTATCATGCTGCCGGTTAAATATTCTGTCATTCAGTGCTTAGAAGAAGACTTGTCGCTTGTAAAGAATTTTCCAGGAAGTTTTTCACGCATGGTGAAGTACTGTGGGAACTGGTTTCCCAAATGTGCCTAGCAGAAGTGTGAAGGACCTGGGTTCTGTAGCTGTTGTCTATCATTTTATTAAACATGTATATAAATAAGCAAACTAAACAGTCCCCGCTGAACACTTGGAGTGCGGGAAACGAGTTAAGTCAGCTCGCGTGAATTGCGCGTACTCCGCGGGAGCCGTCTTTAACTCGGTTCATATAGATTTGCGGTGGAGTGCGGGAAACGTGTAAACTCGGGCCGATTGTAACTGCGTATTACCAAATATTTGTTTGTAATCCACCCTTTTGGTGGATGGAACAAAACCAAAAGACAGAGCCATCTTATATTTTGGCGGGAAATTCACCCGCACTCCAAGTGTTAACAATGACACTCCTAATTTCCCATCACCCTGTCAGGTACTGCAAGTATCATTACCTTCATGGTCTGGAACTGAGGTTAGCCAATCCTTGCGTATGGGCATGAACACTACTCTTGTCTGCTTGTCCGTCCTCCTATTGTACTTTTAATGGGTGAATGCCAATGACCTCCCCTGAAATACTGCCTCAGGATTTATATTCATGGCTCTCACATTAATTAGGCTGGTCAGTGTTTCCTTTCTCCACTCCGTTCTCTCTAGCTCATCCCAAATTAGCTACTTTGGCCTTCTTTCTCCCTCAGCACCCACGTTAACCCACAGAGAAATTGCTCACCCACTTTAATGAGAAAACTAAAGAGGGTGGGGAAGCAAAGATACCTTACCTTCCTGTATCAGCTCTAATGATTTCCTCCATTGCACTCTCCTTTCCTCATATCTTCTTTCTAATCATTCACCCAGGCCTGGGAGATCTGTCCTTAGAATCTCTGGAATGTGCCTACTGTCACCAACCCCCTTATTGAGGTCACAGATAAAAATGGAGAGAGGTACCAAGGGTGGGCGGAGGTGAGGTTGTGTTCAGGGGATGAGGTGTGTCCCAGCGCATCTGGTACAAGAACAACTCATGGTCTGAGCTGTGTCTACCTCTCTGGATGTGTCACTTGCCAACCCCTTCATTCTGTACACACAGCAGCCCATCTGCTGGCATTGTTATTCTCTGCAGGACCTGGCATGGCTTCGGCTTCCCTTAGACTTCTGTGCTATCTGCTTGAAATCTTTGTCTTCAGGTCCTTAATTTCTCTTTTTCCTTCAGGACTCAGCTCAGATCTTACACCCTCTGGCAAGTCTTTCTCAATTCCCACTGGCCATCTTAGTTGCCCCCTAAAATATGCCTTAGGGTCACCTATTCCAATACACTTTTAAGATACACTCTATGATAGTTGTCCATTATTTTGTTGTTGTTGTTGTAAGTCCTGTTGTAAATGTTTCCCTCCATGTCCCGCGTGGTTCAGGGTTCAGGATCTGGAAGAGGAGCCGCACACAAATGAAAGAGAAGAGACACGAGATAATTTGGGAATATTGGGGGCCAGGCGGGTAAGTCCAACTCAGGAGGAAGGACTTTCACGGGTGCTCAGGCTGCACCAACTATTTTATAGTCAGAGGTAAACAAGGTAGTGGTTACCATAGTTACACAGTTCTTGTGAGTTTCACTTGTTTTGACCATAGTTACACTTTCTGCACTTCCCTCAGCCCATTAGCTTCCCAGGTAAGATCTAGGGAGCGTTATAAGTTCAAGCCTAATTATGCTTAAGAGGACTGTGCCCTCTAAGCTGGGACTTGTTTGTGACTTTGCCAACAGGTCAGTGCAAAGTTTAACCCTATATCGGTTCCCCACAAGTCCTTTCACCTGTACCATGATTCATTAAGAGCAGGATCTTATCTTCTATATCCCTAGGATTCCTACCACTATGTACAGTGCCTACCACAAGATAGGGATTCAAACATAATTCATTAAGCAGTAGCTGTATACTATGCAGCTGTTTAAAAAAAAAAAAAGGAGGATCTCTTACCTTTTGAGACAGCAAAGAGGGACCTGAAGAGTATTATGCTAGGCAAGATAAGCCAATTAGAGAAAGAAAATATCACATGATCACAATCATATGAGAAATCTAATGAATAAAATAAACTGAAGGACAAAATAGATCCAGAGACATAGAAGCATGGAACAGACTGATTAGTCTCAGAGGGAAGGCAGGAGTGAGTGGGTGGGTGGGTGAGTGGAGAGAGATTAACAAAAAATTGTATATGCATATATGCATAACTCATGGACACAGACAATAGTGTGGTGAAGGCCTGAGGGGAAGAAGGTGGGTGTGTGGGGTGGGGGTGGGGGGCGGGGGGGGACCAATGGAGGAAAAAAGAGGACACCTGTAATACTTCCAACAATAAAGATTTTTTTTTTAAGAAGTAGCTGTATAATCCAAAGCTCCAACGCCGCTGTTGCCTAGCTGTGTGAAAGAAATTCACTTACTCTTTTGAATTTTCATGTTTCCATTTCTAAGAGAAATTTATTAAGAGTATCCTTTGTTTTCCATCTTCCTCTCTAATAACCTAACAAAAACAAACAAACAAACAAACAAAAACATTTAGCCTGAAACCATGCATAGAAAACTAGTTCAGAAGTGTGGATTCCTTGATAAGGTTATTGGAGAGGGTTTCTGAGCAGGGCTATGGAATCAAGTTCTTTTGAAGAACTCTTCATTCATCGTGCTTTCAATTAGCAAGAATATGCATAATGATTGGAGGACCAAGTAGCATTTTGTCTTCCCAAAGGTCATTTTTAAACTAGAAGACTTGCAAGTGCTTTTCAAGTTTATTTTAGGTTAGCCCATCTCATTTAACAGCTAGAGAAACAGAAGTTTCTGGATCTGTAATTTCCCACATGCTTTTGTAGAATCTCATACAAAATGTACCATTACCAGCTATAAACAAAAAGGCACGCTCCTTAGCAGTGGGGGAAATGCTGCCTTTATAGTTTGCAATTTCTGACCTTTATTTTAAAAGGGTGATCAGAAGAAAAGAACCGAGGCAAGGAGAAAGGCTGCAGAATGTTAACTCACATAAAAAAAAAAAATCAGTGTCTATCTGGAAAACTACACAGGTATTTTATCAAAGAAAATGTATTCGTTTAGTAAAACGTGGGCCTCCATAGAGAAGTATAGATTTTTCTAACCGACAGGCCTTAAAAAAGAATCAGCTCTGGGAGCCGAGTGTGGAATGCAATAATGTCAATTCAGGGGGCATGCTTGCCTGTCATTTTCCGACAAGGGCTTTTTGAATGCAATCATAGTTATTAGCTGTAATCTTGCACAGGCAATGGGAACAATAACACCAGCTCATCTCCAACCCCTTTGGAGCCTGTGTGAGCGGTAAGGCTTCTTCACACCACGGTTAGTATTTACATTCCCTATAACCTCAAATATTGCTTCTTTGCTTTGGGACGGATAGATAGTAGACCGTATACACTGGAGGAAATATTTAATGAACTTGATTCTTATTTTCTATAACTTTCTAATCTTGAAATACCGAGGGGCCTCACCCGTAGATTTTTTTATTTTTATTTGTTGTCTTTTGTTTTCCTGCCAGAACATAGAACAGTAGGGAGTGGGACTCATTTTAAACTGCTGGTAAGGGAGGGAGGCATTGGCCCAATTTTTGGTAAATTTTATATTTGTCCAGATTTGAGCCATCTAGTTAGAGTGCTGGCCAGTGGATCCTAAAATAGCCTGTGTCCCTCTGCATTGAGTCTATAACAAGATGCTGCTGTACCTGACAGAGTAACATCTGACTTATGGACAAGTTGTTCTAGAAAGATAGTTTAATATAGTTTCAAGTGCACACAAAAAATCAACTTAGGACATTGAAGCATTGGTTTTTGGGTGAGTCCTATGGAAAACAGATAAGAGTCAATGACAATTAACATGTCACAATAGGGGCTTTCAAAGTACTTAACATAATTTATTCCTCTTACTAAGGTGAATGTCAGCCCTATGCTCTCCATTAATTAATTTAGGAAAGAAAAAAGAATTCCCCCACAGAGAAGATAGCTTTCATTCTTTTCTCATTCTCCCTCCTGAACTATCCCTAAACCAGTGGTTCTCAACCTTGGCTGCACATTAGAATTACCTGGGAATCTTTTTAAAATCCTGATTTCTGGGCCTTATCCTCCGGAAATTCTGTTTCTTTGTTATGGGGTGGGGCCACATTAGTAACAAAGAAACAGAATTTCTGGAGGATGAGGCCCAGAAATCAGGATTTTAAAAAGATTCCCAGGTGATTCTAATGTGCAGCCAAGGTTGAGAATCACTGCTAAACCCAAATTAATGTCTGTCAATGGGATGGAGGTCTGAGGCATTGGAAGGGGTTTTCTCTAATCTAAATCCTTAGCAAAACTGGGACACTTTTAGTGTTTATCACGTACAGTTGTCCCCCCGCCCCTTATCTGCAGGCATACGTTCTATTACCCACACTGGGTGATTGAAACTACACATAGTACCAGACTCCATATATGCTATGTTTTTCTTATGCGTATACAGCTATGATACAGTTTATTTTATAAATTGGGCACAGTAAGAGGTTAACAACAATAACTAATAACAAAATAGAACAATTATAACACTATACTATACTAGAAGTTATGTGATTATAGTTCCTTTCTTTCTGACTATCTAGAATTTTCCATGTGATATTTTTAGACTGCAGTTGACTGTGGAAAGTCAAACCACAGATAATGGGTACTACTGTAATTCTATCTGGTAGAATCGGGTTAACACAGGAGCTTAGGCAGTTTGTTGATCACCCCAATTCTATTCTGGAATTCCCAATTGCTATAGGGTCACAATCTGGACAGGGTTTTTTAAAAAAATATATATTTTATTGATTTTTTACAGAGAGGAAGGGAGAGGGATAGAGAGTTAGGAACATCGATGAGAGAGAAACATTGATCAGCTGCCTCTTGCACACCCCCTACTGGGGATGTGCCCGCACCCAAGGTACATGCCCTTGACTGGAATCGAACCTGGGACCCTTCAGTCCGCAGGCTGACGCTCTATCCACTGAGCCAAACTGGCTAGGGCTGGACAGGGTTTATCCTGTGATGAAGGATATAGAGAGGTAATAAGAGCAACATTCACCAAAATGGAGAAGTGGTGGCCTACCAGTTGCCTCCTTTGTTGGATGTCAACTCGAGGGTCTATTTCCCTGGGCTTTATGACTCTTTTGTTTCACTCTATTGATGGAGACTGTTTTGCTCTCTACTCAGCTCTATTGTTTGTTTGATGACTAAAGTTATTTGCTGTATAACTTTAGTCATCAAACAATCTACACTAATAAAAGAGAAACATGGTAATTAGCGTACGACCGCTACCCTTTTCATTGGCTAATCAGTGAGTATATGCAAATTAACTGTCAGCCAAGATGGCGGCCGGCAGCCAGGCAGCTGGAAGCGAACATGAGGCTTGCTTGCTCCAGTGAAGGAGGACTCCAACGTTCCCCGCCTGCGCTGCCGGCCTCTGAGCTGGCAGTTTGAAACTTGGTAACAAATATAGAAGCTAAACAAAACCGCAGGGATCTCAGAGCTGAAGTTATACATTGTTTCCATTATAGAACGCAAACAAACCAGCAGCGGAAGCCTCAGAGCTAGAGCCATAGCTAAAGCTGGCCCAGATAAAAAAAAAAAAAAAAAAAGAAAAAAAGGAGCGGTTGGGAGCTTCAGTCAATCGCCAGCCTTAAGGCAGCCCTCAGCCCCTCACCCAGACTGGCCAGGCACCCCAGTGGGACCCCCACCCTGAAGGGTGTGTGACCAGCTGCAAACAGCCATCATCCCTCATCCAGGCTGGCCAGGCACCCCAGTGGGGACCCCCACCCTGATCCAGGACACCCTTCAGGGCAAACCAGCCGGCCCCCAGGCCTCTATCCTATATAGGAAAAGGGTAATATGCCTCCCAGCACCAGGATCAGCGGAGCAGCGAGGCCTCCTGGCACCGGATCAGCGTGACAGGGGGCAGCACCCAAACCCCCTGATCGCCCTGTGGCTCTGTGTGTGACAGGATGCGGCGTCCCAACCCCCTGATCGGCCCTGCTCTGTGTGTGACAGGGTGTGGTGCCCCAACCCCCCCCCCCCACAGGCCCTGCTCTGTGTGTGACAGGGTAGAGCCATAACCTCCCCATCGGCCCTGCCCTGAGTGTGACAGTGGTGGCGCCCCAACCCCCTGATCGGCCCTGCTCTGTGGGTGATAGAGGGCGGCGCCCCAACCCGCTGATCCGCCCTGCTCTGTGTGTGACAGGGGGCAGTGCCCTAACTCCCCTATCGGCCCTACTCTGTGAGTGACAGGGGGGAGCTCCTCAACCCCCTGATGGGCCCTGCTCTGTGAGTGACAGGGGGGAGCTCCCCAACCCCCTGATGGGCCCTGCTCTGTGCATGACAGGGGGCAGCGCCCAACCCCCTGATTGGCCCTGCTCTGTGCGTGACAGGGGGTGGCGCCGCAACCTCCCCATCGACCCTGCCTTGAGTGTGACAGGGGGCGGTGCCCCAACCCCCCAATCGGCCCCACCCTGAGCGTGACTGAGGGTGGCATCGCAACCTCCCGATCCGCCCTGCTCTGTGCATGACAGGGGGAAGCGCCCCAACTCCCCAATCGGCCCTGCTCTGAGCCTGACCAGGGGCTGCACCTAGGGATTGGGCCTGCCCTCTGCCACCCGGGAGCAGGCCTAAGCCAGCAGGTCGTTATCTCCCGAGGGGTCCCAGACTGGGAGAGGGCACAGGCCGGGCTGAGGGACCCCCACCTTCCCCCCCGAGTGCACAAATTTTTGTGCACCCAGCCTCTAGTAACTAAATAAGCCTACTACGTCTTTGGTAATGAGCCTACTACCTCCACCTAAATAGTCCTGTTGATTGTCCTCAGTTTCTACTTTCCCCTTTTCTCCATGCAAGAATCATTCTAAGAGCTACTGCCACTTATCTGAACCCCAGCCAGCTTTTAGAGGGAGCGTAGAGTTCTCTAAGATGACCTTCTCCAAGCCAAAATGGTACCAGATGGGACATCCAATCAAAACCTAAGGCCAATCCAGCACTCACCAAAACCCACAGGGATTCTATTTCCTGTCTGAACCGCGCCCGGCTAGCTCAGTCGGTAGAGCATGAGACTCTTATTTCCTGTCTGATATGACCCTAAATCATTTATTTCAGTTTGAGCTGCTCAGAATAAAAAATTTAAAAAAAGACTTTTTCTCTGGGAGAAGAGCATCATGCTTAGTGAAAACTAACTGTATTCCACTTTTACATCCTGGTATTTCCAGCCTGGAGCCATTTTTAACCTTAAGGATATTGTTGCCTGGGTCAGTCTTGAGAAAGACACAGCTGGGATTGCAATGCTAGAAATGGGGCTTTGCCAGCATGTTTGATGGATCAGCCTTACCTACTTTAGGTGCTGCTGCTATGATGAATCAACTGAGAGCAGGAAGACTAGGTGTTTTTAAAAATATATATTTTATTGATTTTTTACAGAGAAGAAGGGAGAAGGATAGAGAGTTAGAAACATTGATGAGAGAGAAACATCGATCAGCTGCCTCCTGCACACCCCCTACTGGGGATGTGCCCGCAACCAAGGTACATGCCCTTGACTGAAATCGATCCCGGGACCCTTCAGTCCGCAGGCCAATGCTCTATCCACTGAGCCAAACCAGTCAGGGCAGGAAGACTAGGTTTTAATGCTGATGGATCAATACTACTTAAGCAATGTGAAGTCCAATGTAAAACATCTAGTAAACTTGTACCTCCTATAATCAGGAACTTGAAGACTTTGAGGAGTCAGAACGAGACACTGGCCTCAATAGAGGGGAAACAGTGACCATGGAAAGTGTTAACTGAGGAGGCTTTGAATGAGGAGCTCTAATGCTAATGTCATAAGAAGTCAGAAGGGCCTAGGGCATAGGCCACAGTCTGTTGGAGCCTTTATATCAGGACCTTCACAAGAAGGACAGATGACTAAATCACTAGCTTCCTTTTCCCTCCTGGCCCCTTAGATATTTGTCCATCTGGTTGATAGAGTTTAGGGGGATTTGTTTGCCTATTTGTGTATTTCCTCATCAACAGCTCCAAGCTTCACTGTTTCTGGGAACTGGAATCTGTACTTCTGAAACCCTGGGGTAGAAGATCTTTAAGATATTTTCATCTATCCTCATTATCTACGAACATATGAGATTTTTAAAATCTAATTGCCTCTATCTAAGCAGGGCTGGGAGACATCCGGCTTATGGGCTGTATCATTTGGTCTGGCCCTGACAAAGGTAACGCAGGCTGGACTTGAAATTCAATAAATCTAGGAGCTTTTTTTCATTGCAACATAACTTTTAAGTTGATAATTGTGTATGGTCTGCAAATACTGTTATGAATATCCAAATGGCCCTTGGCAGTAAAAAAAGGTTTCCCACCTCTGTTCTAAGCCAAAGAAAATGAGCCACTCAAAAACTAAAGGGAAATATAACTGCTCTGTCATCTGATTGAAAGAGTGACTCTCACCTCTCCCTCTCTCTCTCTCTCTCTCTCTCTCTCTCTCTCTCTCTCTCTCTCTCTCTTTCTAATTTTCTTAACAGAATCATGGTTGCTTGGTTATTTTGGTTAAATACTTGGTCCCAAATCAAAGTCATTTGCTATGAAGCAGATACATTTTGGAAATTTCCATTAGAACAACTATTAAATATGAAATACAATCAGTACAAGATGGCAAGATTGTGGTCTGTGATTCTGGAAATTAAAAAAGGATTTGGGCTCATGGGGCACTGCTCTGATACTCCACATTGTATGAGGGGCAGGTGAGATTCCTGTGGATAATTGCCATGCCTACTAGATTGGCTGAAAAAATCACTATAGGCACAGCTTTGAGAGTCAGAAATTCTGATCATGTGCCAAGGCTCTCCACAGGCAGGAAAAAGTAATCAGTTTGTGAGAATGAAGTTGAAGATGTGAACTAAAGCAAGAATCCTTGATCTTGACATGAGCAGATGCCCTTCATCTTGGGACTTCTCCAATTAAATCAAGTGTCTTGGCTTTGCCTTTTCAGGTGAAAGCACTGATTGGATAGTCTTCTGCATTTCCTTTCAAAGTTGAGAAAATGTATGGCATAGCTCAGTCATTGCAATTGGTGTCCTGATGGGCCAGAAGAATGTGTCTCTGTTTCCAAATATAAGTCCTTTAAGGTAAGTCTATAAATTGTTGCTGATACCAAATTTTTGGACTGGAACCCGGATTCTTTGTCCGCTGCAATGGAAGAATGAATCCACGGAGAAAAAGTGGTATAGCAAAGGTGGAAATTTATTGAAGAACAAGTACAGACTCCCATGTGGGGAGAGGAAGAGTCCCATGGAATGGACTCCCACGTAGGGAGGGGGAAAAGGGTCCCACTGGGTTCCTTTCCCTATGGCTTATAAAGGCTGCAGATGCTGGTGCCTGATATTCCCTCTGATTGGTCAATATTCCCCTTCCAGTTGGTTACTATAGTAACTCCTGGGCTCAAAGGTTGAAACTCACATGGGACATATGAGGTTCTCTCCCCTCCTTCCCCATTGTTCCCCTATTCCCTTTGGGCTTTCTTCTTCTGAATGAATGAAGGACTTCCTTCTCTTTATTTTGTAAATATAGACCTTTCTTGGCTACTTCCAGTTCCCTTGTCTTATGGAAATATACCTGTTGCTGCTTCCTTGTCTTATGGAGATGTGACTGCACCTGGCTTCCTTGTGTTATGGAAATGTACCTTCTTCCATTCTGCAGCCCCATGCTTTCCCATGAACCCCAATTCTAAAAAATCCCTAAGCCTGCCTATGTTCCCCCCAAATTCCTGCTTCCCTATAACGAATACATTAACTCACTTTTATGAAGTCAAAGATTAAGGCTGTATCCTACATGGAAACCAAGGCATAAAAATCATTTGCCTACCCATTCCTGACATCAGAAACGCCCCCAAATCTTCTGCCCCCAGGCCCACAAAGTTCCTTTTGTTGGAGGGAGGACATCCTGCTCCCTTCCCACCCGCAGCTCTTCCACCCACTGAACCTTACAGGAAAGGGACACTCTGACCACCCCTTATGGTGAAAGTTCCAGAACTTTTATAGAACTGAAGAACTTCCCTTGGAAGAGGCATTGAGCATGGTGAAGTCCACATGGTCTGTTAGAAATGAGGACAGAATGATGCAGAAAAACTACAACTACTTATGAGACCCCTGAGATTGTAGAGCTAGAAGATATTTTACTCTGACCTAAGTGTCCAGTCATGTGTCAGATATTCATATATTTACATAAGTATGTAAATATAAATTTCAAAATATAAATACAAATAAATATATAGTATTGAGTGGAATCTTTTCTGATGAGCCAAAATATAGTTAATTCCCAAAGCTGAGAAGGACATATAAAATGCAGTACCCCATTGGGTTTAGGGAAGAACTGGGTTAATAATAGAAGGGTTTTTCTTCTCATATTTGTGGGGTCTCCCTGAAGCATATTCTGAATTTAAGTGATTTATTTGGGATGTGATTCCAAGAAAACCCAATGAGGAAGTGAGGGAGTAAAAAAGGGAAGGAAGCCCAATAAAGGCTTGAAGAAGGTTGTTATTGAAAACTAGAGACCCTATGCATGAAATTCTTGCAAGGGTAGGCCTTCCTTTCTGCTTCGCAGCCTGGCTTTGTAGCCCTGGACCTGCCCTCTGCCCACACCCGCCTTAGCCTGGTGCTGCCTGCATCCACCACCACACCCCCCCGGTTTTCCAGTTCCTTGGAGCCCCCGGATGGATCACCCAGTGGAGGGTGGCCTGGGCCTCCCTCTGTGGGGCGATCGTGAATCGATGGTGGGCCCCTAACAATCACACCACACCTGCCTTAGCTGGCCTGGCGCCAGTGCGTGTCATAGCGTGCTTGTCTGGACGGTCGTTCTGCTGTTCGGCCATTCAGTTGATTTGCATATTACACTTTTATTATTATAGGTAATTGAGTCTCTGTCCTGCTAGGAATACCAGGAGGCAGTATAGAACATGCCTCAGAGTTGTACCATCTGAGGGATGTGGAAGCTGGGGTGTTTATACACTGACTCCTAGCCATCATTTCTGAGGGCTGTCCTCAGTGATATCAACTTCTCAGCATTTCTGGTCTGCACTGCATTAGGCTGAAAGCTCCTCAGATGAGTCACAGGTGTATGCATATGATGCTCTGGGTATGCATTGGAATGGTGGTACCCGAGGGTATGAGACTGGGGCACTTACAGCATCAGCTACAGTTCTCTTACCAGGTGGAGAGGAGAGATGCTATCTCCTGAGCTCTGGTCCTCTAAAGAAAAAGACTTATAAAGTCTTAAAAGCTACTGTAAGGAAGGGAGGCTAATTTCATTTTGGGATGGATACTTATTTGGGTTTAGAATCCGCAAACGTTTCTGATTAGAGCAGAATACTGTCAGAAGCTTGAAAGTTCTTGACATAAGTTCCCTGGAATTTGGAGTTGTGGCTGAGCATGGGGTCTAGTTTTCTCTTTTACTTCAGTAATTTCTGAAGGCAGGGATTCTGCTAAAATGGTCCATGGCAAAGACTTGGAAAGCATTGTGTAATAGTGTCATTTTCTGTAACCTTTGGAGAGAGAGGATGAGCACTTTAAGAGTTCCAAGGAGAGATCATAGACTTTAGGAACTGAGGGGCTCCTCTCCAAGTACTGGGATCCCTAATATGAAAAATGGATTGGGAGCATAGACCACAGGTGGGGCCAAAGGAAAACTCAGCTGCCTCTCTCTAGGGGAGTTTTCCACAGAAGAGCCAGGGAAGAAGATGAGCATCTCACAGACATCTAATGGGAGACCAGCTCTGTTAGATGGAGATAGATTCAGAGAACAGAACAGAGACATATTCCTACCAACAAGTATAATAACTGTACTCATTTAGTAAAGTGACTTGCTATTTTCCTTTTCCACTGAAAGAATTAGAATCTAGAAGAGTTGGGGGAAGGAGAAAGCTTTAGATAGGTTATGAATTTAAAGTATTAAACAGGATTGCATTTAGTTTTCTAATTGAAATTTATTAGAAAAGTTATAAAACTGAGCCAAAATTTCACTGGTTTTAGAAAAGACTGTTTAAAGGATCATGATTGAATAGCAGTCATCTATAATAATAAAAGGGTAATATGCTAATTAGATCAGACATCTTCCAGGTGTCCTTCCTGAAAAAGCCGGGGCTGGAGGGAAGCCAGTCCAGGTCCTGGGTGCCTGTGAGCGGCCAGAGGAAGGAAGGCCTACTCTTGCACAAATTTTCGTGCATCACGCCTCTAGTTTAAAATAAAAAGGAAGGGCCTAGCTGATGTTCAGTGGTTGAGCATCCACCCATTCTCCAAGAGGTCACTGGTTTGATTCCCGATCAGGGCACAAGCCCAGGTTGTGGGCTTGATCCCCAGTAGGGGCCATGTAGGAGTCAGCCAATTGATGTTGCTGCTTCTCTCTCATCAATGTTTTTATCTCTCTTTTCCTAGCTCTCTAAAAATCAATAAAAACATAAAACAGTCAAAATAAAATAAATGGGAAGGGTTTTTATGTTTTTCAGACTCTAGAGCAGCGGTTCTCAACCTGTGGGTCGCGACCCCTTTGGGGGTTGAACGACCCTTTCACAGGGGTTGCCTAAGACCATCAAAAAACACATATATAATTACATATTGTTTTTGTGATTAATCACTATGCTTTAATTGTGTTCAATTTGTAACAATGAAAATACATCCTGCATATCAGATATTTACATTAGGATTCATAACAGTAGCAAAATTACAGTTATGAAGTAGCAGTGAAAATAATTTTATGGTTGGGGGTCACCACAACATGAGGAACTGTATTAAAGGGTCGAGGCATTAGGAAGGTTGAGAACCACTGCTCTAGAGTATCAGCTCCATGAGAACAGTGATTATACTTCACTTCTGTTTCTTATATTTCTAAAACGGTGCCTGTGCCTAGGTAAATGTTCAGGAAATGTTTGTTGAATAAATGGATATTTATTCCCCAGTGAGTTAATATTGTACTGTGTGTAGAAACACATACAAACCAAACAAAATGTAAATCTAAATATTAAAGATGAAATTTTTCTGCATGTCAGTACTTTTAGTGTTTCTGTCTCTAAGCTCATTTCATTTCCCTTCTTGTTTTTCACTCTCCAGCCAAACTGACCTTCTTTGTGCTCTTGGATGCCCCACCTTCTTTTTGCCTCAGTATTTTCTCTCACTCGGTCCTGCTTTTCCAAAGATCTCAGCAAAGCTCATCCCTTCTCTACATTCTACTTTTGCTCAAATATTTATTGCCATAGTCTCTCCATACTCATGTTCTATCCAGTTATCCCCTTCTCACATATTGACTCCACAGTAGTCCTGATATCTCTGATTTCTGAGTTTTTCTTGTTTCATCTCTGCTGCTCCCATGAGAAGGTAAGCTCCACCAGAGGAGAAACTTTTTTACTGTCTCCCCCTTTCATAGACCAGCACCTCAGGCAGAGAATGTGTCTTGGTTTGAATACACAGAGACAAGAATATTGGTTCAAAGCAACTTCTTTGGCTGTATTTCAGGAAATACAGGTGAGGGGATGGGATAGTGAAGAGAAGAAGGCCAATCAAGGCTGTGCCATCCAGCAGGTTACCAGGAGGTGCAATTAGAGCTTACCCCATGGGGAACCCTCTGAGACTGCGTGGAACCCACCTCAGAATTAGCCCACTGAGGGCAGAGAGAAGCTGGGGTATTCATGCACTAGTTCCCATTTCTCACTGGCTGAAGTTTCTTATAAAGAACATTAACTCCTCATTGCTACTGGTCTATCCCTAACCCTATGCCAGCAACATGAGAAAGCCTTTAGGCAGAGAGTCCCAGATGTTTAAGTGGGAATTGTTTAATGAAGCTGAAGATCACCTCCAGAAAGGCCAAGGGGACATGGCACTAACATACCTAATAGGACAGGTATTGAGTAAATGTTGAACAGATACATAAATCACCCATCTGAAAGAAAAATTAAAATGAACAATGTATAAAGACAACATAGAACCTTTGTATGTTAATATATAATGTAGCTGTAAAATTGCAGGCCAAGTGCACTAAAGAAAAATACTTATTTGCAGAAAGGCCCTAGGGGAAGTAAACAGTTAAGGTTGAGAGCTAAATAATTTTTCAGATCAGTTTCACACACACAAAAAGGAAATTACCCACTAACAGGTTTGCATGCAGCTTTTAAAGCCATATTTGGCAGGGGTGTTTGCATATATAAAAATGAGAACTAAAGTTATTTGATATTTTATTATTCATTTAGGACCTATGTTTTGTTCTAGTGGTTTCATTTTATGAAATTACTTTGAGATGCTAACTCTGTTTCAGAGTCTCAGCTTGTCCCTTACTCTGAACATTGTGCTGCACCTGTTCTTTGTTCTGGGCCTTGCAGTAACATCTGAGCAGAGGAAATAACATCCAGTCTGATGTATGTACTGGTGGTGAAGTATGGTAGCAATCATTTCAGGTAGAAACTGTAGTTTAACTTTAACCCTGCTGTTTGGCTTCTGTGCTTATTTGCTTTGTTTAATAATAATAGAAAAGTTACTTTGATTTTCTAAATTGTATAAGTCATCCCATTCGATTGAATGCCTTGTAACGTGACTATCCCATTGATTGTGATCTTACTGGTTATCGAAGCACATTCTTCTGTACCTGGGAAACAGGACAGCACAATTATCCTAAATTGTTTTAGTGGCCACAGATAATGCGTTCCAGCTGACTCAGTGGTCCCAAGACCAGGACAGTGCAATTACTCTACCTCGATGGCTCTAGATAATGAATTCCTGACAACTCAGTGGTCTCGAGACCCAAGGGCTCTAGACCCAAAACTGTAATTTAGATAACATGCCTAAGTTTAACCCAAGTTACCCGAGGGCTCTAGATAATATATTTCTGTCAATTCAGTGACCCCGAGACCCAAAACTATAATTAACATGCTTAATTCTGCTTCTGTAAACTGCTTTTTTTCGAACCAGGTTCCTCATTCCAAACCCTGGGATGTAATCAATACCTTTGTGATTTTTGCCTATATAACCCTGGAGCTGCGACCATCTTACTACTATGAGATTTGGGAATGGCCCCTCATAGTCCCGGATTGCAATAAATGTGACTCTTTAATTCGACTTCTTGAGGCGTCCTTCTGTGATTCGCGGGGTACATTACAACAGTGGCAGCACTAAGAAGTCATCTGCAGGGGCTTTATCCTCCTTACTATCTCCTTACCTTCCAAGGTATTCCTAAATAACTGCCCACCGAAGTAAAAGCAGTGTATGTGACCACAGATCAACACCAGCCCACTCCTGCCTCCCCAGCCAGAGTGTGGCTCCTAACCCCCCATCCCACAGAATATCTGGAACTACTGCTTTGTTCTCTGTGGTTCCAGCATAAACTCTGGGACCCACAGCAACTGTCCTGCAGTGCTTCCCGTTGGTGAGAATAACCCAGGAGTGGAGCAGATGTGTGCTTGTTGAAGTTGTTTATAGATGACATTGACATGAGTCCCTGGAGTTTGGAGTTGTTGGAACATAGGCTTTTGTGCCCCCTTGTGGTCTAGAGGTTTCTAAATGCATGAGGCCCACTATGATGGGCCCTATGAGACCTGTTAACAAATCCTATAATTTGATTTTTTAAAACTCTTTAAAGATTTTATAACAATTTTAAGTTTCAGAAACTTTATAAGAATAGTGCAAAGACATTCCATGTACTCTTTACCTAAATTCATCGACTTTTAATATTTTGCTACTTTTTTAAATCATTCTCTTATTTTCTGAACTATTAGATAGTATGTTAGGTGTGATATATTCTCTAGTAATTGAATATATACTTACTAAAACCAAGGATGGTTTCTAATATAGCTACTAAACAGTTATCAAAATCAGGATATTTAACATTAGGTATAATACTTTCATATAATCTAAAGTACATATCTAATTTTAGTAATTTTCCTAGCAATATCCTTTATTAAACATTTTAATTTTTTTGTATAAGGCAAGGTTAGGCACCATGTACAGTTTTCGGTTATCTCTTTAGATTTTAATCAGGGACAGCTGTTCAGTCTTTCTTTTCTTTGTCTTTTGTAACAATGACATTTTTGAAAAAACACAAGGTGTTTTTCTTTTGTCTTTTTGTTTTTTTATTATTGGTTATATGTCATGTTTCATGGGTATGATTACAACTTCAAAGGGACTTCAGAGAAAAAAAACTCAACACAAAGAACAGCTCTAAAATTGGAGCACAGAAAATGTCCAAGAGTCTTGATATATCATGTAATCACATAATAATGCAAGTTCCAGGGAAAAGTGAACATCTAAAGTAAAGATTCTCTCAACCAAATATGGGATGTTTCAATCCATTGCTGTCTCCTTTAAAAGTGTCACCATCTTTCTTGCTAGACATGGTAATATTCTCATTCTACCATTTTTTGACAGGAATTAAATTAACTCTTGTCTCTATGACCCTCATTGCTCAAAACGCACCTCTCAACAGTCATGAAATATGAGTTTCTGCAATGCAACCACCCTGCTATTTATTTACAGTGTAACTGGTAGCTCTCCTCCTTCCCAGCTCATGTCAAAGTATAAGGCACACAGTATGGAATTATTCAAACTTGTTTTTTGTTTTGTCCCAGTTCAAACAGTTCTGCTCTCTAATAGTTATCAATCTGGCTTTAACCACGAGTAAGAGAAAAGGCATCTCAAAACATCAATAAGCTCACCCAATGAAATGCTGATACCCTAAACCGAATTGTTTCCACAAAATGTCATTAAGAGTTCCAAAATGTCCCAGCACTGTGCTGAATACTTAGGCTCCAAAATTAACCAAACAGATATTCTTCCTGATCTCTGGGAGCTTCAAGCTAAGTGGGAGAGAAAGAGAACTAATGGTGCAATTATAATTATTAATAAACACTACCAGGCAGATGCACTATGATGCTAAAATACATATGAGAGTGTACTGTCCAAATCCCAGAATCAGAAAATCTTTTCATTGGGGGACGTTTCTTCTCTGCTGGGACCATGAAGATAAGAGGAAGATCGCCAAACCAGGAGGGATGATGAGGAAGAGTCACTCAGATCGAAGTGACAATCTGTGCAAAAGCCCAGAAGGGAAACAGAGAAGGGAAAATCAGAGGGATTGAAAGATTTATGATGTATCAGTCAGCTATTTCTATAAAAATGTTGTATAATAAGCCACCTCAAAATTCAGTGACTTTTACCATATTTGTCCCCATACTCATGAGTCTATAGACTAACTATAGTGTGGCTGACTTACAATCAGCTCAGAAGGAGAGCTCAGTTTCAGGTTGCGGTTAAACTGGAGCTAGATCCAAAATGTGGATTAGGTTTATGTATTCTTCAATGTAATTATTCTGAGGATCATACTGAAGGGGAAGCTGCTACCCAGACATGCTCTTCTCATGGCAGACCACTGGAGCAGAAAATCAAGTCAAATTACCCAACCACATTTTAAGTCCTTGCTTATGTTATGAGTACTGACATCTCATTGACCAAAGCAAGTGACATGGCCAAGCCAAAGCGAGGGGATGGAGGGGATCCCATTGGAGAAGGATATGTGAATGTGAATATTTAGTAAACATAAACCTAAACTATCGCACATGATATCTCTGGATTCTATAGACTATAAAGAACTGGAGAGACAGGTGGGGACCATATGAGTCACTTAAAAAGTTCAGACTTTATCCATATACTAGAGGCCCGGTGCATGAAATTTGTGCACTGGGTGGGGGGGAATCCCTCAGCCCAGCCTGTTCCCTCTCACAGTCCAGGAGCCCTCAGGGGATGTCCTGGGGGGAGCAGGCCTAAGCCAGCGTCAGATATCCTTAGCACTGCTGCAGAGGCAGGAGAGGCTCCTGCCACTGCGCTGCGCTCGCCAGCCATGAGCCTGGCTTCTGGCTGAGTGGCGCTCTCCCTGTGGAAGGACAATGACCACCAGGGGGCAGCTCCTGCATTGAGCATCTGCCCCCTGGTAGTCAGTTCGAGTCATAGCGACCAGTCGTTCCACTGCTTGGCTGATTTGCATATTGGCCTTTTATTATATAGGATCATTTTCAATTGGGAGAGACAAACACATTTGTATTTTAATGTGATTATGTTGTTGCAATTAGGTAGTAGACTAGAATAAATAAGACTGAGAGAAGGCGGTGGGGGGAGAAAGAGATCAATAAAATAATTTGTATGCATATATGCATAATCCATGTAAACAGACAATAGGGCAGTGAAGGCCTGGGGTGGGTGGCAGGGAGACTGGCTAAAAGAGGTCAATGGGGGAAACAAAAGGGGACATACATAATACTTTCAACAGTAAAGATTTTTTTATATATATAAAATAAGACTAATGCTGAGGCAAATGTAAAGATGATGGGGGCGGGGGGGACAGAATCACCTGTAAAATGTTCACAATAAACTAAGAAAATATATAAGCTATAGAGACATCCCAACCTAGATTATTATTTTTTACTTCAGTTTAACAAAACAAAAAACAGGAATATGAAGGGTTCAAAGGCCAAATACATCAAGGTAAAATTAGTAACAGGGAATGCATCAAATTATCCTGGGTACTTTGACTGTAACAATTTTGTTGTTGTTTTGTAGGTATTATTTTGCTCTACAAAACCCTTGCTCTATTATTTTAAGTGTGGAGCCCTCAGTAATACCCTGATTAGGGTTTACTAGTACTATTCAATGTATGAGCCCTGAAAAAGAGCATCAGTATCACTTGGAAGCTTTCCAAAGGCACTGAATCTTGAACCCTAAAGTAGCCCTAAGGATTTAGAAACTGCTAGCATTTTAATAAGGTCCCTGGGTGATTACTGCACTCATTAAAGCTGAGAAGCACTGTTATAGAACATTTAAGATAAAATACAAGTTAGAAAAAAGGCAGTTTAGCTTATTCAGTCAATGCCTCACATATTTATAAGATGCTATGGTCTGCAAAGTGGTGCATATAGAGGTGGATTATTCTAGGCCTCCTATACCAAGGGAACTGGGAAATTATAGTCTGAAAGTCACAGAGAAGCTTTCTACCTAAATATTGCAGTATATGATGAGGACATTAAGATAGAGTGTTAAGTCATTAGCAAAAAACAGTCTTAGTTTGGGGTGAATGAGGAAAGTTTAGTTGACGGTATGATTTTGAAGTATTTCTTGGATTCTGAGTGGCAGTTCTGAAGTGAGAAGACATTCCAGAAGGCAGTTCAATGCAGAGAGTTGGGGAAAGGTAGGGCATATCCAAAGGCTCTGTGAAAATCTAACTGGACAGACCAAATGTGAGAAGCAACAGAAGTTGGAGTGTGCTTTGAAACTCTTTCACAACGGTGCAAAAGGAAGAAGTGAAGGTAAAGTGAAAGTATGATGAGAATGTAGAAAATGGTTTGAGGTAGGAAAAACAATGGTATTCCACATAGGGTGCTGGTCCAGGGAATAGGCTCTGGAGTCTGGGAATAGGAGAGAACTTTCTATTCTGCTGCTTACTAGCAGTGTGACCTCTGGCTAGTCATTTAATTCTTCTTAAACCCCAATTCTTCACTGGTAAAATGGGGGTGATTATACTTATCTTGTAGTAGTTTCTTAGAGTAGCAGCTCCCAAAGAATCTCAGCTCCTGCTTTCTGTGTCTTTATATTGGACTCTGGTGGACTTTGCTTCTTAGCCTTGTGACTTGCAAATGTGATGCAACAGAATCCTGCTAAGTTCTTAAACACTGAAGGCTTTTCTCTTACAAACCTACCCTGAGACTATCATGATATGGAGAAGCCCACCAGGAAGAAGCCCATTTGAAAGGTCATGATGAGGGAAAGGCCCAGCCATTCCAGTCTTCCCCGCTGAGTGCATCCTGTGGCCAACTTGCCAGCTGAAAATAGCTGCATGAGTGAGCCCCAATGGGATTAGTAAAAAACCAACTCAATCAACCCACAGAATTATGGGAATGAATGTTTTTGATTTGTTGTGTTTTATCCTCTTCCAGTGACAATCCAATTCAGGAATATTTTCTATTGCTCACCTGTCATTTACCAGATTACAATTTACTGGACTTCTTAACTTGATGTTCCAGACTTGATACTTGATGCTAGCAATATCCACATTAAATAAAAACATAAGATAAAATAAGATTGAAGAACAGTGTCCCTAAGCTCAAGGTGCTTACACTTACACTCTAATAAAGGAAACATTCAAGTAATCAGAAATCAAAATTCAGTTTGCATAAATACCTAGGAGTGGAATAGTTGACTTATATGGTAGGTATATATTTAATTTTTTTAAATATATTTTATTGATTTTTTACAGAGAGGAAGGGAGAGAGATAGAGAGTTAGAAACATCGATGAGAGAGAGAGACATCGATCAGCTGCCTCCTGCACACTCCCTACTGGGGATGTGCCCGCAACCAAGGTACATGCCCTTGACTGGAATGGAACCTGGGACCTTTCAGTCCGCAGGCCAACGCTCTATCCACTGAGCCAAACCGGTTTCGGCTATATTTAATTTTTTAAGAAACTCCCAAACAACTTTATAAAAAGGAATGTTGTGATATCTCATTTTAATTTTCACAAATGACTGATGAACATCTTTGCATGTGCTTATTTTTTATCCTTATACCTTCTGTAAAGTGTTCAAATATTTTTTCCCATTTCTTTCCCCATTATTGAGTTTTAAGGGTCCCTTATATATTCTGATACAAGTCCTTTTGTAGATATTATGCAATTGTTTTTTCTTCATCTATGTCTTGTCTTTTTATTCTCTTAGCGGTTCTCAACCTGTGGGTCGAGAACAATGAAAATACATCCTGCATATCAGATATTTACAATACAATTCATAACAATAGCAAAATTACAGTTATGAAGTAGCAACGAAAATAATTTTATAGTTGGGGGTCACCACAACATGAGGAAGTGTATTTAAAGGGTTGCGGCATTAAGAAGGTTGAGAACCACTGTAACCTGTATGGGAACGTTCACAGCAGTTTCAGTTGTAATAGCCAAAAAATAGAAATAATACAAATGCCCATTAACAGGTGATTGTGTAAACAAATTGTAGCATATTCATACAATGAACTATTGTATGAACTATTTTATTTTTTTATTGTGATAAAAGAACCCTTGTTTTAAACCACTAAGTATTAAGGTGTTTTGTTACGTGGCAATAGATAACTGGCACATGTCTCATGGGTAGTTACCTACATTATCTCATTTCATCTTTATAATATTCTTGTGAAATATGTACTTGCTCATAGGGAGAGCTAAATAAATATTAGATATTATTTTTAACTCTGAGCATTAAGTTTTTAAAGAGACAGAAGCATAATATATACACTCTCTATGCAATTCTACAATTCACCTTTTCTTTGCTCTTCTTTTTTAATTTGACAATATATCTCTTGGGGATTTTTTCTTGTCAGCACACAGAGCTCTAGCTCATTCTGTGTAATTATCTCGTATTCTACTGAATGGATGTTTCATAATTTATGTGGCCATTCCCCTGCCTATGGGCTTTAGGTTGCTTCTCATTTTTTAAACTGTTACAGATCATTTTATAATGAATACATTTATACATATATTTTAGTACACATTTGTGAGTATAATTTTGCATTAATTTCTAGAAGTGAAAATCCTGGTTTAAGGTGCATGTGCATTTTATTTTGTGATAGATTTTTACCTATTACATTGGCATTCAATGAGGTTGCAGCACTTTATGCTCTCCTCATGAATATGAGACTGTCTGATTCCTTTAACTAATGTTAATAATATTATAAATTATTAAATCTTTTGGTAGCTTCTATTCTGATAAGTGAAAAATTATGTCTCATTTTTATTTCAATATACCTTTACTTAATAGGAATAATGGTACACAACTTTATACATGTCTACAAACTAAAGTTTTGTTACATTAAAAATCCATATGGAGGAACAATTTACAGATCCACTAAATTATGTTTTCAAATATCAAATGATTTGTCTCAAGTCCATGCATTGAAAAAATCCATCAATTCACATTAATTTGAAATTATGCTCTTATGAAATACTTAATTCAAACCTATTTTTGGACTCTTTTCTCTCTCATTATCACTTCCCTTCATGCCACTGTACCAAATTAATTTAATTGTAGCATCATAAAATCTGCTAGACATAAGTTACTCATTTTCTCCTCAAAATTATGATTCTCTCATATTTATATTTCCCTAATAAGTTAAGACTACTTATTGCAAAAAGTATATTTTTACAGGAGTTATAGGTCATTTTAGGAGGAACTGAATGACATCACAAACCAGCAAGCTCCATCATCAGGACCTGTAAGTCTTCATGTCCCCCAGTGGTAGCTGAAATACATCCTTTAAAGACACATTTGCTTTTCTGGAAATCGGAAATGTTTTAGAGAGTCAAGCAGGGTCATTAGTAAGGGATGATGTTGGGTAACATTTTACAGATCAAAACTAGATTGAGGCTGAATGACTGACTACTCATTGTGAATCTTTTAAAAACAGTTCATAAAATTTTACCAAAAGAGGCATCATAAGTATATTGGGCAGTTCTCTTGCAATGGAGCAAACTTATAGCTTCTCACCAAGACTACATTGAAGGGACAACACTCAGTTGCACATATACATTTTTGTATAGTCATTTAATCATCGTAAAAATAACTCAACCAATGCAATTTATTGAAAAAATGCTCAACATGTTAAGTAAAAAATGAACACATTTCACATCCATCATGATTACAGCTATTTAAAAATTAGCATGATCATGCAGAAATGCCAAAAGGAATTTCCAATAAAATGGAAAAATTAGAGATTTCTTTTTCTTCCTGAAAATGTTGATAAGCATAGTTATAATAGTGTTTATATAATAAAACAAATTAAGAGCTTAAAGACTTTGTAGGCATATCCCTGAAGAAGAATCTTATGGGGACTGTGAGGTAGAGATGTGATAAGTTATTCTGGCACGTGTGTGGAGTGGCATCATGATATGAACAAACGGGGGTCTAAAGATCTGCCTTCAGAATTCTACTCTGTTGATCTGACTCTCAAGATTCCACATAAGGAAAATGAGATCATTGGAATCACATCACAGGGTGTTTGGAGTTTTCCTCAAAGTGTGGTTGGTCCATGGACCAGCAGAGTCAGCATCACCCAGAGCTTATCAGAAATACAAAATGTCAGGCTCCAAGCCAGTCCCCCAGAATCAGAGTATCTGAGGGTGGAGCCCAGCAATCTGTGTTTTCACAGCCTCTTCCTATAACTACCATATATGCTAAAGTTTGAGTAGCACTGCCTTAGAAAACTAAATGAATCAAATGTAATTGCAGACACTGCTTTCTATCAATTCATTATTATTAAGTTAATCATGTCTAATGAAAAGGTAACCATCAAGACAAGAAAACAGGGAACAATCAGTATTCTCCTAATTTTGGAAATTTTTATCTACTTTTTTAATTTAGCATTATCTGGACTTGGACAAGAACATTAAACATTCAGTAGATGAGGATTCTCCTTGTTTAATTTTATAAATATGTATTGAGTTCTAACTGTGTCCCAGGCCTTGCTTTATATGCTGGGGGTTCAGCAATAAAGGTCTACATGGCTCCTACCTTCAAGGAACAGAACCAGGAAAGACAGTCAATAAACCAATCAATCATAGCAGGTGTAGAGAATGTTACAAAAGAGGAGTCACTAGTTACTGTAAAAAGCATCTAAATTGGGATTCTTCCCTATGAGTTAGAAGATAGACATTAGGGGGTAAATAAACCCCCTGGATTTTATTTACATTTGAGAAACATATATATTCATAGTTTTATAGTTCTGGCGTGATAGTTTTCAAATTTTAGTTTGCAATCCAAATAATTAAGAACCCCGTGGAGATTAATGTTACAGGCCAGTTTATTATCCCAATGTTTGAGTTTATTATTTTCATTTAAAGATCTTCTCTCCCCATCTTCCCCTAAGAATGCTTACTTTGGTCTGAATTAGCCAAGTATGGACTCGAAAACCTGTTTACTTTGCAGCATAGAGCTCTCCCTTCATCCTTCTGTGAAAAATCGCAGGCAGATTCTTTCCAGGCATGGACTCACAGGAGCACAGCTTCACTGCGCTATTACAAGATACAGATGTAGATAAAATGCCCTAAGATGAGCTTAAAAGGACCTTCCCTGACATTTGTTCGACATTTATTTCACAGTCTCGGAGATGAATGAGCAGTTCTGGGGGTGTAAGCTTAAAACCCTGCACGTTGATTAAAAGCCGTGCTCACATCCAGATCAATTAATAACAGAGTCCCCACAGGGTTAATATTAAGGGTTGGCTGTTATTATGTTTTTCATCTTCATTTCAGGGTTTCTGCAAGTAGATTAATCAGCCCTTATGCATTCATTCTACCACCAGAACACCAATTCATTTTGATTATTAAGTTACAAATACCAATGACATTCGATAGACCTTGCAGAGAAATCTTTATGAGTTTGGGCAAATATCCACTGAAGGACATAAGGCAGATCAGATCATGAGAGCAGCTGCAGGTTCTGGAACTCACGGGGTCAGCCCTTCAACCACATTCCCTGAATTGGAATGTCAACCTGGTGATTTCCTTTACCCTAGTTACCTAAACCACTCCAGGGCAAAGGCAAATATAACACACATGTTTAAAATATTGGCACTTGTATTACTTTTTAGGCAGTCCACGTTGCTTAAATAGTGGATTTCAAAGAACCTTTGTGTTAACTCTTTTTTTAAAATATATTTTATTGATTTTTTACAGAGAGGAAGGGAGAGAGATAGAGCGTTAGAAACATCGATGAGAGAGAAACATCTATCAGCTGCCTCCTGCACATCTCCTACTGGGGATGTGCCTGCAACCAAGGTACATGCCCTTGACCGGAATCGAACCTGGGACCTTTCAGTCCGCAGGCCGACGCTCTATCCACTGAGCCAAACCGGCTTCGGCTGTGTTAACTCTTAAATGCAAATAAAAAGAGAGTGAATGGAATACAACCCCAACTCTCTTCAAATGCCATGGGGCTTTTAATAACCTCAAACAGGCCATAAACCTTTATTTTTTTATTTTCTCACAAAAATCATACTCCTTTCTCAAGGGCCCTCAGTTTAGAAAATTGGTTGAGGGGTAGGCAAATTTGAAGTGGACTCTCAGTTGGTGGTGGTTTGGTCAATGTCTTAATCAACTCAAGGGGCATTTCAATGTCTATCATGTTCCCCCTGCATTTCAAATGAAAGATGAAGAGCAATGGCCTTTGCAGTTTGTGGGGTCTGGACATCCCAGCTTCCCCTGATGGTTCAAGCTGTAAACTGAACTAATCACTGTCCTTGCCTTTGCCTACTTCCCGTGCCCTCCTCGCTACTTTAGCTCTGCTGCTTTTATGAGGAAGAAGATAAAGTACTATATTCTCTTTTTTTCAATAGCCTGTGTGGGAGTCCTTAACTGGCATCTTTCTCCCACTTACCCCTGGTCCTCTGTCATGTCTTCTTATTCACTAATATATCATATTTTTCTTTTCCATGTATAAGATGCTATTTTTTTTTCTAAAATCACTAGACTGAAAATCAAGGGGCATCTTATACACAGAAGTCAGCCGAGGAGGGAGCCTTGCGGGTACAAAGCTGCCCATACCTTGTCAAACAGGCTTCCTCTAATCATGAGCCTTATTGTTACTGATGTCAGCTGATGCCGTAATTGGAGGTGGAAGTGGAGAGTGCGCAGATGCAACAGGGACCCATAAAGATGTCCAAAAGTAAAAAGATAAATACAAATGTCCGCAGTGCTCTGATTGTCTTACTCTGCAAAACTTAAACTGAGTGTAATCTGTCATGCAAAAGAGCATGGAAATAGAGCTGCAGAGAGACAATTTGGATCTCCTCCCACTGAGTGTATGATCAGACAGTGGAGAAAACGGGAAGAACAACTCCTTACGATGCCAAAAAAGAAGAAGCCTTAAGAGGAAAACCAGCAAAATGTTTAAAATATTGATTTCTTAATTTGGGGTTGGAAAAGTGGGGGGCATCTTATACATGGGGGAGTCTTATACACAGAAAAATATGATATCTGGAATTATAGAAACAGAACCAGGCTGCTGCCTCCTCACTGTGGCTGCTGCAGGTCCCCTTTCATGGTGGCCCAGAGCTCTGTGGGATGTCCTTGCAGCTGGCAAGGTTTCTCTTCCTGCTTCCACCCATCTCCTTCCATCTGCTTCTGAAAGGAACACAAATGTCTGCAGTGCTCTGAAGAGAGGGAGAGAAATGAGACAGGTCAGGGAT
The DNA here is from genome assembly GCF_000147115.1 of Myotis lucifugus. NCBI lineage: Eukaryota > Metazoa > Chordata > Mammalia > Chiroptera > Vespertilionidae > Myotis > Myotis lucifugus. The sequence goes on along the minus strand of NW_005871090.1, from coordinate 3,260,564 downwards.
CTGGTCTCTGAGGAAGATGGCTGTCTTCTCACCTGGTTTCAGCACCTGTGCCAAGGCACTCTGATCTTCAAGTTGGAATGGAGGCACCTGTCCTCGAGACTGGTAGGAAAGGGGACCCACAGCAGATTTGTGTGTAGTCCGCTGAGAAGCACCACAAGTGAATCTGACCATTATCAGAATTATCCCACTGACAACAATTGCCAAGCAGGACCATTGATGGTAGACAAGACACAGATCATTGGAAAGCACATTCCTCTAAAGCAGTGGTTCTCGACCTGTGGGTCGCAACCCCTTTGGGGGTTGAACGACCCTTTCACAGGGGTTACCTAAGACCATCGGAAAACACATATATAATTACATATTGTTTTTGTGATTAATCACTATGCTTTAATTATGTTCAATTTGTAACAATGAAATTGGGGGTCACCACAACATGAGGAACTGTATTAAAGGGTCGAGGCATTAGGAAGGTTGAGAACCACTGCTCTAAAGAGATTATTTCTCAAACCTATTATTACTCTGAGGATTGCATGAGCATATTACTTTCCAGTCAATCTCCTTCCACTAAGGGAAGTGTGGCCTAGAGAAAATTGTCATAGGCTCTGGCCAGGTAGCTCAGTAGGTTAGAGCATTATCTGGATATGCACCAAGGTTGCAGGTTCCATCCCAGTCAGGGCACATACAAGAAGCAACCAATGAATACATAAATAAGTGGAACAACAAATCTCTCTCTCTCTCTCTCTCTCTCTCTGAAACAATCATTAAAAAAATTTTAAAAAAAAGAAGTCACAGATTTAAGGTCTCACTGCAATAGAATGCAAACCAAACATCAGATGTCTGCCTCATCCCCCAAGTCAGACCCTCATGGCTCACCTGTGTCATGACTCAACCCAAGACAACTGGCAGGAAGTCACAATGTGGGATGTGAAACCACCATCCTACTCATCTAAGATTTCTAGAAAGAAAACATAAATGAATTTTTTTTTCTTAATGAGGCCATAGGAAGACTGCTACCAGAATAAAGCTCATTCTATCTATCACCTATCTGTCTATGATCTATCATCTATCTATCTAACCTGTCTATCTATCATCTATATATCTACTTATCTATTATCTATTATCGATCATCTATCTATCTAATCTATCATCTAGCTATCTATCATGTATCTATCTATCATGTATCTATCTATCTATCTATCTATCTATCTATCTATCTATCTATTTATCATCATCTCCCCTTCCTTTCCTCCTTGAAGTGCTGAGGAAACATATGGCTCACATATCAGTCCTACTCTTAAGTAGTTAGTTTCAGAGTGTACATAAGAAGCACTATTTACTTTGTCCATCTAACATGTATCAACTGTAAAGTTAGCCTTTTGGCAGTCCATGCCCAAGACAGACAGCAGGTTGGGCTTCTTTCCACCCTTCCAGACTTTCATGGTTTCTGTTACATGTGAGCCAAGGGGAAACTGAGCCAGGTAATTAAATCTGAAAGATGAGGAAGGGAGAATGTCCTGTGGTATTGACCTACATATATGGGATGATTTTCTACAAATCTACATCAAGATGCAGTCTGGTTAAGGAATCTGCTCTGATGTGCAATTTTTTCATCAGAAAACTTACATAAGTATAAAATCAATCTATTTCATATACAAGGAGCAAACACCTTTATTGAAAACAATACAATTATATAAGATTTGGAATTTTGTGGGAATTTGGGGACAATAAATTATGTTGCTGTAGACAGTGAGCTTCTATACTCTGGGAGGTGATTTGTTTTCAAAATGACAAAAGTTACCTGTCCTCACAAAGCTTTCTCTCCTGCACATGATGTCTCTACCAGCTCCTTGCTTGATGTGTAGCCATGGTATCTCTAGAAGGTGTCAGGTGAGGCTAAGGAATACTTGGGAAGGGAAACCAAGCAAATGAGGGATGCATACAAACTGGGGCTCCAGTTATCACACAAAGAGCAAGAAAGGAAATCTACAGATGTGTTTGGAGGAGAGTTTGCAAGGAGACAGGGAGACCTGTATAGACTATCTAAGACAGTGATGGCGAACCTTTTGAGCTCGGTGTGTCAGCATTTTGAAAAACCCTAACTTAACTCTGGTGCCGTGTCACATATAGAAATTTTTTGATATTCGCAACCATAGAAAAACAAAGACTTATATTTTTGATATTTATTTTATATATCTAAATGCCATTTAACAAAGAAAAATCAACCAAAAGAATGAGTTCGCGTGTCAGAGGTTCGCCATCACTGATCTAGGAGATGGCCCTGGGTGGTGAAGACAGAGCAAGAATGTTAGTATTGGCCACTTTCTAGCAGCTTCTCTATTCAGCTTCATTCCCACGACCCTGTGCCCAAGTTCCCATATCACTTATATTCTGTTAGCTGCCCTGCTCAAAGTTCTCCAAAAATATACCAGATAAATAGCTGTAGATGGCTCAGGTCTCGATTTCACAGCCTTTTTATTTGCCTTTCTACCTAAAATGTAAACCGAAATTAAATCTTTCCCCAAAGAGATCAGAGGTGTACGAGGATGCTGTACTAAGAGATGGTGAATCAGTCACTGAGATGGACCAGCCCTGAACAGCAGCACCACAGCCTCACCTGGACTCATCCCCGCAAACACTAGGAAATCTGGGTTAGCACTCTCCTTCATTTTCCATATTCAGATTTAGAGTACTAGTAAGGGCAGAAAGTTCTGGTCTGCCTTCCCACTTGACTTTGACATGGAGACAGTATAAAATACAATATAAAGATTCCTGAATGCAAATGCAGAAGACTGAAGTCATAGTTTTGACCCCAGCATTTTGCAGTGATGTGATTTGGGACAAGGCAACTAACTAATCTGTCGAAGACTTAGTCTCCACATGTTTAAAATAGATTTAATAATATAGGGCTTATACTAGTAGTGCTGTGCCAATACTTTACTGAGCTTAACTGCTTCAAAGCACTATGGCAGTGATGGAGAACCTATGACACGCATGCGCGAACTCATTTTTTTGGTTGATTTTTCTTTGTTAAATGGCATTTAGATATATAAAATAAATATCAAAAATATAAATCTTTGTTTTACTATGGTTGCAAATATCAAAAAATTTCTATATGTGACACAGCACCAGAGTTAAGTTAGGGTTTTTCAAAATGCTGACACGCCGAGCTCAAAAGGTTCGCCATCACTGCACTATGGAAATAAAAGTTTGAATTATCCCTCTTCTTGGTTTGGCCCTGAATTGCCTTGGGCAATCCCTGACTATTACCCCTATAGCAGCGGTTCTCATCCTGTGGGTCGCGACCCCTTTGGGGGTCAAACGACCCTTTCACAGGGGTCGCCTAAGACCATCAGAAAACACATATATAATTACATATTGTTTTTGTGATTAATCACTATGCTTTAATTATGTTCAATTTGTAACAATGAAAATACATCCTGCATATCAGATATTTACATTACGATTCATAACAGTATCAAAATTACAATTATGAAGTAGCAACGAAAGTAATTTTATGGTTGGGGGTCACCACAACATGAGGAACTGTATTAAAGGGTTGCAGCATTAGGAAGGTTTAGAACCACTGACCTATAGCCTTCCTTTACAACAAGGCAGGCCAGTCCAATTACCACCCAGCACCTACACTTCTTTGCCCAGAGCCTTTCTCTGACTGCTGGAGCCTACCCTGGCACCTGTGCTGTACACAGAAAGTGCTAGAAGCAATGCACCATTCCCACCTGTAAGCGATGCCTAATTGTGGGGAGCCGATATAGGGTTAAAGCTCGGACTGACCTGTTGGCAAAGTCACAAACAGGTCTTCCAAGTCTTAAACAACCCAATCCGAGAGGTGGCCGCTGATTTACACGTGCTATCATTTAAAAAATAAAAAAGGGGGAATTTGCCGGAAGCCCGTCCATCCTTGCTGCTTGACACAGTTGCTGCAGGGAAGAAACATCTGCACAGCATATGTTTCAAGGGACCTGGGGTATATGGCATACTGTTCTTAATATGTTTGCTCCCCTTCTTACCACTATGTGTTTTAACCAAGGTCACCTCTCCGGGAAAGGTTGTTTCCCTGGGTGGGAATTTTTCCCTGGAGTTAGGGATTAACAGGACTAAGGAAGGGAATCAGTAAAACCCCTTAACTAAGTGCCAGGCGGGTAGTTAATCACTTTAACCAGGAACAACCTTGGAATGGAGATAACAAATGCCCTAACCTTTGGAATAGAATGGGTAGGATTAAAATCAACTGGTATAAATACAGATGTAACAGGAGAATAAAGGGAGAACCTTGCTATGCTGATCAACTGAATGCTGCCTCCATGTCATTCCTTCTTCGCCAACTCCATCCATACCTTTGGGAACCCCTGGACCTGCTGGGGCTGGACCCCAACACCTAATGGAAATTGGTGTGTAAAAACACCAGTTCCCGTGTCCCTCAGGTGGACATCCCTGGGTATCTACACAACTTTTCACAATTCTCCAGGGCTTAAGCTTCAGTCACCCATAGAAGTTAATTGATACCTTAACTTCATTGGCTTCCTTCTCTTCCCCATCTCACTTCACTTACCTCTCAGCAGTGTTTCCTGGTAATATCCAAAATATTCTACTGGTACTTGAGTTCTTGTCTCAGAGTCTGTTTCTGGGAGAGTACAACCTAAGACACTCTCCATGCTGGGAGTCTACAAAGGGCCACAGTAAGAAAGGTAATTGTTCCACCCTGGCAGCCGCAGTATATCTACTGATCCTTGGATGGCCATTCAGTCATTACATTTGTCATTACAGCTGTCCTTTAATACACAATGTAATTAACCTAAACAGCTTTACTTGGTAAGGAACACATACTCTGTTCCCTTCTTACCTACAAATCTCTCAGCACATGTGCATGATGTCTACACTATATCATTCTTTTAAAGTATTGCTTATTGAACACCTGACATAAGGTGGTGGAGAGAGGATTAAATTGGGAATCAAAGGGCCTGGATATTAAGTGTAGAAACCTTTCTCATGAAAAAAGTTAAATATCTATACCTCTGTCCCTAGGGGTGTACACTTACTCTGAAACAACCTGAACTAATATATTAAAGGTGCTTTTTCTGAATCCTTGGGGGAAACAGGAAAGGCAAAACCCTAGGGTCTCCAAATGCTGTTTATGGAGGAAATATCCAATTAAAAGAAAAACCAGGGAGGCCTTAAAGGAAGAAACCCAGGAAAGGAGATAACACACAGGTTAAATGTGCAGGAGAAGAAAGAAGTAGTGAAAAGTTGCTAATTACACTGAAGTGCTTTCAAAAAGTTCAGGTCATCTTTGACATGAATCTGTATTTTGTGGGTGCCAGGAGCTTTCTCAACAGTAATATTGACAACTCCATTAGACCAGGAAGAAAGATTTCTATTATTATGTCTATCCACCAAGTTAAACTATGTTCTTTCCATCCACCCATCTATCCATTCATCCATCCATCTATCTATCTATCCATCCATCCATCCTTCCCATATGCTTTCTAACCCTTCTTCAACTCATTCTTCATCTAACCTTTCCACCCTTCCATCCAGTCCTCTCTCCATATCTTTTTTTCATTCACCCTTCCAACCCTCCTTCCAGTATCCCTTCATCCTCTCCTTCTCTGTTTTAGTCTCTTTCCATCACTTTTTTTCACCACTTTTTTCATCCAGGCCGCCTTCTTTCCTTCTTCCAATCATCAAGAGTAGTAAATGTGACACTCAGGTCAGTCTACATGTTTAAACCTAGGTCCAATATTAACTAGATTTTTATTCTTGGGCAATTTTCTTTAAGTCCCCATACTTGAGATTCCTTGTATAAACTGTAGTTAATAATAATCCCCACTCAATTGGTTTATTCAAAGGATTAAATAAATTAATGTGCATATGATACATACAGTAAAACTGGCAGATATTTAGTTATAAATACCAGTTATTATTAATATAGTTCTGGTATTGGGTTAAATGTATCTGCAAGGATACATTTTCAGACACAGTCCTTGCTTATAAGGGAATTCTTATGTCTGGAGAGAATTACTACAACATCCAAAGGTGAGCAAGTAATTCACTTCTCAATAGAAACTTAGCTCATTGTGTTCATTTCCTAACATGTATAATTTAGCATTATCACCTGGTGAAATATTGAGGGTCTTCGGTTCCCAAAGCATGGCTGCACACTTACAACTCCTGACCTTTGCCCCATTTCAGTTCTATTCTATCAAGTGTGCTCATCTGAACTTGATTTGTACACTGAAGTACTTGCCAGCCTCCTGCAATACAATTTGCCATGAGAGGTGATATAATCTCTTTGTTGTGGATAGGAGCAGTTCAATAGAATGGATTGAAGCTCTAGCCAATGTTAGTGTGATTTAGGTCCCCTTGTTATTCAGGAAGGTCTGCGTGTTCTTTCAGCTCCATTGAGACGAGGACTTTCAAACAGTGACTGTGGTTCTGACATGCTCAGTTAACTCCTTTTGTCCTAAAACTCCAAGACTTCAATACCCAGAGAATCCCAAGCCAGCACTTAAAAATTGGCAGTCCTACTTTGAGAAGTTAAGCAAAGAAAAGCTTACAGTTTAGTTTGAGGACCTATTAAAACTTCTGTGAGGGTATTTTAACTAACCGGACTGGTCTCCTATGTCTAGAGCCAGAACCTTACAGATTTCACTCCACAAACAAACTGACATCCAAAATCTTCATGACCAAATATACACCACTCTCTGCTGACATCCCTACAGACACCTCAGAGATATTGCAGGTTTGTTTCCAGACCACCACAATAAAGTGTGTATCACAATAGAATAAGTCATCATCTTTTTTGCTGATGGAGGGTCTTGGCTTAAATCTGTAAAAAATGCAATATTTGTGAAGTGCAATAAAGCAGAGAGTCATGCCTTACTCTGAAATGATTGTGATTTGAGTATTAGATAAGAATAGCATAGGCTATGTGTGGTAACAAACAAATCCTGAAATCTCAGTGGGTTAGCAAAATAATTTACTTCTGACTCATGAAAAATCTGAGGTCAATGGGGGCTCATCTCTATCTTATAACCCATGGATCTAGGACCTTTGCATGTACTACTTCCACCATCTCAACATATGGCTTCCGAGGCTACTGAGGAGAGGAGGAAGGGATGAACAAGACACATCGAGACACATCAGTTCTTAACTGGCTCAGCTGGGAAGTGATATCCATAACTTCTACTTAGGATCCATTTTTCAAAATTTGTCTCATGGCCCCATCCTAATGGCAATGTCTGGAAATAAACACATGGAATATTTGTTACACCTAAATATCTCATTCACAATTGGTGTGGATGTAGACATCCCAAATCCATAAGATAACAGAGATGCTAAATGGATAAGGATAATGGAAGGTGTGGAGTTTTGCTAGATAACAATGAAAGTATTGGGACCAGAGTTGTAGAGACCAGAGCCTCACTCCAAAGCAGCCCAGCCACCAACACAACACTTCTTAAGAGTTTTGTGCTATATCTTTCATGTTAAAGTTTTCACCAGTTTAAAAATAAAATAAATATAAAACTTCAGCTCTGATTCACCAATGCTAAATAGATGATACATGTTTATTCTTTGGCTATCACCCAGAACACCATGCACCCTCCCAAGAATTTACCTTCTCTGGTTAAGGAGCACACGCTAAATGTTCAATAAGTGGCTATTAAATGGTAATGATGAGGGTACATGTAAGATACAAGGAAATACCACTGTCAATTTGAGGGCCTTGCATCCTGGTTGAGTAGTTACCGGAATGGCTTGAACACTTCATTCTAAAATGCAAGTTCATTGCAATCCCAATGGTTTATTCATTTTTAATTAACTTTTATCTTGAATCCTCCTCAGTATCCACTCACAAAGGGCAATGAATCCAGGACATATGAGTACATTTGAAGTCTATCCAATGCCAAGAGATTAACAATAGTAAATTTTTCAGAATTTATTCTTCCTTCTCAACCCCCTTTCCCTTCCTAGTCAGGGATTTTCAATGAACTGTTACAGACTTGAGAAAAACCAAGCAACGCCCAGAGAAATAGAGTTACACTGTTTATTATGCCCATGGTCTCAGTGGAGTCACCTCCAAAAATCTGAGCAAAAACATGGAGGAAGCCCTTCCCTTTTATATCTTTCCAGCCTTTTGTCTCCCAAATAAGGGTTTTTTTCTGGCCTCTTTTGCAAGTTCTTAAAGAGCCCCGTTTGCTGGGGCCTTGAGACCACATCTAAAGGCCTGGCCTGGAGCCAGCACCAATAATTCCATCTGGGGATGGTTTATGGCCTCTCTAAAATGGGAGTAAACAGGTCTTGCAGAACCAGACAATTAAAAGGGCAGTGGCTAGATTATACGCTAATAAGAATATTTCAGATTGCTAGCCCCCAAAAATGTCTCATTTTACCCATCAGAACAACAAAGGCAAACCTCAAACTAGTGAATTCTGGAGATACAGTCTTGCTTTCAAAGGACAGATAAAGAGAGAAAGAGTCTGAGAAGAAGCAGGAATGTGCCTAATTTCTAGGATTTTTCTGTCTCAGTTGCTGCAGAGTTACCCCCACTTCTCACTGTTTCCTGACCACTCCTTACCTCGGTGTCTGAATCCAGATGGCTCTCCTGCATTCTGCACCTCTTATCACCTGAACTCTGAGGTCTACCTGGTTCTGCACATCTCCTCCTCTTGCTTCTACAACCCAAACTAATAATAGCTATTTAAAAAGAGGTGAGTGACCACATATGAAATAATTATTTCATTAACCAAATATTTATCGTGGATCTATTATCTTCTAGGCACCATGGTAACTGATAAGGATAACTCATGTGAGCAAGATGGGGTCCTTGTTCATCATGCAGTTTAACTTTCTAGAAATAGAAACAGGTAAATAAATTAATAGAAAATAAGATGATATGGGGTGACAGTCAATACTAAGAAGAAAAGAAAACATGTAGGTAGTATACTAGGCAGTGACTATGGCCAGGGTAACATGCTTAGAGTGGTTAGGGAAGGACTCCCTGCCCACAAAGAGGACCAGGGGGGGAGAGGAGCAGAGAAGGCTGCCAGGCAGAGGTGCCAGGAAAGGGCTGGAGACACAGGATGGAAAAGCCCAAGTTTGCCTTCTACCTCCTTTCACACTCAATAAAGAGACAAAGTGTTTTATTTTTCTGATCCCAACTCCAGTGCGCTGGATCCTCTGTAAGAGCAAGGATATAAATTTCATATTAAATGTAATAACAGACCATAGTGAAGAAAGCCCTCATGTCTCTCTTTCCTAAGTCAACATCTCTCCACGGGGCTCAACAAAACACTTGCCTTGATCTTTGATCAAAATGCTGTGACCTTACTTTCTCTGTTTAGACCAATGGCCGATGACAAGTTATAATAGGAACAACTGCTCACTCTCCAGCTTCCCTCAATCAGCTAGACAGCATCCCTCTGATTAAGTCACCAGGGAAAATATTTTGTCTGTTCCCAGTGACTGCTGATGGATGGCACCGAAGCAGCATCGCTGCTTAACCCCTTATTCAGGGGGGGCTATCAATTTCTGCAGAGCCCTTGGCCAGTCTACCCCTATCTATTTAGTTAGAGGAATTGCTTCCGAAGTACATGTGCCCTTATACCCAGAAGGAACGCAATGAGAATGATGAGCACAGGGTGAGAGGGGTAGAAATGACACAGACCCACCAATTAGATTAGCACTGAGCTCACTCAGAGATAGTCAGCTTCATTACTCCACAGCTACCTCTCTCCCCGTTCTTCTCCTGTAGGCCTTAGCCCCATGTTCTGGAGGCAGAGGCAATAAATAACAAGGCGAAAATGAAAAGAGAAGGTGGATGCCACACAGGTTGGGCAGAGTGCATTCAGGTCCTTTGTTCTCAGAGGTTTACCTGGGAGAGGGTGATTTAATAACCTGGCATCATCATACTGTATATAAAATAGACTCCTGCTTTCCCTCTCCCCAAACCCACTGCATTTTTAAGGACAAAAGACTTAAAAACAATCTGCAATATGTGGCACAGAGTGAGCCAGGAACATGGTTTCAAGAAGGCTTGAGTCAAAGGCCCATTCTGTTAGTAAATTCCTAGGCAGCCCTGAGCAAGTTCCTCAGCATCCGGGATTTTTAGCCAGCTCATCTACAAAGTGAGGCAATTTAATCCACAAACTCTAATGTCCCTTTTTGTTCTAAAATACCATCATTTCTATGCAGTTGGAGAGATTCTATTTAACTGAAATAAAGAGTCTTTTGACTGATACTAGTAAAAAAATGCTTTTTGGTGCGTCTTTGTAAAAAATAGTTATCCAGTATTTCCCTATGTTAAGCTCTAGTTTGTTGGAATAGGGACATTCTGCCCAAGGCTAGCTGGGGCCAGGTGGAATCTTGCAAACACTTAAAGGAGGAATACTTTTTAAATGATCTATAAACAGTATTATAAGAAAAAAATCAGTTTTTTTATTTCATTTATTTATCTCTACCTGTCTACATTATTTAATTAATTTATTTTTTTCTGCCTGTATCTAGAAAGATTTAAAGTAACAGAAGAATTAATGATAAAATTATTATCATTAATAGCTGCTCCTCCATTTTGTTTACCAAGACCTAAGCATTTCTGTGTTTATACTTTTAAGGCAAAAGGTTATCATTATCCAATGAAAACTGGTGATATATTTAGAAAGTCTTCTTCCTGTGCTCATTTAAAATGTTTAAATTCACACTATTCTGTCCTACCTTCAATCAGACTCTAAAGTTGGTCAGAGTCAAGAACTTTTTAATTGAATTTCAGTGGAATTTCCCAAATCTGTGTCACAAAGTTTGGTTTGATGCTTGAGAAAAACTAAACATGTCATTGGCCCCCAGAAAACTCAGAGTTTAGCTGGGGAGACAGGCATAGAAAAATACATTACAACCAGAGCTATAGGGTGGGCCCTCCTGAGGCCAACTCATATACTCCTGAGCACCATGGAAGGTGCATAGATCAAGGTCACATACATTAGGCACAGCCATCCATTGAGGGCTTTACAATTCTTAACCTGCTCCCTTCCTTCCTTGGAGATGATATACCTTTCTCATGGAGCTCCATCCCAGTGTTCATGAAATGGCAGCTACTCCTAAAGGGGGCCAAGACTGATTCCTGTCTGAAATGTGAAGATGCTGAGTCTGTCAGAGTTCACAGGTCCTCCAGCCCTTCATGAAATTCTTCAACTTTGACCAAAATCATTCCTTCCATGGTTGGGAATGGCTTCTTACTGGGATTCTCAATCTTGGCTGCACAGCAGAATTATTGGGGAGCTCTTAAATATTCTTGTGTCTAATTAGCATCCAAGACTAATTAGAATACATGGAATCCTAGAGGTGGAACCCAGGCAAAAATTATCCCAGGTAATTCTGTGGTGCAATCAAAACCAAGAGCCTCAGGCTTAATGTATGTTAACAGCTCAGAGGAGTAGCATTTAGGAGAAAGTTCATGCTAAGGTGGAAGTAACTAATAGTAGCTAATAAGATTTACTTTTCCCTGGTCAGTGTGGCTCAGTTAGTTGGGTGTCATTCCATGCACCAAAGGGTGGCCAGTTCTCAGGCACTATCCCCAGTGGGGGAGGGGGGGTGGTAATAAGGAAGCAGCTAACTGATGTTATACTCTCACATCAATATTTCTCTCTTTCTCACTCTCCCTTCTTCTCTCTCTAAAAATTAATAAACTATTTTTTCTACTTTTATAAGAGGATATTTTTTATAGGGAAAGGGTAAGGATGGAGCATGGTCACTTGATCCTGTTGAGCTTCAGTAACTTGGGTTAATGATGATGATACCAACAACAATAAGAAAACCTAGCAGACTTTCAATAAATGCTACACTGCATGTCTCATAATTTTTAAGCTTCAAATAGTCTTAAAGGGGTTTGAGCCCCATTTAAAAGCATAGAGAGATTAAATAATTGGTCAACAGCTTGTAATGAGTAAATTAGAAAGGCAGAAAGCAAAACTATATCTCTGCCTAAAGTCTATATTTTATCCACCAACTTTGCCACACTGAAGGCTCTAATTCAAAGGATAATGGCAAAGGCATATATTGTGTCTGCCTCATAATAGGTGCTGAACAAATTGCTCTCCTTCAATACTCCAAAGGGAAGGACATTTACACTCATGCAATTAGATGTATGAGAAAGCAATTCCTAAAGTAGGACACAGTGGGAGAGGGCTGGGGAGATGAAAGGAGCAGGCGCCTAAGATTTTCCAAGCACAACAGAGCAACAGGGGCTGTAGGCTAACTGGGGAGAATGGCTAGTTAACTGAACAGTGTATTTAGAAGAAAAAAGGTCCTGGGAATTGAATGTGAATTCTGTTGATTGCTTATGTAGGGGTTCAGCACAGGCCTTCCCAAAATGTGTCACTTTGGCCTGTGAATTATTTTGAGCTGAAGGAAATCAAGATCCTGTGGGCTACACAGTCAATGGGATGGTGAGGGCCTGGGGCAGGGGGCCGGGGCAGGCTGGAGGGGGTCAATGGGGGGTGAGGGGAAGGGACATATGAAATACATTCAACAATAAAGAATTGTTTAAAAATATATGTATATCCTGTGGGCTCACAAGGAACTTTTACATCCTCCTTAAAGAATTTAAATTAGAGGCTTTGCATATAATAAGGGTTATCACTAGAAATAATTTTTTATTACCTATCTATAGGTCAGGGCGAACTACTAATTACTGAACATCTGCTCTTCTTATTGTCCTATAAATGACTTCCTCCTCTTTGAAGCCCCAAGGTGATCCTTAGCTCAGCATGGCATGTATACCTGTTGGCAGTGGTAAAAATGGCAACAGGTGTTACACCGATGGAGTCAGACTGGATCTTGGTTCAGCCACCTCAGTACTTGAGCTATGGCTAAGAAAGAATTCAGAGTCAAGACTATAACTATAAAAGAAAGTTTATTTAGAAAGTTACAGAGGTAGAAGTGAGATATAGAAGGAATGGGCTCAGGAAATAAGTTACAGAGGCAAAAGAAGGGGCAGTTGGAGTGTAGAAAAGAGAAGGGTAAAAATAACATGCCTACGGGGAAGAGAAGTGGAATGGGAGGAGAGGGAGGGAGAGCATGCTGGGTTCTTTGTCATAAGGACTTTTAAGGGTGGAGATGTTAGGGGAGGCCCCAGGCAGAGATCTCAGTAGAATATTCATCAGCTCTCCAGGTGTGTGCCTTTTGGGTTGTGGTCTCCACTGATTGGTCAGCCCCAGGGCATGAGTCATTAGTCAATGCAACTGGTCCTGAGGTCAACCATGGTGTCGCTTATCTGGCTTAGCTGCTTTCCTGAGTACCACAGGTGAAACACAACTGAGGCCTAGATGTATTTGATGGGGGTAAGATCTGCTTTTTCCTGGGTCTTAATGTTTAAGGGCTATTCTCTGGCCCCCTTGATTGTTCCCCTCTAAGGGGGTCTAATCCACATGACTAGCAACATGCCAGGAGAGAATAAGTGGGGGTTGGGGGGTGGGAGCTGTCCAAACCACATGACCATGAAAGGTCAGGGGGTCTAAACTGCATGACAAGCTATATCCTAGGAAAGGAAACGTCACCCTGGGGGCGAGTTCCTTGTTTTCCCAGTTTTGCTCCTTGTTAGGCACCTGGGGCTTTCTGCCGCCCAGGTGATATTTTGCACCTGGCCAATTATCCTGCTGTGCTCATACCTGTCTGACTGCCTACCATAGACCCATTTCCCTATATTTGGTGATCTCTGACTCTCTCATGGATGTATTAAATTTGGTTATCTTCTCTTGTTAATTCGATTCATGTCAATTTAATTATTAGACCAGCCTGAAGAACCGAGGAGCATAGAGGAAAGTTTCTTCTTCCTCTGTACTTAATAAAGGCTTCTACATGCAAGGCGGAGGCATAGCCAGCACAGAGGCGGTCTGCCCCCGCCCCCCCCCCTCCCTAAATGATGTGCTGTCTGGCTGTACTGAGCTGGCAATGATCACATTAGAGCCAGGCCTCCAGCTCCAGGCTGTCAAAGAGCATTGAATTTGGTACATTTTCTGTGCAATAAAAGCAGACTTTTAATTTAATTAATCTCATCCTTGATTGCATTAGCCACCCATGTGGCAGGAAAGTACAGCTTAGACCTGGGGCAACCAGACACAGCCTGCATTAACTTCTCCAGCACTGAGGACTTAGGGTTTTCATGAAGGGACTGATTCATTTTGCTGTTGATCAGACACCTGATCAACAAAAATCCAGCTAAAAACTTCTGCAGGCTTTAGGTAGAGGATGCTCTGAAACCAAATAATAAATATTGGGTGGAGAAGACAGCATACACATTTCTTTAATAATCTTTTGATCTGAGGAATTCAGAAACATTGTTTTTGAACCAATGAACCCTTTTATCCTCAGAGATATGAAATTTCTGCGAAAGTGAAACATTGATTTCAAATTGATAGACAGTAGCTGGGTCTGGTTTTGACATTCTGTATATTGGGGCATAGATGGGATTCAACACTCAGACACCATATGTTGCTGCTAGAATCAGTCTATTTTTAACCAGAACTCAAACATGGATTCGCATGAAATCAGGTGGTTTAGAGAGTATTGGATGTTAGCATCCACAATGTCATGAGGTGACACAAAATAGTGGGGAGTGTAATGTTTTACACTGAGGTCAGAAAACTAATCTGTATAAGAGCAGAAACGGGTATATAGCTTTGAACAGCACAGGTATGGAAAAGATACATATTGATTTTAGTAGATGAGAAAGCCAATATAAATAAAAATATTATGTAACGATAGAAACCAATATCATGATAGGCTCTGCGGAGACACTGTTGGTGCTCTGCCCAGATTTGCTTTATTGGGCTGCTGCTCCTATTTCCTAGCTTGAGTGAACTTTGGCTGCCAGTGACTTAGACCTGGCCTCATGCACAGAGAATTGCCTTTAGCTGATAGGAACTTTGTTGCCTGAGGTTAACACCCTCCTCTGGGATACCCTGCAGCCAGTGACTGATGGAATTACAGCTGCAGAGACTGATGACCTTCTTGCCTTCAAGAGTGGAACCTAGAGCTCCTTGTGTGACAGGGCTGGACTCCAGCAGAGACCACATGTGAAATATTGTGATTTATAAAAATATATATATATATATTTGTCTTTTATCTGGATTCAGGCACAGAGTTCTTAAATCCCTTGAAGTGACACCAGAAAGGTGTCTTTTGTCATGTTAATTAGGTGTGTTTTGGAAATCACCTTAGGATGAGGGGTGGTTGCCTGGACAACCAACCAGATGATTAGAGGGTTGAAAGGTTCAGTTTCCATCCCTACCCCACCTCCACCTTCATGTAGGAGAGAGTGGCTGCCTATTAAGTTCAATCACTAATGGTCAATGATTTAATCAGCTATGCCTGTGTAATAAAGTGTCCACAAAAACCCCAAAGGAGAAGGTTCAGAGAGCTTCAGGATTGGTGAACACATGGAAATTTAGGGAGGATGGTGTCTCAGAGAAGCTCCTTACTTGGCCTTTTCCTATACCTTGCCCTATGCATCGCTTCCATTTGTCTGTCCCTGAGTTATATCTTTTATATAGATAAAAAATTGTAATCTTGTAAGTAAAATGTCTCTCTAATTTCTGTGCATCTCACTAGCAAGTGAATGGAACCTAAGGAGAGGACCACAATGACATGGTTCATGGATACTGTGTTCATGGCTAGGAAGAATTAGCATCATTAAAGTGTCCAAACTACCAAAAACAATCTATCAATTCATTCCAAGCCTTATCAAAATACCAATGATGTTATTCACAGACTTAGACAAGTAGTAGAAAAATTTATATGGAACTGGAGAAGATATCAAATAGCTTCAGCAATCTTGAGAAAGAAGAACAAAGTCGAAGGTATCGTGCTACTTGAGATCAAACTGTTACCTGTGAATGTTTGTGGTGATGTGAGAAAAGAATTCCAAATGCACACACCTGGAGAAGTTTAAACATGACAGTAAGATTTTCATTGTGAATTAAGGAGGATTAATATACCCTAGGGAAATTAGAGGGTCAGGGGGCTCTAAAAGTACTACCCAGAGGCTCCTGTTAATCCTCCATATATCTTCTTGGTTTGGGAAAGGGACAAAGAACCATTTAAATTATCCAACCCAAATTCCTAACTTTTCCCAGGTTTGGACTTGACCCCACCTGCCAGTAAATTCCACTAGGGGTTGATGGGCTCTATGCAATCCAATTACCTTTCCCATTGTTCCCATGCTAGGCCCTGCCCCTCTGTTTTGTCACCCTGACTCCCAAAGTTTCATTATATCATCTAGATCCTACTGCTCATTCCCTGAGATAAGGAATTTCCTCCCCGCTCTCAGATACCTGGGAGATGTCAGTACCACTGGGGAGATTTCCCTGTCCCTTTTTGGGATTAAATCTCCTGGCAGCAGTTCTAGAGTGTGTGAATGTGTCTTGTTTACCTACAAGCTAGATGGAAATTCTGTTCTGTTACCTGTTTCTGCTTCCCAGTTTATTAAGATCACTTAGTTCCCTTTGGCTTTCTTTCTGATATTAATAACTAGCTATTTTCCTCATATCAATAATTTAGCCGCTTATGCTGACAAAACTATACTACAAGACTATAGTAATCAAACCAGCATGGCACTGGTTTAAAAACATATAGATCAATGGAACAGAATACAGAGACCAAAATAAACCCAAGCCTATATGTTAAGTGACTATTTAACAAAGGAGGCAAGAACATACAATGGAATAAAGACAGTCTATTTAATAAATGGTATTGGGAAATTTGGACAAATAGAAGCAAAAAAATGAAATTAGACCACCTTCTTACACAATACACAAGAATAAACTTAAAATGGATTAAGACTTAATTGTAAGACTCAAAACCATAAATTCCTAGAAGAAAAAATAGGCAGTAAAATCACAGACATTTCTCATAACAATATTTTTTTTTCTGATATATCTCCTCAGGCAAGGGAAACAAAAGAAAAAATAAACAAATGGGACTACACTAAACTAAAAAGTTTTGCACAGCAAAGGAAACCATCAACAAAATGAAAAGACAATCTACTAAATGAAAGAAGATATTTGCCAGCGATATATTCAAAAGAGTTAATATCCAAAATTTATAAAGCACTGGTACAACTCAACACTAAAAAACAAACAATCCAATTAAAAAATGGGCAGAGGACCTGAATAGATACTTCTCCAAGGAGTACACATAGACATATGAAAAGATGCTCAATGTCACTAATCATCAGAGAAATGCAAATTAAAACCAGAATGAGATACAACCTCACACCCGTCCAAATAGTAAACACTAATAAATCAATAAATCAACAAACAACAGGCATTGGAACAGATGTGGAGGAGAAAAAGAAACCCTTTTTCACTGTTGGTGGGAATGCAGATTGGTGCAGTCATTATGGAAAAGTCACAATTAAAAATGAAACTTCATTATGACTCAGCAATTTCACTTCTGGTTATATATTCCAAGAAACCCAAAACATGAATTTCAAAGGATGTATGTTCATTACAACATTATTTACAGTTGCTAAGATATGAAAGCAACCCAAGTACCCATAAATAGACCAGTGGATAAAAAAAGTTGTGGCACATATATACAAATAAAATAAAATCTTGTCATTTGGGACAATATGGATGAACCTATATGGTATTATGGTAGGTGAAATAAGTTAGAAAAAGACAAATACCACATGATTTTACTTATATGTGGAATCTAAAGAACAAAACAAATGAACAAATGAAATAAAAACAGACTCATAGATACAGAAAACAGACTGATGGTTGACCGAGGGGAGGGAGGTTGAGGAGCTGGGTAAAGAGGTGAAGGATTAAGAAGGACAAATTGGTAGTCACAAAATAGTCCCTAGGATGTAAAATATAGCCTAGGAAATGCAGTCAATAATGTTGTAATGTCTATGTATGATGCTAGGTGGGTACTGGAAATATTGGGGGGGGGGGACAATTCATAAAGTATATGATTATCTAACTACTATGCTATACACCTGAAGCTAATAAAAATAATATTGTTTATAAACTGTAATTGAAATATAAAATTTTAAAAAAGAAAAAAGTGAATAAATACAGCTTACCAAGAGAAAAATAATTAGAGAATCTAGTTTATAAATATAGTTCCTATGATGAAATACAGTGAGCTCTCACTTTGAATTGATAGAAATCTGAAGGAGAAAAAGATTTTTTGATAATTTGATTTTATTAAGTTAAATGAAGTTCAGTTCAATAAGACTAATGTAAATACACTATTTCTTATTCAGAATTTAAGTGGCTCAAATAAATATTCTGTTTAATAGCTAGCTCTCTCTCTGTCTCTCTCAAAAACCTATAATAATAAAAGCGTAATATGCTAATTAGACCTGACAGCTAAACTACCTTCTGGACGTCATTTCCGATATCCTTCTGGACGAAGCTGCGGCAGCAGGGGCTGAGGCAGAGGCCGTTAGGGGTGATCAGGCAGGCAGGCAAGCAGTTAGGGGTGATCAAGCAGGCAGGCGAGCAATTAGGGGTGATCAGGCAGGCAGGCGAGTGGGTAGGAGCCAGCTATCCCAGATTGCAAGAGGGATGTCCGACTGCCAGGTTAGGCCTAAATTAGCAGTCGGACATCCCCCAAGGAGTCCTGGGTTGCGAGAGGGTGCAGGCAGGGCTGAGGGACTCCCCTCCCCGCCTCCATGCACAAATTTTGTGCACAGGGCCTCTAGTAAAATATAAAGTTGGTAGATTTTCTAAATATTTTGAATACAAGGAGCCCATGATTAAATTAGCTACCATTCAAAGTGTCCTTTAGCTCATAGCATTTGACTGTTATTGTGACCCTGCTTCCTGTCATAGTAATCATTGGACTTTTGATCTATCAGGTCCCTCAGTTAGACTCTGCCACATAGGATCCTGGCTTCCCCATTGGAACAAAGGAAACCTATTTCAACAGCAGCAACTTCCACAAGCTCACTGTCTCCAAGATCATCCACTGTAGTTCTTTTTCTCATTAATTTGTTTCAAAGCTTTAGTGAAAGGAAAACTTTCTGGGCTCTCTTCAGGAGCATCATTTGGGGAAGTTCAAAGGGTCACATATGATAAATTTCCTTTAACTTCTTAAAAATTTTGATTTTAGAGATAGAGGAAGGAAAAGAGAGAGAGAGAGAGAGAGAGAGAGAGAGAGAGATCAATCTGCTGCATCCTGCACAAGCCCCTGACTGGGGAGGTGGCAGGAGAATTTAACCCAAAACCTGGGTATGTGCCCTGACCTGCAATTGAAGCCACCACCTTTTGGTGTGTGTTCCAAACAACTGAGACACACCACAAGGGCAGCTTTAACTTTTGAGTCCAGATTTCTGTCAACTATCCTGCGGGCACTGGTGGGAGCTAAATAAGCACAGTGAACTAGCATGTCCAGAACATGGATGCTGATCAAAGCAGGCAGGCCACAAATTGTTTTTATTTCTCTTTAATCTCACATCATTAAAATACATTCTTACATCCATTTGCCAAATTTTTGTTGCTAGAAATTAGCATAACGTTACACCTTTTTCATTAGGTAGCCATCCCTTTCAATATTTGGCTTCATAAATGGTCCCTGATATAATACTAGAATCTGACTCTTCCTGAAATCTAGAGACGATCAGAGAAGGAAGGGTGAGGTGTTAGGAGAATTCATTTCTCCTTGCAAGGAACCTTCCTCAGTGGAGGGCTGCAATCTGTTTAAATAGCTTTCTCAGACAGAAGCAAAATGTTCTTTCTGTCAGCAAGGGAGGCTGAACTGGGGATGAAGATTTGGCAACTTTTGGTAACTTGAAAATTACCATTTTCCTAAATTTTGCCACTCCAGTTCTCATCTTCCCTGGTCAGTGCTCTGAAAGACCCGACAAGTCCACAAAGTTAGTGGGCATTGTCATAGAACCACAAAGATCAAACCTTTTGTTTAGTTTTAAGACCTGGGACTGCAAGAGATAGGAGATGAAAATAAATCATAGAAAGTGATAGTGATTCTATCAGTGAAAGAAAGCACTGTTTTTCAGCTTATGTCTTTAGGTGAAAATTAAGAATTGATCCTGTTGATCTTTTTTCTCAAGGCCAATACCATTAGATACAACACTTTACCCATTGGTCTTTGAACATATTGATACTATTTTAGGAAAGTAGACAGCTGATTCCTCAAAGCTGTGCATTCATCCCTAGTAACCATGTATGAGCATTAAATTATTTTTTTCATGCTCTGTCAGAGCCTATTCCTTAATGTTAACTGAGAGCCCCAGAGAGCCCCAGCGAAGCCAAATAACAATCTGTTTCAAATTTCTTAGAGGGTCTGTTGACCACCTATTTCTGCTACCTGCCTACTTTTGCTGCTAATTTCCATATCAATAAGTGTTCTTAGTTGCAAGCTATGCTAAAATCTGGATTAGTAAGGTAGAAAATACATTTTAAAGAGAATGTTGAATAGCTTGTGAAATACTGGAGACACACTTAAAGCAATGCAGGTGAGGATGATACCCAAACCACAGAGCTATGGAACACATAGCTACTGCCATGCCCTGGACATGGATATGTGCTCTACTGCAATTAGTGCAGCTACTGTTGCTAACCTCAGGAACTTGACTTTCTTTCATTCACTTCCGTGGCTCTCACTGTTGTGTGCTGACTTAGAAATGGCTACAGATGCTATGGATTTCTATGGAGAACTCTTTGTGTTCCTTATTTTTAGCTCTATAGTGAAAGAGCTACTGGGGTGGGGGTGGGATTGACTGGCATAGCCTCACAATAAATAAGTCCCAGCTTCAAGGGGGAAAGGGAAAATAAACATCTGACATGTTGACTTCTCAGGGTAGGAGGCGGCTCAGAATCAACATGAAAAGAATCATATCACAGAGGTGGCAAAGGTCAGTTTTCCTCTCCTACTGCCCAGCCTCTAATTCAATATGTCTAGCTCCTATTTCCATACTTCCTGAAGCACTTGTTCTTTGGCTTCTCAGTCTTGGGAAGTCCAATATAGCATTAATCATATAGTTTATAATATATTAGGTGGTATCAGTAGAGGAAAGAGCCAGGCCTAGCCCTCAGTGCTTTATTTCATTATCTTATTTGATCAAAATTTGTAACTAAAAAAGGAGGTAGTGCTTGCTTTATTTTATGAATAAATAATTTGAAAATTGGAGAGATTAAGTGACCTGTCCAAGGTAATGTGATTAAGGGTGAATATAGAGGCTTGAATGAAAATGCTCTAATTCTTCACTCTTCCCTACATTCAACACTTTTCCACATGACTTTGCAGTCCCCTCTGCCCCCGCCCGACCCCCAAGGAGAGATGACTTTCCTGACCCTTGGATTTTGGCTTGGCTATGTGACCAAAGAAATGTTGGTATTCAAACAAAAGTGTGATTAACTCCATATTTTATTATGTGGTCCATGTTGCAGATAATGGGGAAAAAATGAAATAAAAAAGAATGGAGCCCTAACTGGTTTGGTTCAGTGAATAGAGCATCGGCCTGCACACTGAAGGGTCCCAGGTTTGCAGGCACATCCCCAGTAGGGGGCGTGCAGGAGGCAGCTGATTGATGTTTCTCTCTCATCGATGTTTCTGACTCTCTATCCCTCTCCCTTCCTCTCTGTTAAAAAATCAATAAAATATATTTTAAATAAAGAATGGAGAACAACAGAATTTGAACTTTAATAAAGTGGTTGGCATAGGTTTTGTTGTTGTTGTTAATAAGGGAGTTCAAAGAATGAAAGATGAGTAAGGGTGAGAATGACTTGGGTAAGCTTTATTGATGAGGCAGAATAAGAATGGGCCTTGAAGAATTAGGTAATCCTTATTACCATTAGTCATGGAATTAAAATCCCAATGGGAAAGAGAAATTGCAGCTAGAAGTGTAGTGAACATCTCCATTACCCCCACCCCCATCCCCAGCAAGAGAAAAAAAAATGTCTTTCGCCATATAATTGCAGAGAATAAAATAAAGTTGAGTGCTATGATAAGAAGTCTTCCATCCTAACTATGTATGTGTGTGTGTGTGTGTGTGTGTGTGTGTGTGTGTGCGCGCGCGCTGTCACACTGATCTAAATATTTAGATAGAGTGCTTGTCAAAGCACTTAGGTGGGAAGTGATAAGTTCCATTATCACTTGGGAGTAAAACAAAGTAGGTGTAAGAATATGAGGTAAAATTAGTTGTTTAGCTTCATTGCATTTGTATTTGGCTGTTCTCCCTTTAGCCATTGAGGAAGAAAGAAGTCATTTACCATGTGTCTAGCTCTGCAAAAGTACAAAGACATATAGGAAATGATGTGATGTGGAGCTATTTTCAAATTGCTCTTCTTACTTCCTGAGGCACAACTGTCTCAGCTGTCTTTAAAACGTTTTAGAAGTACTATCCAACTCATACAAATGGGAAACTATTCAAGTCTATTAAGAATTTAGTACTAATTAGGCTAGACTATAAGGTTTCTGAGGACACTACCAGCATTTGTTCAAATATGTGTTATCCAAATTCTAAATACGTATCTTTTTGGGAGAACTCAGTTCAGAACTGGGATCTGTATTGGGTGTGAACCATTCCCCTGTATGCCCTTCCTTCTTGCTTTCTCCAGCAAATAAATCATCTGCAGCCTTGTCTTTATAGCCTTCAAAACGACTCTCGTGTTATTTTATTATTTCACACCCAACTTTAGCTGCTTCAGAACTGGCTTCCTTCCCAAGAGAACATTTCATTGTACCAAATCGAATTCATTAGAGAAAACAAGCTCATGATTAGCCAACAAGCTAATTTCTTGATTATTCACCAGGAGGCATAGGAAAAGTGGGCCAAACAGACACTGTCATCTGAATCATCATAGTTTCTGGCAGAAGGATTCACAGCAACCATTCTTTAAAGTGCCTGGACATGTGATGGAATCGGAGAAAACACCTAACATCTATGGATCTCAAATTCCTCTTCTGAAAATGGGTGCTAAACCTAACATTCAGTGATTTTACAACATACCACACATATGGTGACACTGTGGGTTAAATCCTACCCTTCACATATATGTCAGCTTTCTACCTGTAATATAGCCTTTTGTCCTTCTTCCCAACTCAAGGTGCCTAAAATATACTTGTTTAGTTTGGCTTTTTCCACACAAAGTGTCTTTTTTTTGCAATCTGAATATTTTTCTGCAGATGGTAAAATCTTAAACCATTATTTTGCTAAGACTTTGTTTTTCCTTCAACCTAGCCTTGGATATAATTTTTTCTTGCTTTATCTATGTCTTAATAATTATGAGAATGCAGCATTTATGATTCATTTTAACCTTTGTGGGTGGGAGTGTTGTATCTAATAATCCTTTAGAAGAAATTTGTACTAGATAGCAACCTTCACAGTTATTTATCATTTATTTTTCTGCCATAATAGACTTATTTAATATACTCCAGTTATTTTACATTTAGTTAAGCTCAGCTGTTTAGGGGAAATTGAAACTATTTGCCAATTGATACACCCCAGATCCACAGGGATTCGGGTCACTCTGGCGGGCCATTATTTCAGCAGGAGTGAGTGTCCTATTACATGGGCAATCCAGTTGCACTAGGAATGGGAGGAAATATAATTTCTGAAGCTTGTCTCTTTCATGCTCTGGCTTGGAGTTTGGAGAATAACATGGGACTAAAGACCATCTCTCATACTAAGCTGCATGATGCTAGAACACTGCCTGTCAGCCCCAACCATTCACAAGGTCCAAATTCTTGGCCAAGAGAGAAATGTACTACGAGACTAATGTCAGCTCTCTTTTGGCCCCATTAACTGGCATTCAAACACTTCTGAGTTTATATCAAGTTCTTTATGGGTTCTTTCCAGAATTCTTTATAAAACATCTTAAAATAGCCCTTCCCAAAGGGGGGAAAGAAAAGGGAGTAAAAATTATAGTTGCATTACAAGATTCTGATATTTTTCCAGTGTTGGGGGATTCCACTAACTGAGGAAAGAGTTAAATATGATTCAGATTAAAAATTACCAGTGGTTGAATTAACAAGAATCTCCATCTGTACCTTTTTCCATCTTGAGCTTAGAGAAGCAGGGTGCATATCAATGATTGGTGGACACGTGATTATCACCCCTATTACATGTAATTGCTTCCTGAGATTGCCAGGAACCCGCAGTATCAGTCCAGGTGAATGCCTACTAGACTCTGGAATTTGGCTATGAATTATGCACAGGGAAATGTAGGAACTGCCAGTGGCAGTCTATCCACTCCCATGTGGAAAGTAGAGATTAGCAAAGGGGATCTTAACATCACTAGTGCACGTTGGATCTCTCTTCATTCAAGGAAGAGTCAACTTTTTCTCCCAGGAGTATGGTGACCAAAATTTATTCATACAATGAATGTCTTCTCATGCAAAGCCAATTTAAAAGTTAAGGATGTATTTCTATGTTATGAAGAAAATAAGGGAAATCCTTATGGCCAAGACAATAAAGGTAGAAATCCTAAGGGATAAGTGAGGAGTGGCCCTCATGAGTGCTCTGAAGCTTTAACCTGACCCCCCACTTTCCTCAAGTTTTCATTTTAATGTCAACATGGGAATGAGGATATACCTAAAGACCACCCACACCAGAATAAGGCCAGAATTCCAAAGACCTCTGCCATCATTTGAAGACTGAATTATTATTATTATTAAAATCTTCCCATATAAAGTAGTGGCAATTTGCCTGTTTTAAACTTGTTGCTAAGTAAACAAAAAATTAAGATAAAATTAAAATTTGAGAAAGCCTAACTATATGCTATTCCTCACTAGCTCTTGGGCCAAACTCATACTCACTATGTTGTCTGAAAAAATATCAAGCTCAGAATTTACTTTAATAGGATACAGGGGCGGTAATTCTCCTTGGAGCCAGGCAGGAATAAAACCAGGCCTCAAACAACTGTCACAGAAAAAAATCCAAAGCCATTGATTTATAGTGAAGCAAACTCAACCACATTCAGGCAATGCGGCACTATGCTTGAGAACCAGTTTCAAAAATACACACCCAAACACACAATAATTACCTAAAAATGTAATTATTAGAAGTACCTAGATATTATGGAATATATATATATATGAAATACATATATATAATTTATGAAAAATAGAAGAATGAATAAATATGAGAAGAAGCAAGAGAATATATAAATAGCCAAAGAGTTTGAGTAATATAACCTAATCAAATTTATACCATTGTAAAGAAAGACATAATGCTTGAAAGCTTAAGGTTAAGCAGCCTATTAAACAAGAGATTTTTAAACTTCCATATTTCATGGTGACCTTAGTAGCTCAGTGATTTATCCAAGGTTCTTCTAGGCCCAAAGACATGCCCTACAGTTCCATCTATGAAGTGGTTAGGTTGGGTTCAAACACTTAATAAGTATTTGTCATATAAACTTAGGAGCCACTTGAAAATTAATAAGAATAAGTTAAATAAAAAAATAACAATTTTATTTCATTCTTAAAAAGCCATTTGTAACAAACGAAATATGTGTACCTGATGGGCAATGCATAACTTTTCAAACTATTGACTCAGATTGGTTATGACCAGCCTCATTTCCTATTTCACATTGAGTGTGTGTGCTATTTGCTTTTGATCACAGTAACCACGAAAGACATGACCTCATCAAAAAAAAATATTGAAACTGAGCTATCTCAAGGAAGCAGCACAATGTGTTACTACCACACAGTGTTGAGTTTTGCTGTGTGCCCCTCAAATATTTAAAATATTCTGTGGCCCTGTGAATTCAATGAGGTAAGTCAGTATCACAGTGTTCCTCAATTTGGAAACCATAAATTTAGATACTGCTGAACAAAAATTGTTGAATTAGAATGTAGCTCTGAAATTTTTTTCCAGAATACAGCAGAGATTCAGAGAAGTTAAGCAGTAAGCCAACATAGAGGAGAGAATATAGTGGAAGATTATATGTAGGATATATCGGACAATTTTCCAGAATTAATAGAAGCCCAGTAGTCTTAAATTTAAGACACAGTGAATCCCAAGTAAAATGAGTAATTAAAAACAAAACACATTGTCACCTGGATCTATAACACTAAAATCGCAGGGGGGAAAAAGAGAAAAATAAAAGCAACTTCAGAAAAAAGATAAGTAATAGATATTAGGTGGCAGCTAATTGTTCAACATTAACAGTGGAAGCCAGATAGAGTGAATTATAGTATTTTTCAGACATCATTGTGAGAGAAAAAGAACTATGAATTCTATATGGTAAAATTACCTCTTTAAGAATAATGGCAAAATAAAGACATTTAAAAAGCCAAAAAAAATATATGAACATATTACTAAAAGACCTGAACTAAAGAATTTTTAAAAGATTACCTTTAGGAAAAAAGAACATGCAAGAAGGAGTGATGAGCCAATAAATAGTTCCAGATGTGATAAGTATAACCAAATATTATATGTCAAAACACTAATGACTATACCTCAATCTATAAAAACACAAAATAAGTCATTCAATATTTTAGTTCTAACAATAGCATATAAGTAGAAATGATGGCTGATTCAAATTAAAATATTCCAAGGTCTTTATGTTTTTGAGAATTGGGTAAAAATATTGATTAATTTTAGAAATTCTTAAGATAACTGTGATAAAACACCTAGGGTACCTACTAAAAGAATATAAATAAGTGGTTTACCTTCCAACCCAGTGAAGGAAACAAAAATGAAATGAATAAACAACCCTCCCCCCCTAAATTCTACTCATTGACAAATTAAAAGATAATTTTTAAAAGCCCTGATGATCATTTCAACAGACACAGGAAATGTTTCTGCTAAATTTTTATATCCATTCATGATTTAAAAAGAAAATCATTGCAAATGAGCTCCAGAAAAGAACTCCTTAATCTGTTAGGTTTACACACAAAATACCTATCACACACATTAGTTAATATTGAAAATTTACAGCATTTCCTTTTACAACAGAAGGGAGATGGACTTAATCATTACTTGTTTTTTATATTGTTCTGGAGATCCCAGTTTGTTCTCTAAAACAAGTAAAATATATTACAATTGTATGTAGATTAGATAAGGAAGAAACAGAGCAATCATTACTTATAGTTGATATGTGAATTTAGAAAATGCAAATGATATAGTTGACTTATTAAAATTAATAAGTCAGTTTAGCAAATTCTCTGGCTACAAAATCAGTATGCATCATTACACAAAAGACAATTGCATTTCTATTCACCAGAAATAAACTGTTGAAGGTTATAATTTGTAAAAGATATAATAAACAATTAGTAGAAGAAAATATAAAGTACCTGATAATAAATCTAACAAAATATGTATAAGGCCTTGATGGTGGTGAACTATAAATCTTTATTAAGAAATATTTAAGAAGAATTAATAAACCAAATTTGTACCATGTTCCTGGATATAAAACTTCAAAAATCACAAAAATTTGATTATTTTCCCAAACAATCCATATCAAGGGGTCAGAAAACTTTATAGCAAATATTTTATGCTTTGTGGGACATGCAATTGCTATCAAACCTAGTCTACTCTTATTTTTGTAGCTTAAAATTAGCCACTGGCAATAGTTAAGGAATTGATTTGGCTGTGGTCCTAATGAAACTTTATTTACAGAGGAAAAGAGACAAAAGGCCACCTTTGGCCTATGGTTTGTTGTTTGTCAACTCCTGTTCTACATAATCTATCTTTAGTAAAATTCTAATGAAAATCCTCAAAATTTTTCTGTTTCTTAACTTGGATAGTGGGCAGACATGCATGCATCTTATTATTCTTACACATGG
Organism: Myotis lucifugus; assembly: GCF_000147115.1. NCBI lineage: Eukaryota > Metazoa > Chordata > Mammalia > Chiroptera > Vespertilionidae > Myotis > Myotis lucifugus. The sequence continues at coordinate 3,232,790 of NW_005871090.1, read as the reverse complement.
CATAAATTTTTATTTGTGTGCTTATAATCATAACAAATTATGATACAACATGTTCCACAAATAATTAAATCTTAACAAAAAAAATAATGCCAATGGCAAAATAAAAGTAGCAAAAAGCAAGCAAGCATTTCTATCCATTTCCAATTTAAAATATTCCCAGGTTCAGGGCATTTGACCATTTCTCCTGCAACGTTACTTTAAAATTCCTGTCCTTAGAGGAGCAAAACATGGAAACTTTTGACTTCCCTGGAATCTTAAAGGGCAAACAACCTATTGCCAGCATCTGAAAGAATGACCACTAATTTTAGACTGATGCACCAATATTGAGGGAAAACTATCAGTGCAGTCCTGTGCTTTGTATCATACATTAGAATGGTCCCTCTTCTGAGTGAAGATGTTTCATACCTGTGGCCCTCTTAACATTAGATTCCCATGGTAAACTTTAAAAACTAAGTCCTAATGCCTGAATGGCAGCCCTACTATAGGAAAATAGGATCAGAATATTTAAGGGTTTTTGTCTCTTTAAAGTGGAGCAAGAAATCACAGCATTTGCAAAACTCATATAAGCCCAAAAGACACAAACATATACCTGATTTTATTTTGTCTTCTCACACATCTCTAAATCAAATGTTAAAAATAATTTCTCTTTTAGTCTTTCTGAAGCAATCAACTTTGCTCTTATAGATACAATGGTTTTCTCTTTTTTCATTCATATTTCACTATTTCACATAACAGTTGAATTACATATAGCAACAAGTATGGTAACTATCATAGTAAAAGTATGGCTGGCAATACCAGGTTTGAGAACTAATACAACCAAAGAATACAATTCTTGGGAAGAATCAGAGAGAAGCATGAGAAATCCTGGGGGGTAGCTACTAATTATGAAAGCATGGCATCCTGTAGGCAGCAGATTTTAGCAGAAGGAACAGAGAGTTTTCACCAAGCAGAATAGGGAGATCATTTAAGAGAGAGGAAAAAAAGACAAAATATTAGAGTGAAAGTGGTGTATTTTACACCATTATTGAACTGAGGTGGAGAAAGAATTTTGCAACCTCCACATCTATTCAAATACAGCGGGGAGAGGCAGATGAGGGGGTACAGCCACCCAGGGCTACAGAACTCTGCCACCCGTTACTCTGCTAGTCCTGAGGCATTTTGCTAGGATCTGAGCAAAGCAACCTGTCCTGGGAGCCGTGGATTTGAGAACAGGAAATGACCAGCCCCAAGGAGAGAAGTGGAGTTTCACATATTGTCTGTATATCTCCTCTTTTGAGGATGAAAACATGAGGGGAAAACTGCACATAGTCTATGAAACAAGGGAAGGGAACATCTTCCTGAAAAAAACAAACAAACAAACAAACAAAAACACACAAAACCTTAATCGTGATGTTTGCTAGGTTCATTTAAATCAATGGATTCTCAAAAGGGAGCTTTACTGACCACACAGCTTACCGGGCATCGCTCATGTTTTTTGCAGTATTTGGGGGTTTTGTTTGTTTGTTTGTTTTCTCTTTCTGGTTGGAGCCTGTTTTGGTTTGCTTTCTCTCCAGTCAGACCCAGGGAGAATTCCAGTGTACATAATTTAGTGGATTGGTGATCTCGGGGAAACACTGACCCAGGGGTGGAGAAGCAAAACTGAGAGAGGAAGGCAGCTAATAAAAAGTGGGCTTGCAAAGCCTTTACCACCGCAGGAACCTTAATATCATCGATCCTTCTGGGGAGCCCTGCCTGGGAGACAGTGAAGTGTCCATGAACTGGGTTTCTTTCCCAAGGGTGAGGAAGCTGGGTTATTTATCCACCAAATCCCCATCCATCATTGGTGAGGGACTACTTCTGGGGTCATTAATTCTTAAAGGCATACAAGGCTGGCCCAGCATTTGGGTCAAGTGTGCTCCTGCAGTCAGGCAGGCAAAAGTCACAGGTGTTCATTGCAAGCTGCCTTTGGTGTGTAGGAGTGAGGACCAAGATGGTATAGAGAGTCCTGACGTCTTTGTCACAGACAGCATCTTTTGTCATGTATTGCATTTTCTTACTTAGAGATAGGACTCTGAAGATATTCTGTGCGCCCCTGCCTTGTGGTGCTTTTGCGGTTGAGATTTGCTTAATGGGCAATGGGATCTGTCACTTACACTCTGCTCTCTAAAGGCGTGCAATAGTGGTGCCTATCTTTCATTGAAGTGCGAGTGCTGGTTCAGGGAGGATTTATGGATACTAGACTAAATGTTGGAGACACCCAAGTGTGCCGTGTGGCTGTTAAGGATCTGTTTTCAGGTGCATATCTTACAAGATGTTGGGTGACTCAAAGGTATACAGTAGGCACTTCTTTTCCAGCAGGATACATTCCAAGACCCTTAGTGGGTACCTGAAACCTCAGATAATACCAGACCCTACTTATACGATAAGAAAGTTTAATTTATAAATTAAGCAATTTCAAAAAAATTTGTGCTTACCATAGATGTCAGCAACCTCAGTATACAATATTTTTTCTTTCCTTATTAGAAAAGGAAGAACTGTATGGCTTCTGTTTGCCATATCCTAATTGCCACATTACTACTCTTGCACTTTGGGGTTATAAAGTAAGTTACTTGAAAACAAGCACTATGATACCATGACAGTCGATCTGATAACCAAGACAGCTGCTAGGTGACTGAGGGACAGGTAGAACCTACAGTGTGGAGACCCTGGACAAAGGCCTGATTCTCATCCCGGAGAACAGCAGGACAGCAGGAGATTTCATCATGTTACTCAGAATGGCATGCAATTTAAAACTTAATTAATTGCTCATTTCTGGCATTTTTTATGTAATATTTCCTGACTGAGGTTTGCTAAAGATAACTTAACCTGTGGAAAGCAAAACCATAGTCAAGGGGGGAGCACTGTCCACATTCAGTACAAAATTCCCCCAAATAAACATGAAAGCTTTTCTCATTTACTTTTTCTGATTATGTCTCTACCTGTTGCTATGGGATACGGAATATGTTGGAGATGGGTAAGGGCTTGTGGCTGAATTAGAATATTGGGTGTGCTTTACATTTCTTATTTTCTGGATGTCAGTAGACATCACAATTGTAAATCATTTCCCAAATAACTTCAATGCAGACTAAAATGTAAAGACCTAGTAATATGGAAAATAAACTTGAAATTCTTTTTAAGGTAGAGGAAAAATAGATTGCAATGTAAAGACAAAAAGTGACAGAATTTAGGATAATAAGCCTAACAATTGAAAGTGTCATTGAGGATAAAACAATTCCAATTAAAATACAAGTAAATGTTTTTAAAAACTATACACACATTTTGAATAATTACAAAGGCAATGTTTATTAAAATACTTTTCATTTTCAAAATTGAGCTCTCAGCTGTTAAAGAGTATATACGTTTTCGGGGAGACAACCAATATATTAAAAAATCTTCCCGGACCACAAAACAAACTTGCTTTAAAAATATTGAAATCTGTTGAGATATTTTAGGTCAGTGTTGGTAAACACCGAAAAATTAACTAAATACTATGAAAAATATTTTTATTGACATCCAAACAGAAATAACAAATACCAGGCTAAATGGAGATTCTTTTGTGCAACACCTAATGACAAAAAAAGAATGCAATCACATCTATCAAGTTTTGTGGGGGAAAGTTTGTTATCCAATTTATATTTGACAGCTACTCTATTTAATACATGTAAGACACACAAAAAGATGTTCTTTCCCTAGCTGATTTGGCTCAGTGGATAGAGCATCAGCCTGCAGACTGAAGGGTCCCAGGTTCAATTCCGGTGAAGGGCACATGCCTGGGTTGTGGGTTCGATACCCAGTAGGGGGCGTGAAGGAAGCAGCCAATCAATGATCCTCTCTCATCATTAATGTTTCTATCTCTCTTCCCTCTCCCTTCCTCTCTGAAATCAATAAAAATATATTTTTAAAAAATGTTCTTACTTTTTCAAGGGTTCAGATACCATAATGCCTATGTACCCTTCTTGAAAAAAATGACTTGACCATGGATCCAAATAGCTGGGAGAGAAATAAGGATAAACAACTCACAAATGGGGAAGTCATGGTATACATTTACAGGTGATGAGCATGAGATTAAGTTAAAATGACATTGCTTATAAAGTTGTAAAAAAATGTGGACACAATTGAATATCAATTTTGAATTTGTCTTAGCTGGCATGAGTGTATATGTCATAAAAATAAACACATGAATTTGAGAGAAAAGCAAGCAGACAATTGTAAAAGTGTGAAATTCCTTTTCCTGAATAAAAATAAATCAGAGTTTATTATTTTGTTATTAACTTTGATGCACAAAGAATTTAAATTGAAAAGCATTTTTGAAAATTTGAAATGTAACCAGAAGGATATCATATACTAGCAGATGTATATTTGAAAGAAAAGTAAAAGAGAAAATCAAACAAAACATTGCCATATAGCAAACAAGAGAATACAAATGAACATAACGAAGCATAAATATAAGTAGAAAAAAACTTTCAAATATAATACACATATCAATTCTGACAATAAACACAAATGATCGAGCTCCTATACTAAAATGAAGACATTTAGAGGTAGACCATAAAGCAAAAACCCAACCTTTTCCTCCCTACAACTAATAAAAAGAAAATGATTCAAAAAAAGTTTTTAAAAGAAGGTCATGTGCAAAGTTAATGAGGAAAATAGAATCTAAGTTAAGGTAGGGATGACAGTGTTAGTATCAGACAAAGTCAAATTCAAGACAGAAAGCATAAAAACAGCTCAAGAAGAGTTGTTTTATATAAGTTATAATTCCCATGAGGCTATATTTGCTGGAAAAGAAGACATCAAAGTAGATATAGCCTCAACTGAGGAAGCAGAGGTACACAGAGAAACAATAGATTTGGGAGGATTTATTATACTTCTCTAACTTTTGACAGTTTCTGACACTAAAATACGTAAGGATATAGATGACTTGAGTAAAAATAAATGAAGTTACATTTTCTCCAAGTATCTATGAATTATTTATAAAAAAGTTATGTACTAGTTTCAAAGAAAATTAATGCCAAAATGTAAACAGGTTGTGTGGGCTCCTTTTATGAGCCCCAACACCAGCCTGGGTACTAAGGCACTTGTCTCTTAAGTGGGAACAACTCAAGATTTACCAATTCCCGCCCAACACATGACTTTGGCCTTCTGCGAGACCTCCCATAACTATTTGTGAGATTCCTCAGGTCTTTTATACTACGTTCTCATATTCAGTCCTTTTATTATTTGGGTGTGATGGAGACACCTCCCCACTAAGTCTGTTGTCTTAGATGAACAAAAATTATGAAAGAAGGTGGTTTATCATTATGTCCATCTGATATGATTACCTAACAAACCTAAGAGAATCAACTGAAAAACAACTACCAAACAATAAAGAATGTAGTTAAATATCAGAATATAAAATAAATGTAGGGAATATAATTTTTTTATAAATATAATTAACAATCAGTAGGAATATATAATAAAAGACTCCACTTATAGCACACCAGGATAAGCTTAATAAGAAATGTGCGAACTGTAGAAGGGAAACATTAAACTAAGAGTAAAAATAGGTGGATTTGAGCATATTGGAAGACATAGCATCTCTTGGACAAAAATATTCTGCATCCTATAAGGGTCAATTCCCCCTGAGTTAATTTATAAACTTAGCATGACATGATAAAAGTGCTAACAGATTTTCTTTTTCTGGCACTAGTTAACTCTATTCCAAATTTATACAGAAAAATAAACTGCCAAAAATAGTTAGGAAATCTCTAAACCTGAAAAGTAATAAAGGAATTGAGCCCTACTCAAGATAAAGATACCATAAAGCTTCAATAATTAAAACAGTAATGTATTGGTACATGAATAGTCATGCAAATAAAAATAATATAATTCATAAATTATTCCATATACGTGTGACATTTAGTATCTGGTTAAGGTGGTAGCTCAAATTAATGGGTCAAGGATTTCTTTTAAAATCAATTAATATTAATATAGTTGAATAGCTCTTGGGAAAAGGATGATATTGGATATTTTAGGTAGTACATTAAAATAAACTTCAAGTAGAGAAAATTTTTTTAAATAATTGAAAGAAAAACATGTGTAAATTTCTTTATACATTTAAAGTAGGGAAGACCTCAACTCAAAACAGAAGGCATAAATGATTAATAATGGTAAGATATTTTGAAAGTTCTAAAGTCTTACATGAAAAACAAATAGGAATATCAACAGAATAATGTGTCTTTAAAAATAACTCATAGAGCCCAGCCACGGTGGCTCAATGGTTGAGTGTCAACCAATGAACCAGGAGGTCATGGTTTGATTCCTGGTCAGGGCACATGCCCAGGTTATGGGCTCAATCCTCAGGAGGGGGCATCAAAAGGCAGCCAATCTCTCATCATTGATGTTTCTGTCTATCTCTTCTTCTCCCTTCTTCTCTGGAATCAATAAAAATATATTTAAAAATATAAAAATAATTCATAGAGAAGACAAAGAATTTATATCTGAATATATAAAGATATTATAAAAACTTATTTAACAAGACAGCAATCCAACCCAGCCTGTGTGGCTCAGTTGTTGAGCAGTGACCCATGAATCAGGATGTCATGGTTCAACTCCTGGTCAGGGCACATGCCCGGGTTGTGGGCTCTATCCCCAGTAGGAGGCATGCAGGAAGCAATCCATCCATGATTCTCAAAATTGATATTTTTATCTCCCTCTCTCTCTCTTTCCTCTCTCTTAAATAAATAAAAAATAAATAAATAAAAGATAGCAATTCAACAGCAAAGTAGGCAAAGATATGAACAGATAAATAACAGTTCACAGAATAAAAGAACTAGAAGTGGTCCTTAAACTACTTGAATATATGTTCTCATGAAAACTAAAATGCAAATTAAAACCATAGTGAGATACATTTTTTATTCATCATATAGCAATAATTCACAAGTTGGACAACAGTACCTGCTAGTGGAAATACAAAATGCTATGTAGAAAAATTTGGCAACATTTATTGCAATTATATAGCAATTTATACTTTGCCTCAGCAATCTTACCTAATGAATATATTTTATACATACTAGTACATTGGCTCATACATTATATATGAGGTAATATAGCTGTAAGGTTATTCATTGCAGCTTTGCTTTTAATAATGAAGGATTAGAAACAACACAAATGAACATAACTACAAATTTTATGAAATAAAGTATGTCGCATTCACATAATGGAATATTATATAGTTATAAGATTCTTTATCACCATAATATTATATAGTGACTAGAGGCCCGATGCACAAAATTCATGCAAGAGTAGGCCTTCCTTTCCCTGGCTGCCGGCACCAGCTTCCCTCTGGCACCAGGGACCCGGGCTTCCCTCGCAGCCCCAGCTTCATCTGGAAGGTTGTCTGGAAAGATGTCCAGAAGGACATCTGGTCTAATTAGCATATTATGCTTTTATTATTATAGATAAGACTCTTTCTATTGATATGGAAAGATGTTCAGGATGTTTTCCCAAGTGAAAAAGAGAAAGCAAGAACACTATAGGTAACATTCTACTTTTTATAAGAATGAAAAGGAAATATCATCGTCTATATGTATCTGCTTGTAATTAAATACAGATTGAGAATACAGAAGACATCTGTACGTGGTTACCCACAAGGAGGTGGGTATTGGAGAGGACCGGTATAGAAGTAAGATTTCTTAATTCATGATGTGCATGTATCATTCCAATATTTAAATTATGTAAATGTGTTATTTGTTAAAAAATATAGTATGAACTGTAAACAGAAAAATAGATTAAGTCGAACTGAGAATATATTTGCAACATGTATCACTCTCTAAGCAATGATTTCTAAATTCACTTATATAAAAAGAGCTCTGATAAATTAATAAGAAAAATGCCTATTTTTCCTTAGAAAAAGACAGTTAAAAGAGCCCTATACTCTGCTCCAGCCCCCTTATAGCCACAGACTGTCAGAAGGCTGTGGGTCCAGGGACCTAGCAGGAGACACCTCTGTCTGTACCCCAAGAGATGATGAAAGGGCTCTATACTCAGCTCCACCCCTCCCAGCCACAGCCTAGAGAACCGTCAGTTGAAGGACCCAGTGAAAGACTATTATGAACAATTATACACCAACAGATTGGATAACTTAGGATAAATAAATAAATTTCTAGAAAAATACTACCAAGTCTGAATCATAAAAAAATAGAAAATCTGAGCAGACCAATAATGACAAAGAAGATTGAAGCAGTAATAAGCAAACTCTCAACAGAGAAGAAAGAGCCAAGAATCAGACGATTTTACTGGTGAATTCTACCAACATTTAAAGAAGAATTAATGCAAATTCTCAAATTTTTTCAAAATACTGAGGAGGAAGAAACACTCCCAAACTCATTTTATCAGTTCAGCATTACCCTGACACCAAACTAGATAAGAACACTACAAGAAAAGAAAAGTACATCCAATATACCTGCTGAATATAAACGCAAAAATTGTCAACAAAATACTAGCAAAGCAAATTTAGCAGCTCATTCAAAAGATCTTAAACCATGATCAAGTGGTATTGATCCCAAGGAATACAAGATGGTTTAACATCTGCAAATCAATAAACGTGAAATTGTACTCTTAGGAGAAAATATAGGGATAAAACTCCTTGATAACTTTTAAACATATGGAAATATGCTGAAATTCACTCATTAAAAATGCATATTACAATAGAAAAAGGATAGTAATTTTCAATTTACACATTTCCTAGTTTTACATTTAATTAAGGCAAGAACATAGGGCAATTATAAGTCTCGGATGATTGGTGGGATACTGGACACAAATGCTAGTGTATTTGAAGGGCAGATTGGCAAAAATCTATCAAAATCCTAAATGCTCCTATCCTTACAACCAGCAATTCTACTTATATATATATTTTTTACTTAGATTTTTAAAAATATGTTTGTGATTGTTTTAAGAGAGAGAAGGAGGGAGAGGGCTAGAGAGATAGAAACATCAATGAGAGAGAAACATCTATGGGCTGCCTCCTGCACTCCCCCTACTGTGATAAGAGCTCAAACCTGGGCATAGTCCTGACCAGGAACTGAACTGGTGACCTCCTGGTTCATGGGTTGATGTTCAACCACTGAACCACACTAGCTGGGCAGATTTTTATTTTGTAGATAGACATACATATGTGTAAACACATTTTCACAAAGATATTCATTGTAGTATCATTTGAATTAGCCAAAACAAACAAAAAAACTGGAGACATTCTAAATGACAGTCAACTTTAACAAATTTAAATGCAAATATAGGAAAAATATTATGCAAATTTAAAAACAATGAGGTAGGTATGTAAAAGGTACTAAAAAGTAAAGTGCACATATACCACTATATATATTTATATAATATATATACATATATATTATATATTATATATATATTATATATTATATATATTATATATTATATATATATTATATATTATATATATTATATATAATATATATATATATGGAAGATTATACAAAAACATCTATTGGCAGTGATTGCTTCTAGATATGAAACTAGGAAGATGAGGTGTGACTTTTCATTGTATACATTTTTGTGCTCAGAAAATTCAACCCTGTGCCTATATCACGCTTTGATACATTAAGCTAAAATTATATAATTACAAATAAAACGACATCCAGGTAAGTAAATCCCATCTCTTAGAATTAATTTTTGGACATTAGTCCCACAAACAATTCAACTAGATCCTGGAAGAACTCAAACATTCTTCCAAGTAAGAAAATGTTTTAATAGTTTGTTCTTATTTTGTTTTGTTTTATAACCAGAATTAGTTTTTAAAAGAACTTTCAGGAAACAAAATTCACATACCTTTTGCATAACAGATCAATGCTTTCCATGCCTTATGTGCAAAAGAATCACCTGGGGATCTCCTTAAAACAATAGCTCTGGCTCAGAAGCTGGGTGTGGCCAACGAATCTGCATTTCTACCTAGCACCAGGCATGCTGAGGCTACTTATTCATAAAGCATACTTTGAATAGCAAAGAATTACCTTCAGGAAAGCATAAATGGATCCCCCTATTTGCAGTGTATACTCAATCTATTTTGTTCCAATCTAATCTATTTTGTTCTTTCTTCACTCATAAGACTAGGTCACAATATCAGATGAGAAACTTCCCTCAGTCAGCAAACACTGCCTTAGAAATTTTCTACCTTGGCTTTGGGCCTCTGTTCTGTCATCTGGAAAAATGGTTTCCAGATGAGTCGTTTCTTTTAATGCCCTGATCAGAGGGGGTTCATGGGAGAAGTTATAAAAATGTGTCCTCTAACTGCCCTGATTGATTGAGGCACAGTGATGGAGAGGAGCATAATCTATCCACCACAAACTGTCTGCTCCTAATGTTGGGAGGCCACCACAAACCCACATTCTGGATGGTTACAATTAATCAATGTGGGCTGCGGTCCAAGATTTTCCCACCAGCTCTTTCCAAGACTGAGAATAAGAGATGCGGAAATTACATCCAAGCAGCCAAAGAATAGCCCCAGGTAAACTCTTCCCTTATGTGCATGTGTTGCCAGTGGGGAGAAGTCCTTGTCACCACCTGTTGCTCATGGGAGTGGATTTCGTATGATATCCCAAGAAAAGGAATTTTCTGAGACTTGCATGGGAGAACGAGTGATTTTCATTTCTGTGGAATTACATCCCTGAGTTTCCGAAGTCCCATTTCCCTTTGTCCTGCCACAGAAGTGTAGCTGGGGTTTCAGCAAAGCTAAAATCAGAGCCAGTGTCTAGAGCAGTGATGGCGAACCTATGACACGCGTGTCAGAGGTGACACACGAACTCATTCTCTTGGTTGATTTTTCTTTGTTAAATGGCATTTAAATATATAAAATAAATATCAGAAATATGTCTTTGTTTTACTATGGTTGAAAATATCAAAAAATTTCTATATGTGACACGGCACCAGAGTTAAGTTAGGGTTTTTCAAAATGCTGACACGCCGAGCTCAAAAGGTTCGCCATCACTGGTCTAGAGAGTTTCCATCCCATGTCTGCACAGTCCAACACAGCATCAGGCTAGCTTAATTTGTACTGTACTCCATCAGTCCACTGCTCATGCGGAACCCAGGTTCTCATGGCTATGGAGGAAACAGAGGCAAATGCAAGGAAGGCAAGAGAGCAAGCCACAAGCAATAAGACCAACAAAAGAGAGAACTCCTTTGTTTAGGGCAGTGGTTCTCAACCTTCCTAATGCCGTGACCCTTTAATACAGTTCCTCATGTTGTGGTGACCCCCAACCATAAAATTATTTTCATTGCTATGTCATAATTCATAAATGTAATTTTGCTACTGTTATGAATCATAATGTAAATATCTGATATGCAGGATGTATTTTCATTGTTACAAATTGAACATAATTAAAGCATAGTGATTAATCACAAAAACAATATGTAATTATATATTGTGAAATATTTATTTCTAATTACAAATAAATGAAATTTTGTCTTGAAGCATGGTGTAGCATGGGTAACAGTCTTAATATAACAACAGTAAACTACATTGCTACATTTTGCTACAGTATATGTAAAAAGCCAACGTCAGTGCGAAGGTTGAGATTACTTCTTTCTCACCAGATCAGAAATTTCTGCAAGCATGTGCAAGTGTTCTTTCACAGAAATTATCATCGTAATCCTTTTGTCTGGTTTAATGTCATGTTCCTCAAAGAAAGCAGATAAGGTAGGCAACATGTAAATTTTATTTTCATCCAATTTTTTTTGCCAAAGCTGAAGTTTCATTTGGAATGATCGGATCTTTTCAGACAATTCAAGGCATGTTGCATTTGGTCCTTGCAGTGATAAATTTAACTCATTCAAGATGGCAAAGATGTCAACCAAGTAAGCTATTTTGTGTAGTTCACTTTTATCGCCAAAAAGTGCTTCAAACTGCGGTCTTGCTTTCTGATTAAAAAACGTTTTGAGTTCATCACGAAGCTCAAAAGCACGTTTTAAAATTTTTCCTCTCGACAACCATCTCGCTTCAGTGTGAAATAGCAGAGCATTGTTCGGTGCATCCAACTCATAGCACAGTTGCGAAAACAGTCGACTGTTTAAAGTGCTTGTCTTTACAAAATTGACACACCTTATGAAGCTTTTCATTACTTCTTGTAACTCTTGTGGCAGCGTCTTCATTGCTAATATTTGTCAATGAATCATACAGTGAGTTCCGATGACTTTTGGTGACTCATTCAGTATCAAACTTTGAAATCCAGATCGACATCCTAGCATAGCTGGAGCACCATCTTTGCAAACACCATAAACCTTTTCCCAGGAGATCTTATACTCTTTCAGAAATGAACCTACTGTGTCAAATACATCATGTGCAGTAGCTGTCCTTTCAAGTGGTTTGCAAAAAAGAAACTCATCTTTAAAGTCGCCATCATTAATATACCTCATGTAAACCAGTAACTGTGAGCAGTTTGCAATGTCTGTAGATTCATCAAGCTGGACACTAAATATTGGAAGTGGAGCAGATTTAATTTCCTGGATTACCTGATCAAGAATATCAGCAGAAATGTCATCTATTCTTCTGCGGACAGTGTCATTAGATTAGGAAATTGCACTCAATTTTGTAACAAATTCATCTCTGATCATAACTCGAATAATGTATTTGGCTGCTGGCAACAGTAAATCCTCAGCAATGGTGTGAGGTTTCATAGCTCTGGAGATTCTGAGTGCCACCAAATATGAAGCTTCAATGGCTGCTACGTTTTGTTTGTGGTACTTGCCACCAGTGTCAAGTCTGGCTTTCTTGGGTCCATCAGCTTTGCTTCTAAAATAGTTGGTATCTTTGCTGGCAAAGCTCACATGCTTGCTATCAAAATGGCATTTTAGTTTGTTCAGCTTCATAGATTAGGCTGATAGAACTTCACAACAAATAACACATTGCGGTTTCTCAATTCCTGCTTTAATTATTGAGGTAAAACCATACTGTAAAAAATCCTCACTATATTTTCTTTTCTTAACGTTCTTTGCTACACGATCCATTGTCATGGGATGGTTTGCTAATGAAAATAATATATAACAATAGCTTTAATAATACAAAAGATGATACATGGCATAGTTCAGTCAATATAGTTCATTAAAGTTTCCTATGATTTACCATTCTCTGTGTTGTCTTTTTTACATACCTGTTACTATCACAAGGGGGCAGTATTCACATCAACCACAGCTGAATGTAAAAAGACCGATCAGCTTCCAGATTAAGTTCCCATGGTACAGATATTTTTTTTTGCAGTAGTTGATGATTTTACAGTACATGATTTTACATTTACCCAGTAATTATAATTCATGAAGTGTCATTCTACCTCCAATACTGCTGCTTTCAATACAGTAGCTGCTTTCTACACAGAGTAGCTGCTTTCAACACAGCAACTGCTTTCTACACAGTAGCTGCTCTCTACACATGTGTGACTGGTCCACATAAGTACATTATGGCGCCAACCCTGTCACATACACCTGTATTTGTACAGGGTACTCGTATGTGGGCGTATCTGCATGTGGGCGGACCCGCCTGGAGATGGATAGAGGAGCAGCTCAGTTCCTAAGACCATTGAAAATATGTGTTTTCAGATGGTTTTAGGCGACCCCTGTGAAAGGGTCGTTAGACCCCCAAAGGGGTCACAACCCACAGGTTGAGAACCGCTGGTTTAGGGGATTATATATTCCCAACTTTTCTCAGGCTTGCAGTGGCTCTACCCATTCTGGCCAATGATCTCTGTTCCCAGGTGTGACTGACAGAAAAGTACCTTCTCTATGTTACCACTACGTCACTGTGCATGTATCTATCTTCCCTTTATTGGACCCCTCCCCCCAGTAATCTTCAAAGAATGGGTTGGTGGTTCCCTGGAGATTGTGAAACCGCAGCTTCCTGGTGAAGCTGCCCAATGACATGCCTATAATGTCTGGCCTTCCTTCTTTGTTTCTTTCCTATTATTAATAACTAGCTAGTTACAATGGTATCACATCTAGGGAGAGGCCTAAGAATATTGAAGCAAAATATTTCTGTTTTTACCCTATTAATGCCCCCAGATATGGACCACCACAAAAGAATAGGTCAGTCATCCAGACCAGAATGTCTACAATTGTGTTCATTTCCTCCTTCAAGATTACTATAGTTCCATGAAAAAAAAAAAGTAAATATTTTGATTGTTGGGCTCTAAAAATTTTTGAAACTGAGGATATGAAAATAGATATAATGCTACAGTGCACACAATAATTTGGGCACAAGGATGGTCATTATAGCAATTTTTATAAGAATGAAAAAGGTGGCGATAAAGTAAATGGGCAATAAAAGGACATTGACTTAAACAATTATACATCAGACAATGAAGCACTAGGAAGTCACTACACATCAAGGTTTCATAAGATAGATAATGGATTTTCTTAAAGCAATGAGATTATATATAGGGAATTTTTTTCTATGTGTAAAATGGCAACTATTCATTTTCTTATCAGAAAAGGTATATAGAATATAAAAATAATACTCGGGTTTGGGAACCAGCTGAGAAAATGACTATCACAGAAGGCAGGTAAATGACCTTGTTTGGGGAAGGGTACAGGTTAGATCAGCCTCAAAAGACCCATCATGACTACAACCCTACCTGAGTGTATCTGAGTGGAAACACAGAATAATGTAATATTGTGTGTCAATTTCTGCCATAGCTATAAAAATAATGTATTTCACAAAGACAAATAGCCATTCCAAACTAATGGTGTGCTAAATGCTACTTTTGGAAAGGAGAGGATAATTTTGCCCTGGGAGTGAAGCCAATGAACCCAATCCAACTTTATTTATGTTTTACTGTTTTTAGGATTGTTCTTTCCACCTCCAATATTCCATAGGCTCTTTGATATTTCGGAGCTTTAAATCTTTTTCTCCAAGCTGTTCAGCTTTTAGGGCCTGGCAGTGTCAGGCTCCCTTATTCTTTCTGAAAGTTAGGAAGTTGCTGTTCTTGCATTTTTCTCCAAATCAGAAAGTTCTTTTCTTTCTGGGCTGAAAATGAACTGCAGTGTCAACAAGTGGATGAGCTGTAAAGGATTAGAGAAGAGCTAAAAATGCAGGCAGCGGTCTGAGAAGAAATTTGCAAATTAGGATGAATTTGTTATGCATTGTCCCAAAAGATACGCTGAATCCTAATCCTTGGTACCTGTACATGTAACCTTATTTGGAAATAAGGTCTTTGCAGATGTAATTAAGTAAAGAGGAGGTCTTTAGGGTGGGCCCTTAACCCAATATGACTGGTGACCTCACAAGGGGAGAAGATAGTCATGTGAAGACACAGACTCAGGAAAACATCATGTGAAGACAGAAGCAGAGATTAAACTGATACAACTGCAAACCTAGGAATGGCAAGGATTGACAGCCACCACCAGATCTAGTAAGTCAAGGAAGGATTATCCTCTACAGGTTTCAGGGGGAACCTGGCCTTCTAGTCATCAGAACATAGACTTCTAGTCATCAGAACTATGAGATAACTAGTTTCTGTTTTAAGCTACCAGTTTGTGGCACTTTGTTACTGCAGCCCTAGAAAACTAATGCAAAGTTCATGAAATATGCTGATTCAAAGACCCTTTAGTGTGTGTCTATTAAACTTAGGTTCTTTTATATTTTATTTCTAATCTTTATAATAATCCCAAGCAGTGGCTATTATTACCTCTATGTATAAATGAGGTAACTGCAACTCAGTTAGCTTTGGACAATGTTCCAGGTGGTCCTGTTAACATGCATAGAGATTTGAGCTGATCATAACAACACCAAAGATTGGAGAATGAGTCCGTCTATACAAACAAAAAGGTGTCTGTAGTCATACCAACGAATTATCTGTATAAACTTCAACAATCTCTATAATAACAATTATAATCCAACAGCATACTTGCTTTCTCTGGCCAAGTCATGGTTTCTGCTGACAATAAATGGCAATTACTTTGTAAAACTCCTCTTCTTATCCTTTTAAGCTCAAACTTGCCAAGTACCCTGACAGAACAATACACTGAAAATCCCAAATTATCTTAAAACAATTGGCACAAGCCAAAAGGTCGAAGAGCTTAAAGGAGAAAGGAGGAAATGAAATCATGAGCATAACTTCATTTTCTCTACCTAATACATTCACTTACTTGCTCATTGAAGGACTGGATTGGTATGTTATTTCTAGAAACAAAACCAGTAGGAGAATGGTCTAATACTTGTGTTCATAAATTCAAGAAATATTTGTTACAGGCTACTATGTGCCAAGCAGTGAACACAACCAAGACTGGGCTCTCATGCAGCTCTTATTTTATTATGAGGAAAGAAAGATAGACAACAAGCAAGAAATATATGTTATGAAAACTATGATAATCTTCTACAGAAAAATTAAGCAGAAAAGAGGGATTTAGAGTAATGAGGGGAGGATGCTACCATTTGAGATGAGTAATCAGAGAAAGACTCTAAAGTTCAGGGATTTCGGTTTTTTAATGTGCCACCCTGCAATACAATGTATTAGAAAATAATTACTACATTGCATTCATAAAGGTAACCTTGAAATCACTGCTGAACTTTCCAGTTTTACTCTTGTGCATATCTTTTCATTAGTGATTTTAATGCTCTGTTCTAAAATAACATTATTACAAATATATAATTTAGCATTCACTTTCAGTAGATTAGGATTCTAATAATAATAAGTACTGTAGCTAAAGGGCTATGTGTTTTAATCATATGTAGCTAGAGGTATTTGTATAAGCCACTAACAGTCATTCTGTTCTAAATATGTAGGCTTGCTCAGTAATCTGAGTTTCTTAGATAATAAATTATTTTTTGTTACAAAAAATAATACCTCTGCCACATCAGATGCAGAACAATGTCAGAAATTATGGTTCAAATTTGGATTTTAGTAAAGCTACAGGAACTACTCTATTATTTTCAATACTTCTCTTGCCTTTGGGGAAATAATGCATTGGCAACACCAACGGTGAGTGGTGGGAATCTAGGGTAGGCTTGGAAATGAGCATGAGCCAGATCACTTGTAGGTAGGTGGACTCTCAGCTTCCACCTAGATGAATATCCCAAAGGCCTCCTCTTATTTGTGTATATGAATAACAGAATATCTCACTTTTGGTGTTACTTTTAGTTTCAGGAAGAATCTCCAGAAATACTTGAGGTTTCAGAAATACTAAATGTTTTATATGAAAACAACTATAAAAGCAGAAACAACAACAAAAATCCAAACAGAACTAGAATCCACTAAGTTAAAATAAATCTGGATTAAATACCTATAGCAAATACTATTTTTAGCCTGAATATATCTGAGTCTTTAACAAGCTAATGCTCACTGTGGCCCTCAGAAAATGAAAGGTTATATGCAGCATTTCCAAAAAGTAAGTGATAGTGCCTCTCGTGAGAGAAATGTTCCTTGGAATGCATTTCTGTAAAACCTTTGGCTAATGTTTTCCAGAAAGGCATGATGCAATTATCTCCTGGCTGAAATAAAGAGTTAGCAGGTAATATCCATTCTTACTCATTGTCAAATAACTCTAGTGCCATAGGCCCATCAGCAGGTTTGATCCTGGCTTTGTCCTTAGCAGATGGGATGGATGGGAGGCAAGACAGGAAAGTTTTGAGAGCTGGAGGATAATAAAGAAATGGAAGCTTGAGATACACAATGCAGTGGGAAGCTGTCAAAGTATACCAAGCGCACCCCAAATCAAGAGCAATCAGGATAACTTGAAGACTTCAGGGTGATTTTGAAGGGCACTGCAGATTCAATGCTATATGTTTTTATCTTTGCCTTATTACAATTTTAGATTTACCTGCACAGCTCTGCCTCATTAGAAGGCTTGAAGGCTGAAAAATGAAGACAAGTGCTTTAGATTTATTTCTTTGGTTTGTGCTTTTTCTGACCCAAATCAGACACCAGAACAATCACAGTGCATTTTTTTTCTTTTCTTCATTGCAAGAGTTTCTGATGAAATTTTTTTCTTATCCTTTTGGCCCCTTGGGTTTGCTAATAACTACTAAACATGGTCATCCTTTAGACCTTGAATGGTATAAAATAACTATTTTCTATTATCAGATTCCATGAAAATAATCACTCTGAGGAATTACTGAAGAGAAATAAACCCTGTATTGGATAATATTATTCTCTAGAGCTACATAAGGAAACAAAACTTGGTTTATTAGTCAAGCTTATGACCACAATCAAGTCTCTTTCATTTGATACAATTTTGGGGAAGACCAATGTCCATTAAAATAAGTAAAAATTATAAACTTTAAAAAAATATTTATTTCTCCTATATAAAGATTGTACCCTTTTAACCAAATGTTTATAATCAGAAATCCATTTATTTATATATTATTTATATAATGTTTTTTCAAGCTTTTGAACTATAATGGCTGTAGTTGTAATAGAAATTGTATCACTAATAAAAATGAAAATATTTACTCTCTGACCTTTTGAAAATAATTTCATTGCCAAACACTTGGAAGCAACCTAGATGCCATTCGGATAAATAAACTGTGGTACTACCAGACAATGGAATATTATTTATTTCTTTTGAAATAAATATATCTTATTGATTTTTTACAGAGAGGAAGGGAGAGGGATAGAGAGTTAGAAACATCGATGAGAGAGAAACATCGATCAGCTGCCTCCTGCACACCTCTTATTGGGGCTGTACCCACAACCAAGGTACATGCCCTTGAACCTGGGACCTTTCAGTTCGATGGCCAAAGATCTATCCACTGAGCCAAACTGGTTAGGGTTGGAATATTATTTATAACTATCAAGCCTTAAAAAGAATGGAGGAAACTTACACGTATTTTATTTAGTAAAAAAGTTAATCTGAATAGGCTACATACTGTATTATTCCAACTACATGACATTTTGAAAAAGAAAAAAAATTATGGAGACAGTAATAAGGTCAGTGCTTGCCTGGGATAGGGAGGCTGGGAGGTGGGGATGACAAGGTGGAGCACAGGGGATTTTTAGGGCAGTGAAAACTATGATACTATGAGGGTGAATACATGTCCTGATACATTTGTCTAAAACCATAGCAGGTACAACATCAAGGGTGACCCTAAGTAAGCTATGGACTTCGGGCGGTTAGGATGTGTCAATCAATGTAGGTTCCTGATTGTAACAAAGGCACCACTCTCGTGGAGGGTATTGATAGTGGGGAGGTGTGCATATTTGGAAGACAAAAGAATATGGGAAATCTCTGTACCTTCTGCTCAGTTTTTCTGCAAACCCAAAGCTGCTCTCAAAAGTAAAGTCAATAAATAAATAGTTTTCCAACCCTATCTTAAAGGATTCTTAAGGGATTGTGGCACCAAAAGATGTAAGGAGCCTGGGTCCCTGAATGACCTCAGAAATGATCACCATTTGCCTACCTGCTGACATGCATCAGCTTGTCATATAAGCAAGAGAGAAGTTTTCATTTTGTTAAACATCAAGATTCAAGGGATAAGACCACTACAGATGCTGGTGTTTGTTACAACACTTTGGTTGAGCTATCTGAACTAATATATCAGGATACTCCACAAAAAATTATTTAAGCTCTAGTGCTTATCATATAGTAAAACTAACCCCTAACCCATTCAAAGGCCTTTCACACCCAGGGAATGGTGCAGAGCCCTTTGAGCTGGGTAAGGGTGGAGAGTATGGAGTGGATGAAGACGTGGGCACTCTGGCTGCCCCCATAGAGTCTGTCTGTAAAGGAGGCGGCATCAACACTGAAGAAGTCAAGCAATGGGAGCAGGTAGAGGAGAAGGCTGGTTATCTTCCATAGGGGACTCTTTACAAATTGCATTCATGTGTTGGCATCTGTCCACACATAAAAGGAAATATTTTGAGCAAGACCTGATTATAAATACAAAAACCATGGATTCTGATTAAAGAAATATTTTTTGTATGTTTGGAAATGGTCTCAGCAGCATCTTTAGGTCCAAAAGTCCCCCTTCATAAAATGGAGGAACACATTATTTTCCTATCTTCTGTAAAAAAAGACTGTGTATTTTTCCCAAGCCCTTTATATTTCAACTCCCATGGATTCAATTTTCCCCAAGAGTTCTGAAATGCTTGGACTTTATTTTATTATCTTTCCTGCAAACACTCAGTTGCTACAGCTTTCTTATGTTCTGCTGGTAATATAACTCCTTTGGAATGAATCCTAGCATCTCCAATGTTACACTCTGAGACTTGGGAAGCAGGCTACCCACTTTCCCCACATTAATAGGCAGAAAAGTTCTGTCCTCGGGGTAGGTTTCTGATTGCTGACTATAACAACCAGTGTCACTTACACAATAAAAAGTTTTATGTGGATTTTTTTATTGTCTCCCTCCTAAAAATTATTGTCACTGTTTATCCAGCAGATGTGTGAGGCCGCAGGCTGAATGCATCTGCTTCCCCTTTACACGGTCACTCTGGTTCCTACCCCAGCATAGAAGCAAATTCCCCAAATTGTGCTTATAAAGAAAAATCTAAATAACAGAGCAGATTTACAAACATATTTGTGACTCTGATCTCTGTCCATCTTTTGTCATTTACAGTTTCTTGGTGTTTTAACATAGGTTCTCCCCGGAGGCTGATCCTGACAAAGAATTTAAATACAAATAGTTTCTCCCAGGGTTCAGCCCAGAAAATATTGGTAGGGTTATGGGAAAAGGAGATGAGAAAGAAAAGCAGCCAAAGAAAGTCTGTTATCAAGCAGTCACCACTGTAAACTCAATCCCAATGGAGAATTCTAGAAGCCCGAGTAGAACATGCATCAGAATTATCCCACTCAAAGGAGGGACAGCCATTTCCCATCAGTCATGGATGGAGAACTGCTTTCTTGGTGGGTCAGTTCCTTGGAATCTCCAGCTTGCTGCAGGCAGAATGAGCTGCTTAGTCCAGAGGAAGCCCTCAGGCAAAACAGTGCAGCTCTGAGCTTGGGGAATGAGTTACTGTGCACAGACCTGGTAAGGACACACCGGATGTGAGCAGACACTCATTCATAGCATCTACCACTCTTGGGAAGAGGAATCTGTCACCTCAGGGGTTTTCCTCAGGTCTGAATGAATAGACGGGACCTTAGATAAAACTATCCCTTGGGCAAAGGGGCTTTGAGGGTCTTCTTCCACCTCGATCTCCTCCTCACTCAAGAGTGGCTTTGAAGGTAAACAGGCTACATTGGTACCTAAATAATGTGACTTCAGGGAAAGTCACATTGTCTTCCAGACTCTTAGTTTGAGACCCGAAAGTCCAAAACTTATCAGTTAAATTATAAATTTGGGGGGGGGGGGCAGGAGACAGAAAGTAAATAAAAAACTTAACCTTTATTATCTACAACATGAATAAACCCATTAAAACTGTTTCCTGAGAGGTTTGCTATGATGGGGGTGGTGGGTGAAAGGCATGTTGGTATATGATGGGGCATCTATGATGCATGTTGTGTACGTGGATAGTCTGTCTGTTGGATGTGTGTGTGTTGAATGTATGTATATGCTGTTTATATGAGGGACCTCGTCATCAAGTGGTACATGCATGTGTGGGTTTCACTGAGGGATATCTCTGCCTTTTTCCTAAGGACCTGGTCACCATGACCGAAAACCCCTTAAAGTATCTCACTTTGAAGTTCTCCCACCATCACTCCATCCAGTGTTGTTGAAATCCTACTGCTTTCAGATTAACTTCAACTGTAGGTGCTGCTGGCTATGCTGTGAGGGAGGCTCTGGAGTGCTCCTATATTCTCAGGAAATTCAATAATGAATCACAGGTCTCAAGAGATCAGCAGAAAAGGCTCAGGTCCTGAGCCAGAAAGACATCCAGGCACCATAAATGCTGCCTAATTTAAGTAAAGAATGTGTAAAACAAGGTGGCTTAAGCAAGAAGGTCAGACATTACATGAACTTGGAGAATGTGAAGCAAAAGTTCCTGAACATCAGAGAGAATACAGAAATTATGTATTTCCTAGCAGTAGTACCTGTCTTACTTCCAATTTTTTTTTTATAACCAGGAAGCACAACCATCCTGTCCCTACGAGTGTTCCATGACCACCCAACCCCAGAAGCCTCTGGTGCCACTGTTTCCATTGTTCTCAACCCTTACTACACTTTGAGGGTTTTGAGAATGCTAATGCATTCAAGCACCCCAGAAATTCTAATATAATTGGTTTAGGAGTATACTGGTCATGGAACTTTTAAGTTTCTTTGAGCCAAGGTTGAGAACTATTGCACTGAACCAATTCACATTCAGAGAGGGTATACCACAGAGTGTCTTGGCTTTCAGTGAATGTCTAATAATGTAATCGTAAACTTAATACCTCCAGAATGACACTCGTGATTTACTCCCAAATGCCTCAATCATCTCCTTCTAGTCTTCCATTTGCTCAGGGCAAAAACACTGGAGGCACCCTTAGCTTCTCTTTCTCATACCCACATCCTATCTGTCAGCCACTATTGAAAGCTCAGTCTTCCAAATGCACCTGGGCAGCAATGCCCTCTCATCATCTACACTTTTACCACCTGGTTCAAATTAACATTGTTTGCTCACCTGTGTTGTTGCAATACCCTTCTAACCATCTTCCTACATTTGTCTTTGCATATCCGCTTCAGACCCATCTCACATAGCAGTCAGATGAGCCTTATAAATTACTATAGGCCCGGTGCATGAAATCATTCACTGGGGCGAGGTGGGGAGGGTCCCTCAGCCCGGATTTCGAGAGGGTGCAGGGCAGGCCAAGGGACCCCACTGGTGCACGATCGGGTCCAGGGAGGGACAAGCGAGATTGGCCAGCCGGGGAGGGACCGAAGGAGGGCTCCAGGGCATATTTGGCTCGTCTCACTCAGTCCCAATTGACCAGACCCCAGCAACAAGCTAACCTGCCGGTCAGAGCATTTGCCCCCTGGTGGTAAGTGCACATCGTAGCGACTGGTCGACTGGTCAACTGTCTGCCCCTGGTGGTCTGTGCACAACATAGCAACTGGTTGACGGTTGTTCAGTTGACCGGTTGTAATGGTTGCTTAGGTTTTTATATATGTAGATGTCCTTCCTCCATTCAAAACCTTCCAATAGTTTCTCATCCTACTCTGAGTAAAAGCCCGAGTCTTACATGTCCCATCTTAGTCAGTAAAGTGTGTGAATTTTAGGGCTAAACAAAATTAAATAAATGTTATAGGATTTCTCAAAACCTGTAATATGAAAGGTACCATTATGAAGTCTCCCAAGAGATGTATGCAGTATCTTGCAAACTTAGCCAAGAAAACCTTTTTGGAAAAGAATAACACCATCCCCACTTATAATTGACAAGGATGTTAACCAGCTTTGCTGGCTCACAGAAAAGGGAATTGGTTAGGTCTGACAAACCCCATCACCTTGGCAGAACCAAAAGAACATTGAAGAAAGTGGCCCAATTCCTCACCTTCATAGGCAGGTCAGGAATAAGAGCTGAATGGTTGGGTTTGTGTTTGTGCTCTTTTTCCAGCAGCTGAATTTGATAATAAAAAAGCACAGCCTGGCCCTGGCCAGTGTTTCTAAGTGGTTAGAGCATCAGGTTGCACACCTAGGGCTCAGGGGTTCAATTCCGGTCTAGGACAGGTGCGTGGGTTACAGGTTTGATCCGAGCTCTGATCAAGACAAACGCAGGAGGCAACGAATCAATGGGTCTCTCTCACATTTCTCTCCCTCTTTTTCTTTCTCTCTCTCTCTCTCTCCCTCTCTCTTTTTTCTCCCTTTTTCCCTCTCTCCCTCCCTTCCACTCTCAATAAAAAGTAATGGAAAAAATATCCTCTGGTGAGGATTAACAACAGCAAAAAATCAGAGCCTGCTGTTTCTGATTCAAAATAATGAAGATTCAACATGTCTTTAAGTTTGGTGATTAGTATAGGAGAGTTGATAATCAAGATAAAATTGACACCCAATGTGTTCAAATTAGAGAAAAATTATTATTTTTTATTTGAAAAGGCATATGTCTCCTTAAAAAGTTATAACATATTTGGTTTCCTAGATGGACTCAAGAAATACTATTTCAATATGCTAAAAGCCCTAACAGAAGAAGGTAGCACTTATGTAAATTGCTATCAATCAAAAATATCAACTGTGCTCAGTTGATTGATATTTTATTTAGGAGCCAGAAATCAGATGCTTTAAGGACTTTATTATTATTGTGCAAGCTTGCACCTGGTGTTAGGTAAGGAATACCTGTTTTCCCAGGACAGGTGTAGAGAGAATGTTTTCCATCCCTGGATGGTTGAACCACTGTGACAGTAGTGGCTTTCTGAAACTCAGAAATAGCTTTAAAGACTTGCTATTTGAACTTGTTGAAAGGTGTGGCTTTGACACACCATGGCCATGGTATGAATTTTATAACCAACACACTAGGTTCAAGGCCCACACCATTGCATCTCACAGGCTCTTATCTTTTATTTCTTGGCCTCAATTTGAGGTTAAGAAGCTCGGAGTCTGAGGCATAACCTGGCCCAGCTGTCCTCTTTCATGCCTGCAGCTGTGCAAATGGCGCTGTTGCTCCTCCTCCAAAACCTGATTTCACTTCCTGTTCCCCAGCTGAGCTCAAAC
The DNA here is from genome assembly GCF_000147115.1 of Myotis lucifugus. NCBI lineage: Eukaryota > Metazoa > Chordata > Mammalia > Chiroptera > Vespertilionidae > Myotis > Myotis lucifugus. The sequence continues at coordinate 3,208,215 of NW_005871090.1, read as the reverse complement.
AAAGAGAAACAGATGACATATTTCTACAAACACAGCCTGTTTGTTTTGTTGTAAATATATAAAGAGATCAAAAAAGTGAAGCCAAATTTTGCAAGGCCAGAGGTGTTACCAAGAGAATGTCATTGCAGCCACTTGACAAAATAGAAAATGGTATTTGCCAAAGATAATAAAGAGCAAGCTCACATTTCCTGCTTAATATTTTATAGCCAAAGAGAAAAATGCAACACTGTGAGGAGGAAACACTCTTCTTTTTAAGTGTCTTTGAAGCCAATGAATTTCAGTTAAATGCTTATTAAGTCGATTAGAGCTGCTTTATGTTTAATTATAAATCAACAACAACAAAAAACACATTGTATTCATTGTTAACTAGGGTTGCTTGCCATTTTGAAATCATCCTCAAACACCATTTTGCTTATATTTCCCATTGTCTATGTGGATTTTTACTCATAAACAGATGTATGTGTTAGGTTTAAAAATTAAATGTCTTCATTTTCATTGTTTACTGATATAATATTTACATAGTAGAAGCTTCCCCCTAATTAATCATTTCATGTGAGTGTTTTATTTAGGAATCCCCCTTGGGAAATAGAAGAGAAATATATGAGTGAAGTCAACGGGTGTATGTGGCAGATAGGAAAGATGCATTTGACAGAGTACAAGAAAATATATTCAGGCACAACTAGAATACTAAGGAGAAAATTTTTCTGAGTGAAGGAGAATGGGTCAGAGAAAAAAGTAGTATATCTTTTATATAAAAAATGCCTCTGCATATATGATACAGATTTGAATGCTTACTATGTAACAGGTGGAACTCTAGGTTCCTGGGAAACAGAACTTAACAACAAAAAACAACATAAAAATACATGTGTGGCTGTGTGTATTTTACCTTCATGGAGCATATCTTCAGGTGGAAGGTATAGTGAAACACATAAAAATCTTAAGTGTTAACATGCAGTGTTAGATGGTAAGTGCTATAGAGAAAACAATTTTGAATAAGAAAAAGGATAGAGAGTAGGGGAAGAAATTAGTACAATTTTTAAAAGGGAGTCAAGGAAGATATCACTGGAAAGTTGACATTTGAGCAAAGTTATGGAGCAGGTGAGGGAGTGAACCTGATAGATAATACCTATAGAAAGAGGTTAGGAGAGTGGAAACAGCCCCTGAGGTGAGAGCATGCCTGTCAGGTTCAAGGAACAACAGAGAGAACAGTGTGGCTGGGCAGAGTAAATGCATGGACACAGGTAAGTAAGTAAATGTGATGGTGGAAGTTTGTGCAAGTTCTCTTTTGAATGCTTCTATTCTCACTGAAACAAGATAAATCATCAGATGTGAGCAACTGGAAGGATGGGATTTGCATTACTGAGATGGAAAGTCATCGGGCAGGAGCAGGAGCAGGGCTGGAGATTAGAGGAACATCAGGAGAACAGTTCTTGACATATTTGGTGTAAGGTAGTTATTAGCTATCCAGGTGGACAGTCCAGTAGGCAGTTGACTGTCTGAGACTGGAGTTCAGGGTGGAAGTACTAATTGTAGATATAAACTTGGGATCCTGAGTATAAAGATGTTTTTAAAACAAAGAGACTGAATGGGGTCACTAGAGAGCAAGTGGAGAGGGATAGAGAAGAGGTGCAAATCCTGAGCCTTATGATTCTCCAATGTTAAGAGATTGGAGAGAGGCGAGGAAACAAGTTCAAGAGGCTAAGAAGGAGCCGCCAATAACAGAGAAGAGAAACCTTAAATGTGTAAAGTCGTGGAAGCCAAGTGAAGAAAGGCTTGCAAGGAGAAGTGAATGATCAGCTATGCAAAGTGTTGACTAATATTTGCCAAGGATCCACCATAGGGTTTAGCACTGTGGAGGTTACTGCTACATTGACAAGAGCATTTTGACCTTGGTGGGCAGAACAGAAAAGGCCTTATGAGAGGAGATATAAGAGAATGAGAAATGAGCATAGAGTATTGGACACTTTTGAAAGGAGCTTAACTGTAAAGGGAAGAGAAGAAGGGGGAGGGGTGGGAAGTTTTGTTTTTCAGTTGGAGGAAATAACAGCATATC
>NW_005871090.1:3140367-3206062 GCF_000147115.1 Myotis lucifugus | reverse complement strand
TACTATGATGAATATCTAGTAGAGAGGAAAAAGTTGATGAAGCAAGAAAAAAGGAATATAATTCCCTTATTTTTTTTCAGGGGATGGAATGTAGGACATAAGGGTACAATTTAGCCTTCCTTGAAAATCTAAGCATTACAGAGTAACAGAGGGGAAAATAGAATTAAAGGGCATGGACACAGGTAAGTAAGTAAATGTGATGGTGGGAGTTTGTGCAAGTTCTCTCTTGAATGCTTCTATTCTTACTGAAACAAGAAGGTAAATCATCAGATGTGAGAACAGGAAAGTTGTATTGAAAGCTTGAGAAGAGAGGAGAAAGCATGAAAAAGATGCTTAAGAGAACAGGAGAGTAAATGGACTAGGCAAGTAGGACATTATTGCTAGGCAACCAGAAAGACCAGCTGTGCTCAGCTAAATGGGTATATAAGATGACTAGGTGGAGAATCTAATTTAATTATAGCTGGAGTTTTGCCAAGTGAATAGGTCAAGGCAAGAAAGAAACAAAGGAGTTGAAAGTATATCCAAGGGAGCAATTCTAATGATTGATGCTAGAATTTAAACCACATAAAGAGATGCAAAGTCATGGGGAATTTTTGGACAGTGAATAGGTGGTAGGAGCAAAGGAGTATAGATGTTGACCAAGGGGTCAAAGAATGTTGGAGCAGGGCTAGTTAGAAAGAATAACCAGAAAAGGGAGGGAGAGATCCTTGAGATGGAGGTCATGAAGGCCATGTCAATAATGTGTGGGGTGTGGCCATGGGTGTGAATGGCTGAGGTGGGGTAGTGGACAGGATCCCTGAAGGAAAAGAAGTCAAGGAATTGACAGGCATTGGAAGCATATCTATGTCAGTGTCTTTCAAGCAAGAGTATTGTCACTCACCTGGATTTCTTTTGGAACATCTAGTAGGCAGTTGGCTGTATGACTCTGGATATCGGGGTGGAAGCACTAATTGCAGATATAAATCTGGGATCACTAGTGTACAGCGTGCACTGAGGCTGAGGTTAATCTCCAGAGAAGACAATATCCTTGCTCAACTCTTCCCCCTGCCACGCTCTGCTTCTTGATTCCTCCTCTCCTGGGAGCCTTTCCTCAATCAGCTACATGCACTGGAATCGTCATCTCAGGCTCTGCTTCCGGGAAAACTGACCTAATGCCTCCTATACATTTTCTTATCTTTTCACAAACCTAACTTTTAATTCTACTTCCTGAATACTGGAGCCCCCACTTGAGTGTGCACATGTGTTTCCTCTGGGAAGTTTTGCCCAGGACAAAAATACCTGTCACTCTGTTCCTGAGTCATGTTGGCCGTTTACTGTCATTCTGCACCAACCCTCAGCCCTGCAAGGCATCGTCCACTTGGTCTTGTCACAGACCGGAAGAGCTCAGTCACCAGGAAGAGAAAGATTCTCCGATTCATCTGTGATATGGCTCTGTTAGACTTGGCAGTTCCTCTGGAGCATCCTGAGAGAGATGTGCCTGGGCCCTGAGCTTGGTGCTCAGGGTCCAGAGGGACGATTCTCATGTTATTTACTGTGATGTTTGCTCTGCATCCTGCGTTCTTCTGAGACAGCACACTCTTCAGATCAAAATCATCTGCCTGAAAGGTGCTGGCAGGGAGATGTTTCTTAAAGGTACAATGTTCTCTTTATGTTTACTTCCTCCCTTTACTGACCCTTTGATGATTTACTGGGTGAAAGGAGGAGATAATGGGGACTCAGAGCTGAATCAAGCCTCTAGTGGAGTTGTAGTCACCTCCTGTGTAAAGGGACATAAATTCTAAGTGTCAGCAATAATCTTTTAATTATTTCCACCGTAGGGGTCTTGGGAGAACAAAGGAGTTTTCATTCAGAAAGTGAGAGATAAGGAAATTTTGAATGTTTTTATTTTATTTTATATTATATTATTTTGATGTATAGTCAAGTACACGTGATACACACGCCTAACCAGTTGGTATTTTGTTAATTTAAGAATTGAGAGCCATTTCAAATAGCAAAGTGTGTGGATGTAATAATGGGGGCAAAGATTTCCTATAAAAAGAGACAAAAATAGGCTGAGTTTGAGAGTTTAGAATAGAGTTGAGGTTAAAAAACTCAATAAGGGGGAAACAAGAGGACATCTGTAATACTTTCAACAATAAATATGAATAAAAAAGATCATTTATTAAAAAATAAACTCTATAAAGGAAATTTAAAATGCATTGATAGCTGACTATATGTCAGGTATATTTACTCTTCTCCTAAGTAAGCACATATAATTCTAATCACAACCCATGAGAAAAGTACCCATTCAATTTCTATTTTCCAGTAAGGGGCAAAGTCTTAGAAAAATTAAAGTACTATTTCCAAGGTCACGAAATGCATGAGTGAGTGACAAAGTTTTTCCAACTCCTAAGATGTCCTTGCTCTTACTAAATGAGTGTCCAAGTCAACTAGCAAAACACAAAGTCCTGGGTGAGTGTTTAGGTGTGGGGTTGGGGGCAAAGGCTAACATTTGTAATGAACCCCACAGCTAAATGGAGACTGCAAGTTTTTATAGCTGTTAAAAGCAGCCTAGTATAGTAAAAAACAGTGGAGCTTCTGTCACCATTTGATGCATTTTCTTTTGCAAATTAATGAGCAACTTGAGCTTTGGTTTATTCATCCTTAACTAAGCCAAATAAAGTCTTACCTTTTGGAGTTTTTGCAAAGATTGAAGATGATATATGTGCAGTGTCTGGCTCATAGCAGATATAATAAGTAATAACTAATTAATTAATTTGTTTTATTATTTAATGAGCCTACCCCAAGAACTATATAGCCCTGGGCCCCACAGATAAAACCTAAGTGAGGTGGAAGACATCACACAAGGCACTTAAATTGCGATGTCACTGAGAAGACGAAAATTCCTCAGGTGTAAAGAGAACTTGTTAAAGAAATCCCCAAGTTACATTTCAGATCTTACCAGAGAAATATTTTAAAGAAAATGCCATGCACAAGGATATGTTTCCCTCTATTCCCATACACTATTTAGTGCATTATGAATATGATTAGTTTGTTGCAATCTTACTGTTCCCCTGACTCTATCGCCTGATCCCCACCATGTCTAGGTTCATGTGGATATTTCATGCTTCAGATCCCAGCTTAGATATCATTTCTCTGAGAATCCTTCCTTGATCCACGAGATGCCTTCCCTATCATTAACTACAATACCTTGTATTTCCCCTATGAAATCACTTATTCGTCTTCTTGTAATTGCTCATTTACTTTGGGTCGGGATTATAACTGGGGGTCTATAAGGCCCAGTCTCTGAAGAGTAATGCTTTTTCAAAGACAACTGTTGAGAGCAACAAATACTTTCTTGCAAAAATACCAGGGGTACCAGTGGGTATGTTTAAAGTTAAAAAAAAACACAGGTTAAAACATTGTCTTTAATTGTCTTTAGAGATATCTCTCACTTTCAATATCTTTCTCATGCATGAGATGCTTAAAGCAAGAGGAATAACACATGAAAAACCAAGTTAGTCTCTTTGCTATCTCCTTCTCTCTTTTCCTAAATACTCTCTCCCAAAACTCCACAGTTTTTTTTTCTTCCATTTTTTTCATTTGTAACACAGGCCTTTTTATGATGATTAACCCTGCTTCTCTACATTATTTGGATTTCTTTTGCTTTACTAAAAGATGTGAGAGTGACTAGCAAGTAAGAATCTTCAGCTGGGAAGATGGAATGGAAGAAAGAAGGAGGGAGGGTATGAATAGCTCCACATTCACCCTTCTGGTTCCATCTCTATCTCTTTAAGTATACCCTAAGCACACTGAAGACAAGGATTAGTCCTTATTAAATACTAACCTTGGCATTTAGCATAGAGCCTAACAAAACAATGGACATTGAAACATATAACTAAGTTAATAGATTAAGACAAATGGGGGGAAATAGATTTCCTATAAATGTCATAATTTAAGCAAATTAGTCTTCTTTTAAAACCTGTGGATTGCTTGGGTGGTGTGGCTCAGTAGTTGAGCATCACGATTTAATTCCCAGTCAGGGCAATGCCTGGGTTGTGGACTCGATCCCCAGTAGGGGGTGTGCAAGAGGAGCCGATCGATGATTCTATCTCATCATTGATGTATCTATCTCTCTCTTCCCTCTCCCTTCCTCTCTCTGAAATCAATTTAAGAAAGGAATCCTGTGTATAGTAGATCATTGCTTACTACACAATTTGGCCTTACGTCTACGTTTCAGATGTGCACAACACAGAATACTACTAAGAAAAAAATTACAGAATCTGGTTTTTTAAAAATAATTCTGAATGTGCACAGTTAAATAATTATTGGGGAATTTTTAGTGTGTCTTGTTTTTAACTGAATTCTAGACAAGATGGCAAATTTAAAAATTTTACATGTAAAACCATAGTGTAACACTTTAAAACATATAAAGCAAAAAATAAAGTTAAAAGTAAAACATATAATGCACTTTTATATACAATTCTCAAAGCTCATTTTCTCTTTACAATAATCCACTGATGACTACATTTTTATTCCTCATTTTGTATCTGGGAAAATGAGAATCAGAGAGATTTAGAAACCCAAGGTCACACACATCTAGAAGGGAGTTACTTCAGACTCCAAATGCCGTACTCTTTTCTGATGCACCTTATTTAGATCCTGCGCAGTGGTCTGGTCTGCTACGCTATAAGAGAAACTTGTTTAAATGTGGCTAAATAAAAAAGGATCAAAATTGCCTGAGTGATGTGGTGTAAGCCATCCGAAGACACAATCACTCTCTCTCATGTTTTGCCTGAACCCTGCCTGCCACCTGAATAAAAAATGATTAGAACAGATTGCCACTAAAGAGAATGCAGCTTTCCATCCGGCAGCAGGGCATGATAAAAGAGATCTTAAGGATTCTGGCAAATTAGAGCTGCAAGTCTGCATTTCTTTTTAATTTTGTGAGCTGATACAAATCACAGGGACCTGTCAGGGAGCATTCAAAGGTACCAGGCAATCCAACTTCAGAGGTAAGTGAAGGGTAAAAGCAGCTCACTGCACATCATAATTAAAGAGCTAGTGTCTTCAGTAATCCAGCTCCTATGGGGTTTTCAAGGTTTATTTTTTTGAGCTTGGGATAAGAGAGAGAGAGTGAAAGAGAGAATCCCAAACAATCTTGCTGGAAATTTTGTAATGAAAAGATTTCTTGAAGTACATGAAGGTCACTCAACTTGTAGATGATTGGGTTCTCAGATGTTCTTCCACTGTTGGTGACTGGTAAGTCACGAAATCACTCTGGGGCCTTGATTTCTCCACCTAAAAGAAGAGAAGAGTGACATCACTGAACTCTGAATCCTAAAACGAACATTCTGCGTGTCTATAAAATTTCTCATTTCTGAATGGCCATCCATGCACTGACAGCTTTCAACTTTAAATGGATATTTTTATTCTGAATTTCTTAGATAGGCAGTCCCTTGAAATGAATGGCGGATGCCTGGGTTACAGATCAATTCAGTTCAGGAAAGCTGGTCAACGTAAAGAAAGGAAATGAATGCAGTAGTTAATAGCACAATTGTGTCTGACCTGACTTCTGCCACCTTCTCTGGGCTGGTTCACAGTTGACATGCCATGGTATTCTTAGATGGCTCCTTTTGGCATCCCCTGCTCTTGTGCATGATGAAAGCAGACGTATCACTTAAATATATGCACTATCACCATTTATGAGCTGAGTGATGCCACAGATTGAGGGCCACTGCATGTCACAGAAGACGTTCCAGCTCCTGGAACTAGATAGAGTTTATGGAATGCAAAGCTCCCCATTCCCTCAGGTGACCACTGTCCCTTTGAGGGCCTTCACACATGTTAACTGTCATGTACTCCTGAATGTGACTATGTATTTACACAAACTATCCATGTCTACAAGCTTCCTGCTGTCATCACAGGAGACTGTAATATCTTCAGGCCAAAGAGCATTATTCTCCCAAATATATTTCAAACACACAAGGAAAGAAAGAGAATGATACAACCAACAACCACATGCCCTCTGACCTGATCTGAAATCAGTTTGGCCGCTTTGGCTGAAGATCTTTTCTCTATTTCTGAGAAGAAATAAAAGTGAAGCCTCTATCTCCTTCCTCCCTCCTCCCTCTCTCTTTGGAGGTAGCCATGAAGAAGAAGCTGGCGTGTCTTTCTCATCCCATGTTTTCATATTTTATTATAAATAATATTAGACTTTGCTTTTATGAAATTTACATTCCCGCTATCACATTGCTATTTTATTTGTTCACCTAAAGTCATGTTTGTGAGATTTATATGCATAGCTTTAGGTATATCCAGTTTATTCATTTCAACTGCTGTACAGTATTATAATGAAAATGTAATATTATTGATTTATGATGATCCTATTTAGATTAGTTAGATGATAAGATTTATTTATTTAGATTTAGATTAATTCCAACATTTTTCTCCCCTGTTCCTATAAACTATGGTTTATCAATGGCACATACTTAAAATTCAAACACTAGGCTTTAGGTCTTATACTTTTAATTGTACACATCTATCTTCAACTCTGTTCTCAGTAATGGCATCTCCCATCCATAGCTTGAGATAGGCACATCTGATATGTAGACATAAGGGCAAATTGTGTAGCCGATGCTACTAGCTGGGCTTTTTATTTCCCTGGAGAGCCAGTTTTCAGACATCTACTAGCATACCCCTGATTACATCAGCAGGATGGAAATTCCAATTTTCTTATTTCCAGTGGATTCTGACTCTCTCTCTCTCTCTCTGTCTCTGTCTCTTTCTCTCTCTCTCTCTCTCTCATACACACACAAATATTTTTTAAAAAATTTCCAAACTGCTAAGTATCTTTTTACATGCTTAGTAGCCATTTGTTTTCATATTCTTATGTTGCCTATCTATATCTTTGTCCATTCTTCAATTCTACTTTTTTTTCTAACTTATTTGTAGGAATTCTTTATATATTCTCAATAATAATTATTTCTCTATTTTATGCATCATCAGTATATTCTCCCATTATGTGGTTAAATAAATTTTATTTTCACTTATTTATGGTATTTAGGTCTTAATATTAATTTCAATGTTATCTAAATTTAATATAATCAAGTTTTAAATTTTAATGTAGTAAATTTGTGACTTTTATATTTTGGGGAATTATTTCTTATTTAAGCATCTTTTTGTCCTGGGATGTTTTAATTACTTTAATTTTATAAAGACTCTTGATATCAAGCACTTGCTTTTCTTCAAAACCATCTTGGCTATTTTCTATAATCTTTCATATTAATTTTAGTGAAAATTAAAGTTCTGTGAAAATATCATAATTTTCATTAGTGGGTATAAGACAAACATTTTCATTATATTGTATTTTTCAATTGGTAGCCAAAGTATGTCTCAATTTATTTGAATACTTTATTTTCTTTATAAAAGTTTTATACCCCTTTTATTATATCTATTTCTGGCATCTTATAACTTTTGTTGCTACAATTAATAAGTGGCTATTTTATCAAAGCTTTTTAAATAAAAAAAACACGTTGCATTCCTGAGATAAACTCCACTTATTTATAATACATTTTAAATATTTATTATAGGATTCATTTTGTTAGTATTTTATTTAGCATATTTGCATCATTTGTCATAAGTGATACTGGCCTGTAATTTTTGTTTCTTATATTATTTATATGCTTTTTCTAGTTTCATAAAATAAGACATAAATATCTCTGTATTTAACTTTTTCTGGAACAGATTTTATATGCCATTGATTATTTGTTCCCTAAGTTTCAGTAAAATGTAAATATAATAAAATCTGTTCCTAGAAAAAGAATATGGGCCTGTATAGAGTTTCTCTTTCTTAATGAGGTAATTAAGATAATTTGTATTTTTCTAGAATTCTTTCAAATGCTTTTGCATAAAATACTTTTAATATTATATTCATTTAAAAAATTTTAAGCTACTTTTTATAATATTATTTGTGCCTTTCTCATTTTTTTCTTCTTAGATCTTGCCAGAGCTTTTCATAGGAACTTTAAAGAATCAGCTTTTGGTTTTGTACAATTGTTTTGTATTTTAACAATTTCTGTTCTCCATTACTGACTCCCAACCATTTGATTTGTTGTTGGTGGTGATGGTCAGTTTCTGCTACTCTTTTACTAATTTCTTTAAAATACTCTTTAGCTCATTCATTGTTAATCTTTTTTAATATATGCATTTTCCTTAAGCTCCAGTCTATCTGCATCACATAGGTATTGTATGAAATTTGAGTTATCTACAATTTTATTAAGATTTGCATCATTTTCATTATGGTAGTTTAAGTAACTAGTTTTGATAAATTATTAAAAACATATTTTGAAGTTTTTATTAAATATTTGTTATGACAATATTTTACAATGGGTATTTATAATAGAAAGGGTAGAGAGAAGAGTAGCAGCACCTGGTTTCAATAATAATGAAGTCATACCCAATCTTGTTCCAACTGTATCTTTATTTACTTTTCACTCTTCCTCACAGGACTATTTTATGTTATTTATTTTCCTCACTGGACTGTTTTATAACAAATGTGATACATTATAATATTTTATTTGTAACTTTTTAAGTAAATATCTCTTTAAAAAGTTTTTTTCAGATTCCATAGGGAAAACACTAATGTAATTTTGATTAACATTGCATTGATTTATAGATTAACTTGTCCTTCATTAAAATCTTAATTACAATAATTTTTCAAATCTATAACAAGGTATATCTTTCAATTTTTAAAACAATTTAATGGTAACATTATCTCTTAAAGAATTTTAAAATATTTTTTTATTTTCTTAATGTATTTTATTGATTTTTTACAGAGAGGAAGGGAGAGGGATAGAGAGTTAGAAACATCGATGAGAGGGAAGCATTGATCAGCTGCCTCCTGCACACCCCCTACTGGGGATTTGCCTGCAACCAAGGTACATGCCCTTGACTGGAATCAAACCTGGGACCCTTTAGGTCCCCTAGCCGACTCTCTATCCAGTGAGCCAAACCGGCTAGGGCTAAAATATTTTTTAAATATTGTAAAATAGCCAGTCATTTTCAAATGCTTCTGATCACTCATACATGTTTACTTTTTCAAAGCATGTTTATTTAAATTAAATTAAAATAATGTGCATATATCATTTAACTTGTTGGTTTCTTTTTTTTTAATTTCTTTTTATTAGTAAGTATCTTTCCTTCTCTCTTTTTCTCTTTGTAATTTGTTCTTTTAAGAAACCCGGATTTTGTACTATAGAGCTTTCCACAATCTAGATTGTTCTGAATGCATTAATAATTTCCTGATTTTTCTATAAAATAATGGCCTGAGAGATTTGATAAGTTTCAAATTGGTATAATAAAAGATGGTAAAAAAAAACATTACACACATCTCTGCACATATAAATTCAGCACCTTAATACTGACAAGTTCCTAAAAAACAACAACAACAAAAAACCCAAGCCAACTAAACTCACTCAAGATGAAACAGATAACTAGCATAGTTCTATAATTAAAACCATCTGAAGAAAAATAACTGCTCTAGTTCATTATTATCTTTATTAAAATTTTAATTGATTTTTTTTTTGAGAGAGAGAGAGATAGAGAGAGAGAGAGACATCAATGGGAGAATGAGACATCCATCACTTGATTGGCTGCCTCCTGTATGTCCCCTACTGGGGATAGAGCCTGCAACCTGGCATGTGCCCTAACTGGGACTGGCAACCTTTTGTGCATGGAATGACATCCAATCAATTGAGCAACACCAGCCAAGGGGCCAGGGCAAACTGTTCAGGTTTTTACAGATATAGCCTAATAAACATTTTTTAAATTTATTTTTACGTGTTTATCCAAAGGGATCACCACTTTAAAAAATATCTTTATGGTTTAAATATTAGTGATGTCCCCTTGCCCCCACCGACCCACTCTACCTCTGCCCCCTCCCCCTCTCCAGGCCTTCATTGCACTAAAAGAAATGAACACAAATCACACAATATTCTCTGTAAAGAGAAGAGGAGAGAATAGTTTTCAACTAGGTAAAGTCAGTATCAGAAAACTAATATCCCTCATGAACATAGACACACAATTTTTCAAAAAATATTATCAAGTTAGTTCTAATAATATACAAAAAATACATCATGATCAACTGGCATTTTTTTCTGAGAACACAAGTCTTATTCAATATATATTTTTAAACAAACAAGTGCTAGTAAGAATGTGAAGAAATGGAAACACTAATACATTACTGGTGGAAATGCAAAATGGTGCAGCCACTATGGAAAACAGTATGGAGTTTCCTCAAATTATTAAAAATGGAACTGCCATTTGACCCAGCAATCCTACTTCTAGGAATATATCCAAAGAAATACAAAACACAAATCAGAAAGAATATATACACCCTTATGTTCATAGCAGTATTATTTGCAATAGCTAAGATTTAGAAACAGGCCAACTGCTCATCATCAAATGAGTGGATAAAAAAGCTGTGGTACATTTATGCAATGGAATACTATGCATCTGTAAAAAAGAAGGGTCTCTTACCCTTTGAGATAGTATGGATGGATCTGGAAATTATTATGCTAAGTGAAATAAGCCAAGCAGAAAAAGACAAATATCACATGTTCTCACTTATATGTGGAATCTAATGAACAAAACAAACTGACCAAACCAACAAAATAGGTCCAAAGTCATGGAGGCATGGAACAGATTGACAAAACTCAGAGGGGAGGAGGGGCATGGGAAGATATTAACCAAATAACTTATATACTTATATGCATAGCACATGGGCACCGACAATAGTGTGGTGAAGGCCTGGGGTGGAGTAGGAGCTGGATGGAGGGGAGAAAATGGGGGGAAAAATGTGAGACATCTGTAATATTGTCAATACTAAAAACATATATTATAAAAATAAGCAATATAATCCATAATATTAACAGACTAAACAACAAAAATCACATGACCATATTAATCAAAGCATAAAATACATTTGACAAAGTTCAGCACTTAATAAAAACATTTAACAAATTAGGAATTAAAGGCAATTTCCTCAAAATGATAAGCTTTCAATAAAAAACCCATAGCAAACATCATACTCAGTGGTAAATATGGCATCCTTTCCCACTAAAGTCAGGAACAAAGAAAGAATGTTTATTTTCATCACTACTATTCATTATCATACTGAAAGTCCTAGCCAGTGTAATAAGACAAGAAAAAGAAATAAAATCACACAGTCTGGAACAAAAGAAATAAAATTGTCATTATTTACAGAGGACATGATTGCCTTTGTAGAACCCTTCCTCCCCCAATGCACCATCAAAATGAACAATATGAGTTTAGAAAGGTCACAGAATAGGTCAATACACAAAACTCAATCATATTTCTATATGCTATAATTGACAATTTCAAAAAAATTTTAAATGCAATACCATTTATAAGAGTTATAAATATTGAAATGCTTAGATATAAATATAAGAAAATAGGTACTGACTATGTATGCTGAAAGCTATAAAATACTGACAAAAGAAATAAAGATGATTGAAGTAATCATATTTGTGAGTTAGAAGACTCAACATAGTACAAATATATTCAAGGACAAAAAAGTGGAATAACTGAAAAAAATGGAAAAAGTTGCAGGAATTACATTAGCCAACTTTAAAGTTATTGTAAATTTATAATAATTAAGACTGTGTAGTATGGATAGTGATAGACAAACTGATCAATGTAGCAGCATAGAGTTCAGATATAGACCATACAAATATGGTCAATTAATTTTTGACAAAGACACAAAAGGATTTTAACAGAGAAAAGAGAGTCTTTTCAACAAGTGGTATAGAGACCCTTGTAAATTATGACACCAAAAATAAAAACAAAAAATCCTTGACCTAAATATCACAACTGATACAAAATTTTACTTTAAAATCTAAAATGTAAAACTATGAAATTTTTAGAAGAAAAAAACAAAATGTATTTGTTATTTGGTGTTAGGCAGAGGGTTCTTGGATATGACAACTAAAGCAAGATCTATGAAGGAAAAAAATGATAAATTGCCAACTTTACTAAAAATGTTTTAAATTTCTCTTTTCAGACACCATTAAAGAGAATGAAAAGACAAACTACAGAACTGGGAGAGAATATTTTCAAGGCATATGTTCAACCAAAGACGATTTTGCAAAATACTTTTAAAAACTATTAAAACTCAACATGTGAGAAAAAATACAATTTAAAAAGGCACAAAAGATTTGTTCAGACATCTCTCCAGAGAGGATATATAAAAGGCAAATAAGTACATGAAAAGATGTTTATCATCATTAGCCTTCAGGAAAATGCAAAGTAAAACCTCTGTGAGAACCACATCTATTAGAAAGACTAAACCAGTAAAAATATTGAGAAGACCAAGACCTGGTGACAATGGGACTCTCATACATTGCTGGTGCAAATGCAAAATTGTACACAATTTTGGAAAAGAGTTTGGCACTTTCTTATAAATTTAAACATGTACTTTATCATGTGACCAAACAATCCCATTAATAGAGATTTACTCTAGAGAAATGTACATCAATGTTTACAGAGTTTTATTCATAATCAAAAAAATTGGAGACAACCCAATATTTTTCAATGAATCAATGAATAAACAAGCTGTGGCACATCCATACAATAAAATATTACTAACTATATAAATAAATTAAGTGTTGGTACATTTACATAGGATTAATCTCAAAGGCATTATGGTCAGTGAAAGAAGTCAGTATCAGAAGGTTTGAGTTTACCTATTTGACATTCTGGAGGGATAAACAGATCAGTCAGTAGTCACTAGGGGTTAGGGCTGGAGGAAGGAGTGTGGCTACAACTGGACAGCACAAAGTTATTTTAATTTTGTGCGGGAGGAGGTAATGAGTCTTTTTCATATCCTTATTGTTAACATGGGTTATAGCTGTGACCCAGATTTTCAAACCAGAAACAAGCAAGCTATCTTGCTATTTCCCTGGGCTGGTAGGCTAAGCAGGAAGCCTTCCAGGGCCTGGCTTTATTCAGGATTGTTGGTTCCAGCCTTTAGCTGGCAGGGTCCTTGTGTCCCAGATGGGCATTGAAGCTCCAGCTCCCAGCCCCAGGCATGATGACCTATATCTGTGGCTAAGATCCATAGCATCCACTTGTGCATTTTTACTTACATGGTTATGTACTTCCATTCATTTCTGGAAATGATGGTTTCATCTTTAGTTTTTTAAAGTCTTTTTATATTTTGAGCCTAATTATGGGTTTGAATTTTCATTCTTATCCTATCTAATAATAGACAAACAGGGTAATTGACCATACCTTCGCTACGCCTCCCATTGGCTAATCAGAACAATATGCAAATTAACGGCCAACAAAGATGGAGGCTAATTTGCATACGTAGGCGCCCAGTGGCTATCGGCTGTCGAAGCCTGCAATCAGAGCTGAGAGGTCCCCTGCTCAGGCCTGATGCCTCGGTCAGAAGCGTTAGGCCTGGACATGGGTGGAGCCGGGATGGTGGGGAGCAGGGGGTCCCCTGCCCAGGCCTAATGCCTCGGTCAAGGGCATCAGGCCTGGGAAGGGAGCAGGGGCCGAGTTGACAATAGTGGGGAGCTGGGGGGTTCCCTTCCCAGGCCTAATGCCTGGGCCACAGGTGTTAGGCCTGGGCAGGGGCTGAGCGGGAGATCACGGAGAGCTGGGGGTCCCCTGCCCAGGCCAAATGCCTCTGCCAGAGGCCTTAGGCCTGGGCAGGGGCGGTGCCAGAGATCACAGGTAGCAGGGGCAGAGCCAGCGATGGTGGGAGCTGGGGGTCCTCTGCCCAGGCCTAATGCCTTGGTCAGAGGACCTTTTTCTTCTTCTTCCTCTTCTTAAAGAATACCTTTTAGCATTTCACATAATACTGGTTTGGTGGTAATGAACTCCTTTAGCTTTTTCTTGTCTGTGAAGCTCTTTATCTGACCTTCAATTCTGAATGATAGTTTTGCTAGGTAAAGTCATCTTGGTTGTAGGTTCTTGCTATTCATCACTTTGAATATTTCTTGCCACTCCCTTCTGGCCTGCATAGTTTCTGTTGAGAAATCAGCTGACGGTCGTATGGGTACTCCCTTGTAGGTAACTGATTGTTTTTCTCTTGCTGCTTTTAAGATTCTCTCTTTGTCTTTTGCTCTTGGCATTTTAATTATGATGTGTGTTGGTGTAGTCCTCTTTGGATTCTTTTTGTTTGGGGTTCTCTGCGGTTCCTGGACTTGGAAGTCTATTTCTTTCACCAGGTAAGGGAAGTTTTCTGTCATTATTTCTTCAAATAGGTTTTCAATATCTTGATCTCTCCCTTCTTCTGGCACCCCTGTAATTCGGATGTTGGTACACTTGAAGTTGTCTCAGAGGCTCCTTACACTATCTTCATATTTTTGGATTCTTTTTTCTTTTTGTTTTTTTGGTTGGGTGTTTTTTGCTTCTTCGTATTTCAAATCTTTGACTTGATTCTTGAGATCCTCTAGTCTGTTGTTGGAACTGTGTATAATATTCTTTATTTCAGTCAGTGTATGCTTAATTTCTAGTTGGTCCTTTTTCATAACCTCGTGGGTCTCACTAGATTTCTTGAGGGTCTCACTAAATTTATAGGCGGTTTCTAGAAAATTCTTGAAAAACCTTATAAGTGTGGTTTTGAACTCTATATCCAGTAGTTTGCTTTCCTTCATTTCTGTCATTTGTGACCTGTTTCTTTGTCCTGCATTTTTTATGTTTCTCTGTGTTGATAGAGTGGCTTTCTGTGCTAGGTGTCCTATAGGGCCCAGTGGCCTCCCCAATTACCTGATGTGGACACTCTTAGTTCACCCCTTTGTGGGCTTTGTGCACAGTGTTGTTGTAATTAAGCCTTGATTATTGTAGTTATCACTGGGAGGAATTGACCTCCAGGCCAATTGGCTGTGAGAATCAGCTGTGTCTATGGTGAGAGAACTTCTGTGCTGGAGACACCCTTCTGGGGCAAGACTTGCTTCAGTGGGGCTTTGGTGCTCACTGAGTCTGCCCCCTGAGTGTGTCCTTTATGGATCTGAGGAGTTGTAATCTGGATGGTCCCACTCTGACCACTGGGTACACTAGCTCTTGGATCTCTAAGGAGGTGCTAATTTAGCCTCTGCTTGAGGCTTCCCAGCAGGAGCTGTGGAGAGATCTGCAGATTCCTCTTCTTTGTTTGGGGTTTGGAGGTGCCCAGATGAGGCCCAGCTGTGAAGCAATGCAAGCTGCTGTGGGGCCTTGGGCCTTCTTTTGGTTGTTCTGGGTCTCTCTGACCCAGTTGCAGTTTGTTAGGTAATTTTCAGATTGCGAAGGGCCAGGCCTTTCAGATGCAAAAGCCTCTGAGCACAGCTTGGGTGGGGCGGGGTCTCAGGGGATCAACAGGGCGGAGCAAGCAGCTATGGCTGCTCCTCAGTCCTACCCTAAGAGACCCCCGGGTCTCAGTGTCCCGGTAATCGCTGCAAGCACCTCTGAGAGAAAGCCGCCCTCGATTTCCGACCGATGCCAGACAGTCCAATTTCTCCCCGTATGAGTCTGGGTCCCCAGAGACTCGCCCAGAACTGGAGTTCAGAGCAGTCAGGAGCTTGAGACTCCCTCCCGATTAAAAAAGACAACCGTGTCCTCAGTTGCCAGCCCTCTGCACTTTACTTCCGCACCTCCTCTGAGTCTCAGTGTGCTTTTCTCTTTCCTTCTAGTTGTAGAATTTCCACTCAGCCAGCCTTTGTGTGGTTCTGGATGATGTCTGTTTTGTCTTTTAGTTGTATTTTTGAAGTGGTTGTGCGAGGCAGCAATTTCTGGTGTTTACCTATGCCACCATCTTGGTTTCTCCAGTGCTGATGGCTGTTTGCAGGCTGCCCAAACCCCCTTCAGGGTGGGGGTCCTCACTGGGGTGCCTGGCCAGCCTGGATGAGGGGCTAATGGCTGTTTTCAGACTGACCAAGCCCCCTGGCAACTTAAGCTCCAAGCCTTTCCTTTTTTTGTTGTTTTGTTAATTCACTCCAGCTCCGTGGCCATGGTGACTGGAAGCAGGTATCTGGGGTTTATTTACCTTCTATAATTGAAACTTTGTTGCTTTGAGTATAGCTCAGAGCAGGCCGTGGCAGGTTGGCTTCCTCCATCACTGGAGCAAGCAAGCCTTCTGCTCGCTCCAGCTCCGTGGCTGCTGGTGGCCATCTTGGTTGGTTAATTTGCATAAAGTTGCTCTGATTGGCTGGTGGGCATGGCTTAAAGCATAGCGAAAGTATGGTCAATTTGCATGTTTGTCTATTATTAGGTAAAAATAGTAGCTATTGATTCGTTTTTTAGATTTTTCTTGATTTTTAGGAGGAGATTGAAGCATCAACCCTTCCTTGGAATATGCTCATACTAGAGAATGTCTACATGTGTTGAATGGATGTGAGCTGGTATGCTTGTGAGAGGGCATGAGTCATCAGCAGAGAGATAAATGCTCTTAAGCACAAATACACAAAGCTTCATCAGTCAGCATGTTATTGCATAGTGGGGTCATTTTCAGATTTCTTGCTATTAGTCCACAAGTTCACTCATTCCACTGGCAAATATGTAGTAAGGACCTACTATGGACAAGGCATTGTGATATTCTCAAGGAATTTCCCAATAACAATATTTTACTTAATCTAAAATATATGATATCTAAATAATTTAAATGTGCTCTGGAAAGTGTATGCAGTTAGATATCTAAGAAGGGACTTTTTTGATTAGTTTTGAATGAATCCTACCCCTGAGAAGATTATAATACCTGTCCTATTTTCAGGTTTCAAGAAGCCCTTAAAATGTGTTGGTAAGAATTGCTGTATTGATAATTAGAACTGAAAGAGAACAGAGGTGATGAATATTATTTCACATTGCTATGAGATTTTACACAGTGAGATTGCATCCATCGTTTTGTTTGATGCTCACAACAATTCAAGAAGAGGCAAAAAGGTTATACTTTCACAATTTAAAAAATGCAAATACTGATATGCTTGCAGGTTAAATAATTTATCCCTTGTCACACTAGAAGTAGGAGATGGGGAACAAAAACAAGACATACATCTTAGGAAAGTTTATGTGATGCACTTTAGGCTATTTCATTGTATCTTTCAACTTGAATTTGAACCACTTTTAGGAAAACCTATCCTTTGTGACCATTACATTTTCATTAAATGTGATAAAGAAGAGCCCCAAAATATCTGAGGTTACTTATATAATTGCAATATTTACTTTCATAGTTATCTTATTGTATCCTTATTGTAATAGTAGTAATCTGCCTTTGCATAAAGTATAAAGAAATTTTGGCCTTAAACACAGTGTTCATTGAAGAATATTCCTCCAGTAAATCTGAATTAAATTCTACTTACTACCTTCAAGTGACTATTTTTAAGCCATCACTTTCATTTTCACTGTTGAAGAGAAGACAGATTGCCATTTTTATTTTTTAAATGCATAGTTTAGGGGAAATGACTGTATGAAGAAGCACAAAATATCAAGAGAAAATGGAATCTATCTCACTTACATCTATTCAACATTTCCTATCCTGAAAGAATAGAAACATATTTCACTATTCAGATTCTTTGATATAATATGTCAAAAGTCCAACAGGTTTACCTCCTAGTATACTCTGCATTCACAGAATTTTCCTCAGTGCTGTTTGGAATCTAATTCATTTCTTATTTCCCATTTCTTCTTTTATTAAACACAGATTTTATGATTAATACCCTGGAAAATGCCAGAAGATATTTTTAAAAGATAGAGAAAAGTGCTATTATTTCTTCACTAAAATAATATTATAGGGTAACAACCCTGAAAGTGCCAATATTTCAGCACTCAGGGCAAAATTGCTGTAACCTAGCACTAAGGCTCTGGCTGGGGAAGATTTATCTATTTGTTATGGCATATTACACACCCTGTGAATGGGACCTGGACCTGCACAAAGGATTATCTCAATGAAAATAAAACATCATTTTAAATGTGAGGTTTGACATTCCAGATCAAGATGAGCAAGCCTAAAGAGAGTTATGTAAAACAGTTTTGTAGAGTGAATCTGTCTACCCAATGGACTCCATAAATCAAGTGACCATTATTGTGTCCTTTGTGAGGCAAGCTAGATAACAATAAAGAACAACCATGGTGATCAGCTCTTCTGGGGATTTTCAAGAGCCTATGTACTCTTATTGTCCATATTTCCTATATATTCTTCATTTCAATAAGCAGTATTTACCTCAAAGAGGATAATTCTATATGAGGTGAAAGAGGAGAAAGAATGTAATTTGTCAGTTTGTCCTTTTTTAAAAAATAAATGTATTTTTATTGATTTCAGAGAGGAAAAGAGAGATAGTTACATCAATCATGAGAGAATCATTGATCGGCTGCCTCCTGCATGCCCCCCACTAGGGATTGAGCTCTCAACCCGGGCATGAATTGAACTGTGACCTCCAGGTTCATAGATTGAAGCTCAACCACTGAGCCAAAGTTTGCCTTTTTTTTTTTTTCTTGACACACTAGAGGCCTGTTTCACGAAAAGATTTGTGCAATAGGCCTTGGGACCCAGGCTTTCGCTCTGGCTGGAGCCGCCTTCAGTCTTCGCTGTTCCGGCCGAGCCACCTTCAGTCTTTGCTCCGCTGCTTCGAGCCTATGTATGCAAATTAACAGCCATCTTTGTTGGTGGTTAATTTGCATATCTCGCTGATTAGCCAATGGGAGGCGTAGCGAAGGTATCCTATCCCCAGCTATCCCTTGCTTTTTAAATTTCCGCATTCAACCCAACACATAATAAATTCAATTGATTTAATTCAGTCTCTGAGAAATCAGTGAGGACCAAAGACAGGTAGAATGCACATAGGGTGAAGGAGTGCAGTTAGTGAAGCATTCCCACACACATTATCTAATTTGATCTGTCCATTTACTGCATGGGCTACAAAGAACCTGAGTCTTACATATGTTAAGTGACTTGCCTTACATGAAGTTCTACCTATCACAGATATAGACCTACAATCTGAACCTTAAACAACCCAGAGATCATTCCATTATGCTTATTTCAACTTTATAAATTGAGCAATCATAAGTATTTTCTCATAGTAGAACCAACTTTAGGTAAGGCATAGTTTTAAAGGACCCAGGGAAGTATAAAAATGTATTAGAGTTTTTACCTGCTATTAATAGCTTCAAAATGGTGAAGGAAGTGAAAATACAAATACATGTAAAGATGTATTATACAAGAAAAAATACTAGTTCAATAAGAAATTCTATAGGGCTAAATGGTATTTATTGCCAAAGAATGTATATAGAAATGCTAGAAGATGTTTAGGGGTAACTCTAACACTGTGTAATAATACAACAAAAGAAAAAGGGTCATTATAATAATTTTGTGTTGGGGGAGAAACGTTGTAGGTCTTCACCATTTCATACCTCTTTTTACTTATAACCGTGACATCATCTCTAATAAGAGGAGGGATCTCATATAATCCTGATAATTTCTGTAGATCTCAATCACTTCATATATAAAATCTGGATGGTCATGCTTTGCCTTCCTGAAACAGAGGGTTCCTATACTTCTTTAATGATGAATATGATCAATATTTTATAAGCATTGTAGATGTTCTCTGGCTTGGCGTGGTTTACACTAAAGTCAGTTCAAAAAGAGGATAATAATACCAACTATCTAAGAAGTCTGAGGACATGACCTTAAATTTTAAATCAATGACATCACCTCCAAATGGGCAGGAGCAATATGGCCCAGGAATTTTGCTTTCTTTGACTACACAATGAAAGGACAATGACTAGACAAGCTGAGATGCAGTTGGCTGTCTGATTCCCAAGTTATTGGCCTGGTTTATTGGCCTGAGTTAGTGTCATTTTGGAAGAAATTAAGAATTCAGTGCTTTAGAAAAGTAGAGAATATGATGCTATTTTTACATTTTTAGAAAGGAAACTCTCACCTCTTGTCCTTTTCATAACAACAACAACAAACCACATTTCTCTTTTGTTTCCTTTGTATTCTTTTATTTTAACTTCCTTCCCACCCATAACTTCAAATCCTTGCCTTCCCTATAGAACTGTTTGGAACCACCTTGAATGTCTCATTATGGAGGATGATGTTGAAATAAAGAATATGTCCTCAAATAGCATCTTCAGTGGGAAGGATGAGTTAGGTATATCAATTAAAATAACTTTCATTCCTAAATCAAATAAATGGAAATTATTTGTGGGAAAAATACTTTCCAAGAAGCCTTATTAAATTAAAATTATTATCCTATATAATAAAGAGCTAATATGCAAATGGTTGTCACACCCTCGCACCCTCCGGCCCTCATGCCCTCATGCCCTCATGCTGGGGCTGGGGGAAATAAGGGGGAGCCTGAGGACTTGAGGCCATATGCCCTACCTGGCGGGGCTTGACAGGGGACCTGAGACTGTGCCCCCCACCCTGTGGGGCTTGACAGGGGTGGGGCTGGCCAGGTCTGGGTCTCGAACGATTTCGAGGCACACGCAGGTGGGCGGGGACGTGACTCTGAGTCCCACAGTGCACCCCAGACTCTGACAGGAGGGAGATTTTCATATACTTTTTACTAATTTTCTTTCATCTCTGATAATTCTATTATAGAGAAAGTGAAAATAGCAATATTAAAATATTTCCTCTAATTCCCTTTTAATGTGCACAAATTTTTGCACTGGGCCACTAGTATGTAATAAGATGAAAGTCAAAGGACAAAGTCCAAAAAATTAAAGAGATTAAAAATTTCCCTTTGCCTCTTAAAAACTGGATTGAATTGGGAAGAAATCTTTTTTTCTTCTTTCCCAAATGCCATCATGAAAGATATTCAGTAGATTGGAATATTTTTGTTACATTGTATTACTTTTCCAGTTCCAAAGAACATAATCTTGGTAAATCATAAATGTTTTTGGATTCATTACCAAAAAGACAAAAAAATGAAAAAGAAAAGAAAACCCATATTGATAGAGCCTGACAATCCAATTTCTCTTTCACTTTCACTCATTTTGATTAGGTTCCCCCGGGTTTTGAAAACTGCATTCTAGTCAAAATGAGAGCTGCTAAAATCTTAGATGGACATTAAAGAAGTCAAAAGGTGCTAAAACACCCTGACTCCATATAAATTAACTCAAGCTCCATTTCATTATCAATGTCAAGGCAGTCAGACTGGCTAGGGGTTTGCTTGCTTGTTTGTTTTCAAGCCTCTGTGAATTGCCTGACAGGGACACCATTTCAAAGAGCCTCCAGTCAGAATAATTTGGGACAAGGATAAAGGGTGTATTTCATTCAAGCATCTTTTATTCACAAGAGCCTAGGAAATAGGCCAAGCAAATTAATATATCTTAGATAAAAATGTCTAGGACTTAATTTAAATAAAGCCCAAATGATTAATTAATTAAATCATTAAATAGAATTCATTTGATTTATTTTGCATGATAACATGCTGTGGAAATAGTCATTAGAAAATCATGTAAATGATGTTCAACCCAAGGGTGAGTTAAAATGGGGGTAATTAACTTGTAGAAATAATAAACTAACATTTATTGAGTGCTTATTATAAGCCAAGTACTCTTCTATTACTTTCTCTATAATACTTTTACCCATATTATTGTGCTTATTCCAAATAATAATGTAAGCATTACTATCTTCAGCACTTTCAATAAGGAAAACAGGCAAAGGGAAGTTAAAGAACTTGCTCAGGCTCCCATATTTGGTAATCAGTGTTGTCTGGATTCGCATCCAGGCCATCTGGTTCAAGCGTCCATGCTCTTTATCACCTCACTCAGTGGAGGAAGGAGGCAAAATTGAATCAATGTACACTAGTAGGTGAGTACTTAGAGATTTCATATTTAATGTCACTTATTCAAGATCTTCCCCAAAGTTCTCTTCCAAGTAATAATTTGTCATTTTTCTGGGATGAAAATATAAACCATGTCCACTATTGGGCCAGCAGGCACTAGGGAATTACTCAGCAAGTTGGTAAGCCTAACCACATGCTCTCCTCTGTGCCTCTAAATGGGTGTTGCATTCTCACCTATTGTCATGCATGTTAAAGTTGAGTGAGTACATTTGTAGTGACAAAAAAAAATGATTTCCTTTTGAAAGGTAACCTAGAAAATAAAATCTATGCTGGTCTTGATAAAGTTAAAAGAAGTTTATATGCTTAGGTTCAAATATAAGCCTAAAATATTTGCATTATTTTTTGTTATCAAGAGAGAGATTGAGATGGAAACTTTAGTTTTATTTAAGATGTCATTGAAAATGATTGATCAAATTATACAAGTAGAATCTTCAACATTTAAGGTCTGAATATGTATACAGTACACTTCTTTGTGAAATGATGACAAAGAGAATCAGGTACACCAGTCCTAGAATGAAATAGAAAGGCTTGTTTAAGAATGATTCTCAAAACACAATAGCTAGAGAAGGTGAAAATGAAGTGTTAATGTTAAGATAGCTCCTCCTAAGTTCAAGCTACATTTTGATTTTAATAAAGTTCTGGGACAGCTCTATTACTTTAAACTATATCTCTCCCTTCTCCTTTTTTGTGATTATTATTTTTAAAATGCAGAAAAAAATTCATTTCTGCTCAGGTAATTTTGTCTAGTTGAGCTGGTGTTTTGCTCTTGAACTTTCCTGCTTCTCTTGGGGTGAGGGAGGTAAAACCTGGTTCTTTGCAAATTTACTGACCACATTTGGACCAACCATGCAATTGTGTGTTCTGCATGTAGGTGCTTGCAAGCAAACTATGGATAAAATTATGGAGATTGAGGCTAAGTAAAAATAATCTTTATGTCATGTAAATGGCCTAGAGACCATGAAACTTCACTGAATGATCACAGGCTAGTAATGCTTGGGTGAAATGCTGCCAGGCTTGTTAATAAAAATAAGGGAAAGGCTGGGGGACGTTTGGCCAGAGGTGTATCAGCTAAGAAGCATCCTAAGACACCTGTCTTCTTTCCCTACCCTCACCTCTTCTTGGATCCTCCTTTAAACAATAGTTTTTCTTGAACATCCCCACACCCTCCTTTCATTTCTACAGTAGGTTAAGAAAAAAAGTTATTTCAATGTGTGCTGCAAATGGGAGGAGGGGCTAAATCCTGCATAGCTTTGACAAGCAATTAAGTCAATGAAAGAAAAAGCAGAAGACAAGTGATTGCAATGAAAAAGGGTCACACAACTTTTACTCAAAATATGAAGTGGATTAAAATACCAAGTCATAAAGGTGTGAAAATGCTTATATATTTTTAAATTTTATTTTAAAAAATTAAGCATCATTTTCTCTTGCTGATTAGCATAGTGTGAATTTCAGGGAGTCGATAATTATTCCTTAACTTTGGCTCACAAATGTAAATTATATTCCATATAAAAGATAGAAATTACATATGATATAAAAATGTAAATTATATATAATATAACTTTTATATATGTAGATGCATAAAACATTCAAGGGAGGAATGGGCAAGTGAGCATTATCTTCTATTTGCAGAGAAAACCTATGAAAACCTAGATGTGAAATTTAGTTCCAGTGCCAGTCCTGGGCTGGGTTGCCCCCCAGTCCTTTGGTCACCCTTTCCCGACTCAGCTCCCACAGACCACCCCACGTACTGTGTTTCCCAGGTTTCCCCTGCAGTCACTGGCTTCAGCCAATGGGAAGCTCGATGAGAGTTTAGGATGGGAAGGAGGGAAAGAGGGGTGGTGCCTTCTATATCTGGCTCCTGCTGGCCACATGCCCCAAGGCCAGTCTCCCTCAAGCCTGGTGCTGCAGCCTCCTGTGTCCCGGTAGGCCACTCTTTTCCTTGGAGACCCCTCTGTTCTCCAGCACCTGTCCAACCAGCTCCCTGACCCTGAATAAAATATCCCAACTCTATTTTCCTAGCTAAATTTTGCCTGATGCAGATTTCACAAAGTTGGATCCAATGCAAGGCCATTGCTAAAATGAAAGACTTTTGCTGACTAAAAAAAGGAATATTAAATTAAAAATTCCTTTATTTATTTTAAGCCACATTTTATATTTTCAGCAGTGGCTTTTCTCTCTTAAAAATTTATCCTAACATATATTTGATTGCTTATCAGAAATTATCTTGTTAGTAACTCCCTTTTTCACAGTGAGGCTGAGTGCATGCAGAGAGCAGTTTGCTCATTCCTCAATTATGGCATTTGCCATAGTTCATATTATAGTTTAATTTTCATTATCTTCTTTCATGCCTGACTCCTAACTGGATTATAAATACTTAGAGGGAAGGAGGAACCAGGACTAAATCTATGTTTAATCTCAAGAAAGTAAAATAGTATTGTTCACATAGTAAATTTTTATTCAATGTTTATAGAATTAATAATGATAGAGAAGGCAATGATCAGATTCTAGATGCCTGGTTTTGGTTTTATCAGTCCTCATGAATAAGAATGTATCCCCATTCCTTCAGCTGGATGTGTATAATCTTTCTTGAGTGATGCAAATTTAACTTGAAGTGCATTGCTTGATAAGGCATTTGATGTGTTCTATAGAGATGAAAATTTCTGCTTTTTATACAGAAACTAAGAACAAATATAAAGCTCCAAGCCAGATACCAAGTCAAATACTGGTTGCCTCCAGGTTTTTTTATTTTGGTATGCTGTTTCTGCCTTAAATAGATTTCAACACCATCAATTTGAGTTATTTCTGTTTATTCCATGATCTTAGTTTGGATTACCCAGAAGCAAACCCTGAAACAAGGATCTGAGTACAAGTGGCAATTAATTTATTTGTGAGATGATCTTGTGAAGCACATTGGTAGGGACTGAGAAAGAAGAAGGGAAGGGAAGGGAAGGGAAGGGAAGGGAAGGGAAGGGAAGGGAAGGGAAGGGGAGGGAAAGGAAGGGAAGGTGGCTTATAGAGGTACCACTGTGAGTGCTAGGGCGTTAAGTCCATGGGCCTCCTAGCCAATTCCAGGCACAGGCTGCACATGCACCTTGGGACAGACAAAGCCTTCACACAGAGGACTGTGGGTTCTTGCAATCAGAAGCTTTCAGGAGGTGAGTGTCAAGGAGAAATGGATGTGGCACTGACAGCATCTTCTATAAACATAGAAGATCATAATGATGCCGTTGTAATAACACAGTTATTAACAGGAAATGATGAAAGGGAAGACTAGATATTACAGGCATGCCATTTATACAGCTTTGCAAAAATGCTGCATTTAACACTCTCCAAGTCTGTTCCTGGCTGATTGCTGGGGGAGGGACTGGGCAAAGGCAGTGTGGTGCATGCCCATAAGGTCTGAGTGAGGTGGGAAGGTGCTTCCTGGCAATCACACCTGGGAACAAATGAGTGGCCAGAATAGGCGTGGCCACTGCAAGCACTGGGATCCTGAATATTTTAAACTTCCAAGGAAAGTCCCCTCTCTTTTCTCTGGTGCCCAGGGCTCTTGGGACTCCTGTTGCAGGGGGCCGTGCTTCCCTGCACCCTCGTGGCTCATGGCCACATGGGACTCCACAGTGGACTACATCTGGACTGAATGCTGAGCTACACCTGGCTGCAACATGGAAAGGGAGCCCTGGACACTGGCCTTGCTAAACCCACAGTTCCCCTCTTTCAGGACTGGCTGAAGGGGGACGGGACAGGACCTTACAACCCAAGGAATATAACTCCACGCCAATAAAGCCACCTACCGCCTCTCATTCTGCCAGGGGGGTTTCTGAAAATGCTCATTTCAGCAGCACCCCAAGAGCCCCACTCCCACAAACAACAGAGGAATCCCACTCATGTACTACTCTGGTAGCAATAATGTATACTCAACTTTCAGTAAAATGTATCACCCATGCATGATTTTGTGCCTAGGTGTGTTTATGTGTAGACATGGCAGTGAATATATGTATATACTTTTTTAATTTAAGAAGATAGTCTATATTGAAAAGACAATGCAAGATGAGGAGTATCTGTAATTTCATCCTTCTCTAAATATCCAAAACCTTTTACTTGAGTCTTTGAGAATACATATCTCACTTGTTACCTTGTGTTATTTACTCAAATACACTTACCCAGAATTTCTTTGCACATAGAGTGTTCTGCTTTTTGTTTTTTATGTCCCACAGCACATTATACAATGTTTAGAATGCACTAAGTGCTCAGTACAGGGTGGGGCAAAAGTAGGTTTACAGTTGTGAGTACATGAAACCCATAGTTTATAATTATTTATTAATTTTGTATTATTTTTAATATGAATAACTATAAACCTACTTTTGGACCACCCTGTATTTATTTGGTGAATGAAAGGTGCTGTATAGCAAATATTTGCTTTGTCTCTTTGCCTGTAAAGGAGGTGTTATAATTGTGCCCCTTTGATATTGGGTTTAGCAATGAGAATTCCTCAGGCCATATCATGGGCATCACTTGACTTAGGGTTTGGCTATGTGAATTTATTTGCTCAGTGGGATGTTAGTAGATGTGACAAAAGCAGAAACTTAAAAGGTGCTCCATGAATGGGATTTATCTTTTGTGAATCTCCATTTCTATATGAAAAGACCTGCCTACTTGTTTAAGTAGAATGAAAAACACCTGGGGTAGACCTGCATCCACTCATGTAAGCCAATTCTTGATCAGCCTACCTATAGATACACAAACTAGGATAAATGATTGTATTAAGCACTGAATAGCTAGCTGATCCAGAAAGTAGACAAACCAATTCTTTAAGCATTGGACCTAGACAATATTGCTGATGATAGAGTTAATTTTTGTGTGAAATATTAGATGCATAAATTGTTTTAATATGTTAATATTTTAATATTTCCCAACAACAGTCATTGTTTCAGGCCCTGTTAGATATGCATAGTACTAAACATGGGGTAAGAAAAGTAGTGAAAAACAACACAAACTTTGTTTATTATTTAAATGTAACAAAGAGGTTAAAAAACTCACATATAATATATAAAATTACAATATAAAATATTTTATTTAAGCTCAGTGTTTCAAGTCTCAAGTCAAATTTTATAAACTTGCAGAGATCTTTACTAATCATTCTATCTAATTTGCTCCCACTCAATCCTTTCCATCATTATACAGGATGAGGCAAATGTAGGTTTACAGTTGTGAGTACATGAAACACAGCTTATTTTTGTATTATTATTGTATTGTTTTTCTTTTTTTTTCATATGAACAATTGTAAACTTAAATTTGCCCAACCTTGTATATAACTCCACTCTTTTTTTTCTTTATAGCATTTATTACATTCCAAATTTCTCTTGTTTATTTATTTATTTTATTTGTTGTCAGGTTGTCCACTAGAATGTAAACTTTAGTAAGAGCAAGATTTTGTCAGTATTTCTCATCTTTCTGTCCCAGCACCTACAAAAATATCTGGTACATGGTAGGAAGCCAACAAATAGCTGTTTAAAAATTTAATATCCAGTAGCTGTTATAATATATAGCACATTTCATATTTTAGTTATTCTTGAGGCATTTTTGTTAACTTCTTGGTTTGAATTTCTGCTCCTAATAAATTTAATAGAAGCACCAGCCTTCATCATGAGGTGTTGATGTTTGGTTGAATAGTTCAAGTTGCATTATATTGGATTTTTGAATAGGAGGGCTTTTTTTTTTCTTCCTTAAATTCCAGTTGAAATGTGTGCAGGGATTTCAGGTAGCTCTCTTTCATCCAAGTGGAACTACACCCAAATGGGAGGGGAAATTGCTCACAAGCACACTTAGCCTTTATTGAATTTCTCTGATCTTGTTATTCATATCCTCTGGCAGCTGGCCTCAAAATAAGCAAGGCAGCTACATTCCAAATTGCATTTTTTAAATGTGAATACTGTGCCTGTTACTTTATGTTTTATGCATTGTTTGCAAATAGGAATTACGGTCACCTTTATAGCTTATGAATTTGCTTTGGAAAATGACTTCAAAAAAAGTTCAATATTAGGAGCATAAAACTTGGCTCTAACATTGTTGAATGTCTGACTTTTTTTTACCATGTCATCTATTTTCTTAATAAAGAGGATAATTTAAAGTTATACCTTGCCCTTAGACCTCATTGCTGTAAACTGGTGGGGACTAACCTTAATTGTATATACTTAATAAGTATGTACTTGCCCTGTAAACTGTAAAAAGCTCTGTATGCTCCCTGAATTCAAGAAGTACAATATTTTTCAAAATGTATCAAGGCATAATTTGCCTACCCAATAACATGTGAAAGGAATCCTGGGTATAAATTATGTATTTTTATGTGATTTCAGATTTAGGGCCAAGTTGACCAAAAATCTACCAGCCATGTCACTAAGCTAACGGGGGTTCTTCAGCTATTCGTTTCACTTTATTTTGAAATATAGTTTTCTGGTTTTTTGCCTATGCTACTGAAATTTGATACTTGATACTTTTCTATACCACTATTGGACATTCCTACATTCATTTCAATAGCCTGTGATAGGTTCTGTCTAGTGATATAGTTCTCAAGTCAAAGTGTACTCTTCCCTGTTCACCATATCTTATGTTGTCCCCACTCACTCATCAGTCACTTACAATAGAAACAATATTAAAATATAGAGATCAAAGTTTATATGAAAATTTGCATAAGGAATTCAAGTCTTTGGGGGCGGGAAGGAATCAAGAGTCCCTCACCTTTCCCCTTAAAATTGAGTCTTTAGAATGTGACTGCATGGAGAAAAAAAACGGACATGAATACTTTCAACAATAAAGATAATTAAAAAACAAGACAAAAACCAAGCCAATGAATGCAATGAGGCATCAGGAGAACACAAAAATATTAATAAAAATACTTCATACACAAAACTAGTTATAACTTGAGCACTGTTGGTGCTCCTCTCCATTCCCCTCGGCCCCTCTTACTCTCTCTGTTCCCATCTCCAGCTCTGTGTGCTTTAGCTTTAAGGGTCATATCTGCAAAGATTGAAGGACTATCACTAGTAGAGACTGGAAGTGCCTGTTTGTTTACATCCCTTGGAATGGATGTTGGCCAATGAGTAGGAAAGCCCAGCTCCCTTGCCTTGAGTTAAGGAAGACTCTGAGGTATAACTTACATTTCATAGCTCCCTTTAGGATCAAACTGAGACTGGGGCTTTGTCTGAACCACACCCTGGCTTAGCTACTTCTGCCTTCCCTGCTCTACTCTTTTACCATTTTTCCCTAGAAGCATTTTCTTAACAAACCACTTGCACATGAATCATCACCTCAAGGTCAGCTTCTGGGAACCAGACCTAACACACAAGTGATGTACAGAAATGCAGTCTGTATTACTAATATGACAGAGAGTAGAAGCTCTTCCACCCCACTGTGGGACATTCCTACACTCGAGAAAGAAACAGTGTGATTGAATCTAAGTAAATTTAAATGTTGGGATCCCACAACAGATACTGTCATGTGTATCCTTCATTGAGTAAATTATTACTAGATCTGGTGAAAGACGAAAAAATAGCAGTGTAGCCTCAATAGGTATTGCACCAATGGCTGTAGTGGACAGAGCAGGAGCTCACATTGCTTCGACACAACAGGGAATCACACAAAGGTGACGGTAGCAGCAACCATCTTTCTTGAATAAGTTTCTCTTCTAGATAACATTTGCAATCTCCAGGCCTCTATTACTAGAGGTAACACCGGTGGCGTAATGGATCCTCCTAGACTAGATGACCTAACTTCTCGTAATGGTCCCGTGGTCTTCCAGATTCAAAGAGAGATGCATGAGGATGCT
Source organism: Myotis lucifugus (assembly GCF_000147115.1). Classification (NCBI taxonomy): domain Eukaryota; kingdom Metazoa; phylum Chordata; class Mammalia; order Chiroptera; family Vespertilionidae; genus Myotis; species Myotis lucifugus. The sequence continues at coordinate 3,176,410 of NW_005871090.1, read as the reverse complement.
CTATAACAGCGGTTCTCAACCTGTGGGTTGCGACCCCTTTGGGGGTCAAACGACCCTTTCACAGGGGTTACCTAAGACCATCAGAAAACACATATATAATTACATATTATTTTTGTGATTAATCACTATGCTTTAATTATGTTCAATTTGTAATAATGAAATTGGGGGTCACCACAACATGAGGAACTGTATTAAAGGGTTGGGGCATTAGGAAGGTTGAGAATCACTGTTCTATAAAGATCAGTGAATGGAGACCTTAACAGGAAGTATTAGAATTCCCGTGAGTGTGAGCAAGTGGAGGAAGTTGACTGCCAACTTCAAAAACATCAAATCAGGGAAAAACAGTAATGAGTTAACTAATCACAAATCCATGACTATCCTGCTTCCTTGAATCCATCCACTCCCCCATCTCCCCATATCTCCACATCTGCCACTTTAGTAGGCCAGTTCATCATAAATTCTTATCTGGACCAGTGTAGCCATCTCCACCAATCTCCATGCCTTTAGTTTTGCTTCCATATAATTTGTTCTCCACACTATAAGTACAAGCATCTCCTTATAACATTCTTACAACCCCCTAATGTCCTAAGGCTCTCCTATGTCTTCTCATCATCAGCATGGAGTTGAAATGCCTTCTTAGCATGGATGTAAAGCCTTTTCATGACCTGGCCTCTGACCACCTCTCCAGGCTTACTTCACGTCCTCTCCTTCTGGCATTATTTACCCCCCACCCATTCCTCCCACATACCTTTCCCTACTCTGGCTCACCTTCCCTAGAAATTTGGTTTGGACAGTTTCATGTACCTAGCTTTGCCCCAGTCCCTGTGACACCATATAGTTTTACATGTGTATTTGTGCCTTCCCTCCTGCATCCATTCGCACCCTGTAGCAAGCACCCTGAAGATTCCCCTCCACTTTTGATTCTGTACATCTTTGCTGGTACAGAGCAAACATCCAAATCACACAGCAGTTCAGAGAGGAAGAGTTTGAGATGGTGGTTTCTCCTAACTCACACTGCTCAGAAGGTCATTCAAGATGAGATCAGCTGTTTGGTACATGCATTTTTCTAGCTTTTGCAATAGGTACCTACAGGATTAAATAAAAAGATATTCTAATTGATTGCAACAAATGATCACACCTCTCCTATGCCACAGCTTCCTTGCATCGACTACAGGCACACCCTTATAAACTAGCAGGGTTGTAACAATGCCAAGACTCAGCATTGACTCTTACTTCCTGCCCCAGCTACCCTTGCAAAAACTCCTCCCAATTCCTTGGACATTTACACAGTTTCTGTTACCCTTTAGTAGCTGTTATTGATGATAGTCATGAGGATGAGGATAGCGATGTGCTTGCAATTAAATGAGGCTCATATGGAAATAGAAAAATCTGTGCAGATTGATCTACAGAAAAAGCCTGCCTTTCTTCCTTCCCCCAGTGCCTTTCTGCAGTATTGATCCCACCTTCATCCCTTTCACAAAGCCCTGCAATAACCTGGCTCCCTTCGCTCCTGGCCTTGGCTTTGTGGCAGGATTTATTATGAACTCTGGTGTAGAGACTTTATATAGCTTATAATCTTGGTCGGGCTCAAGCCCAGTCAGTTCTGAAAGCCTGCTAAATGAAGCGTGACAAACGCACACTCATTTAGTGGTGACTGGTGACAGCTGGGATGATGATGTATCTATCCCAACAGCATAAGCAGGACATTTATTTAGTAATACCCTTCATCTTCTCTCCCCTCTCAGCCTCACAATCCAACAGCTACAAATCCCACTTCTCTGACATAATTATTCAAGCAGTGGAACTTAAATCCCCACATTTCCAGAATCACCTATACAAGAGCTTCTTCAGGCATGGATATGACAAAGCCAGGAATGTGAGCTGGTGTTACTTGTTTCTCTGCCTGAGAGGCAGCACCCAGGGGAGCCTGAAATGACACACAAGAATGAGCATCCTGCGCTGCCCAAGTTCATTATGGAAAAGATGACAGGCGGCATCTTTAGAATTATCATTGTTTTAAATTGGCCTAATGAAATCATGCCTGCCTGCTTTGGATTGGCTTGTTAATGATTCCTGGTTATATTTGCCCTTGAAGATTGAAATGACCTGATATTAAAATATAGAAAGAAACCCTCCAAAAGGAAAATCAGGACCTCTTTCCCCAGCAGTATGTATTGGTAACTTTTTCTGGTTTTAATTTGCATTTTCCTGATGACTAATAATATTGAGTGTCTTCATGTGCTTATTTCTTCTTTAGTGAAGTCTCTATTCATATTTTATGAGGTTATGTGTCTTCCTTTTGAGTTGGCAATTTTTTTTTATAAATTCTGGATACAAGTCTTTTGCCTGTGCATGTTGCAAATATTTTCTCACTCTGTGGCTTTTTGTTTCCTTACTAATGCCTTTTAAAGAACTTCTAAAATTTTAATTTGATGCAGTGAAATTTATCCAGTTTTTCTCTTAGGAGTCATGCTTTTTGTGTTAGAGCAATTTTGGTTTACCCTAAATTCACAATATTTTTCCTGCTTTATTTTCCAAGTTTTATAGTTTTAAATTTACACTTATGTTAATGACCTATTTTGAGATTATTTTTGTGTATATTGTCAGGTAATAGCCAAACAGCCAAGGATCTTTTTTTTTTTTTTAATTTTGTCTGACTATTCAGTTGATCCAGGATCACTTATTGAAAGATTTCCCTCTCTCTTTAATTGCCTTGGTAATCTTGTCATGAACCAATTGACTGTATAGGTATAATTTCTATTCTGTTTCATTGATCTCCATGTTTACATTTTCACTAAAACCAACGTATCTTAATCATCTTAATGTTTGGAGTGTAGCCAGACTACATTTTTAAACTTTCCTTGACATTAAGCTCATTTCTCCTCAGCCTCCTGCTCTGGGGCTGGGTTCCTGTCCAGTCACGCTGGGGCCTTTAAAGATTCTTATCTTTTTTTTATTGATTTTTGAGTGAGGAAGCGAGGGAGAGAGAAACAAAAACAACACCAATGTGCGAGAGAAACATTGATTAGTTGCCTCGCACACGTGCCCTGACTGGGATGAAACCTGAAGCCTGGGCTATGCCCTGACCCGGAATCGAACCCACAAGTTTTCGGTACACAGGAGGACACTCCAAGCAGCCGAGCCACACCAGCCAGGGCCCCTGGGAACTTTTAATGGCGACATCTTAATGAAAAGATTAAGCTTTTGTGATGGTAGCTTCAAATGACATACAGTACTAGGTTGGCTGCCACATTTTGATATCAAGTGTGACATGTGGCAACCCTGAAACCAATGCTGCTCAAACAACAGTACTTGTACTACTGATAATGCAATATTGTGTTTCAATATTGTCAATAAAAAGGTAGCTGAAACTCTGTACATTCCAGAAAGAGTTTTATTTGGGTCTCACTGAGGACTATACACCAAGAGCAGAGCTGCAAGAAGCCCTGAAAGAGTTTCCCAGCTTCAGAGAAATGAGTGGGGCTTCATAGGCAGAAAAATAAGCAAAAGTACATTTGTTAGGTCAGAAGTTTCAATTTTGGTATATGCATTCCAATGATTAATAATTTTACATTGCTTGGAAGGAATGTATAGGAATGATAAGGTCAGGTCTAGAAACAATTAAATTGCCTTGAAACTCTTTGAGATGCATTTTTATCTGAATGTAGAAAGAGCAGGCACTGTTCTCTAATAATCACACACACACAGATTATAGAGCAAGCGGTGAAGGCCTGGGTAGGGAGCAGGACGAGGGTGGAGGGGGTCAATGGGGAAAAAAGGGGACACCTGTAATATTTTCAATAATAAAAATAAATTTTAAAAAAAGAATGTAGCACTCAAACATATAGCTTCACAGGCAGTATTGCTAAAACAAAAGTGTAATTTATTTATAGGGAAAAATGTCAATTTTAATTGATTAGATAATTTGATTTGATGATAATGGCATATATATTTAATTATATATGCATAAAATTATGCATTTTAATTATATACACACACATATATGTGTGTGAATATGAATAATTATATATGTATAAAATTTTGCAGTTTAGCCCTAACTAGTTTGGCTCAGTGGATAGAGCATCAGCCTGTGGACTCAAGAGTCCCAGGTTCGATTCCAGTCAAGGGCATGTACCTCGGTTGCGGGCACATCCCCAGTGGGGAGTGTGCAGGAGGCAGCTGATCGATGTTTCTCTCTCTCATGATGTTTCTCTCTCTCATCGATGTTTCTAACTATCCCTCTCTCTTCCTCTCTGTAAAAAATATCAATAAAATATATTAAAAAATTTAATTTTATATATATATATATATGAATGTGAATAATGGGAATGTGATTTGCAAATTGCTAAAGTCTGAGTAATACTAACTTACACACAAAGCCAGGTATTCACTTGATCATCAGCCATTGGTAAGCAAGAGTGAGGTTAATTTAAGATTCCTACTTCCACACTCCTGGAAAGTGTATGCTACTGCCACCCCTCCTACTTCCATTTCATCAGGCTAGTGCCCCATTTCTCATATGCCGAGAGCACAGGCTGCTAATAACTTCCTGCTGCCCCTTCTGCCCTACCGGGCCTAGAGGATTAACTGATAAAAAGAGTTAACAAAAGCATCCTTCTTGCCTGTAGTTAGTGCACCTCTGTGGTTGATTCCCACTCCAGAGTTCCCTATGGCCTTAGTCTATGGCTAACCCCGACTATGCCAGGCCCATATCTATGCCTCACTTCTTACCCTGCCCTATCCTGCCTCCCTCATTTTTCTACAAATTTCACTTGAGAATATTTCGTCAAGAAATCGCAGGCAAAGTTATTCCTATTTCAAGCTCTGCTTTAGGGAGTTTCTTCTAAAACACAGGCTTAAATAATTGCTGCATAGAACAGAGAAAAACTGGTCAGATACCTCCCTGGGTCATGGTAAATAATCTGAACAATTTTATTTTTTTCTCCCCCTACCTGGTCATCTCTAAGAGCCAGTGGATCCTTTAAAGAGCTACTGTCCACAGCAAAGCACTAAGGACAAAATACTAACTGTTCTTTTTGGTCATATCTAATGTGCATTTATTTTCCTCATTTTGTCTTTTACTGATAGAATAAAGTCTACTGGGTCTTTAATGGCATAAGCCAACCCGCTTACCCTTTCTACTTCCTTTCTAGCTACATCCAGCAATAGTTTGCCATTCACAAAAACTCTTCCTGGATCATTAAATTATATGGAAAGAGGGTGCTTTTAAAGTTAACAGAAAAGCTCCATTAAATGCCCTCTTATATTTGTAAGCTTGAGGCAGAAGTAGTTCTTTTCTTACTCATTATAGCAATTATTTTCTTCCTGCCTTTAAATATATGCAAGAGATTTCAAATCACGAAAGCAATTTACCTATCAAAACTGCCATAATATAAAAATAATTTATATTCAAACCAAACTGACTTAAAATGAGCATAAGACATTTATATCATGCTCTAGTCCAAGCAATCTTTATTTCCTTGAAAAGACTTATCTTCTACATCATTAAATTTTTATTCCTATCACTCCTGGGTTGTTTGACCTACGGGAATCTTTTATTGCCTCATATTATACTTTTAAAATTTTCAAACATTGTATTGAGGGTAACATGCATGCAGTAAAATGTGCAAATCTTAGGTGCACCACCTGGTGAAATTTTACATATGCCTACTTTTGTTCAGTCATCACACAGATCAAGATATAGAAAATTTCCCGCAGCCTGAAAGGCTCTCTCTTGTCCTCTCCCACTCAACATCCTCCACAAAATACCCATTATTCTGAGAGTTATCACTACAGATTCCTTTGCTCCTCCTTCCAATTAATATAAATGGGATAAAAAATAAAAATATGGGTCCACTTTAAATATATATATATACATATATGACAAGTGGACCCATTGTTAAATATATATATATACATATATGACACGCCGTACCCATTGTTCCCCCCCCCTATATATATATATATATATATATATATATATATATATATATATATTTCAGAGAGGATGGGAGAGGGAGATAGGGAGATAGAGGTAGAAACATCAATGATGAGACAGAATCATTGATTGGCTGCTTCCTTCACACCCTACACTGGGGATTGAGCCCAAAACCTGGACATGTGCCCTGACCAGGAATTGAATCATGACCTCCTTATAGGTCAACACTCAACCACTGAGCCATGCCAGCCAGGCCAATAGGTACATTTTTACATCTGACTTGCTTTCCTGAATATTGTGTCTGTGAGCACCATACATCTGCCTGTATGTCTTATCTGTTCTTTTCCATTGCTGTTTACTATTCCATGGGTGACTATCCTATATAATAAAAGCCTAATATGTAAATTGACAGAACGGAACAACCGGTAGAAAGACTGGTCGCTATGATGTGCACTGACCACCAGGGGGCAGACACTCAACACGGGAGCTGCCCCCAGCCCTCAGGCCCCAGTCCAGCTAAGGCGGGTGCCAGTAAGGGCCCCCTGATCGTCCTGCCGGTCGCCCCACAGATCAGCCCTGATTGCCAGCCAGGCCTAGGGACCTTACACGTGTATGAATTTTGTGCACCGGGTCTCTAGTATCATTATATGATTATCCATTGCATTGTTGCTGAGTTTTGGGGGACTTTTCAATTTGGAGCAACTTTAAACTGTATTGAAATGAGCATTCGTTTACATAAATTTTGGTGAACAAATGTACTCATTTCTGTTTGGTATATACTTAAGAGAAATATAGAGAAATGTCTAGTATTCATAGACTCTGCCAAATAGTTTTTCCAAAATGGTTGTATAAATATACACTTCCCACAAGCACTGCATGAGTTCTGGTTGTTCTATCCTTAGTATAATCACTTTTCTTTTTCCATTATAGGCGTTGGATCCTGATATTTTCTTGTGTGTTTAATTAGCATTTCTGTGATAACCAAATAATGTTAAACTTTCATACACTTTTTTGAAATCCTCAATTAAGACTTTTAGTTTTTTTCAAAGAAAAATAAGGTTGTCTGTCTTTTACTTCTGATTTAAAGGAATTGTTTATAGATTTTAGTCCTTTGTTCAATATATGTATTGAAATTATTCTTCTAGTCTATAACGTGCTTTAATAATCACTCAAGTAATAGTATTTTTTTAATGAACAGACGCATTTTATTTTATTGGCCAAATTTATCATTTGTTTCACTTATGGTTAGTGCTTTTAAAAATACCATTTAAAAAATCATTGCTTACCACAAGATTATGGAAACATTCACATATGTTCTCTTTTAGAGAAATGCTGCCCAATATGATAGCCACTAGCCACATATCGCTACTGTGAACTGGAAATGTTGTAGTCTGAACTGAGCTATACATATAGAGCTTTGAATTTAAAAAAAATTTGAAAATAAAGTAAAATACCTCATTAAGAATTTTAATATTGGCTACATGTTAAAAATACTTCAGATATGAGATGTCAAATACACAGTTAAAATTAATTTTACTTGTTTCTTTTCAATATTCAGAATGTGGCATACAAAAAGCTACAGTAATCAAGAAGTGTGGTACTGTCATAAGGATAGACATATAGGCCAGTGGAATAAAACAGAGTCCAGAAATAAGCTCTCATATTTATAATCTACTGGTTTTCAACAGGGTGTTACAGCAATTCAAAGAGGAGATAACAGTCTTTTCAACATATTGTTGGATAACTGTCTACCAACATGCAAAGTAATGAAGTTGGACCTTTCAGATAATATGAAAAAAATAACTCAAAATGGATCATAGACATAGATTTAAGAGCTACAACTATAAAACTCTTAGAAGAAAACATAAGAGTAAATATTTGTTATTTTGGTTTAGGCAACACCTTCTTAAGGACACCAGAAACACAGGTGACACAAAAATAGAGATAAGTTAAAAGTTTAAATTTTTGTGTCAAAGGTTAATATTAAGAACTAAAAATCAACACAGGGAAGGGGAGAAAATATTTGAAAACCATAAATCTGATAACAGTATCAAAACTATATAAAGAATTCTTAAAACTAAACAAAAAAAAATAACAAGCAAAATTAAAAACTGGCAAAAAAAATCCAAGTAGACATTTCTCTAAAGAAGATATATGTACTCATATCTGTTTTTCATTCGCCCTATAAGCATGTGAAAAAATACTAATTAGGGAAATGCAAATCAAAACTACATGTGATTACACTTCACACATATTAAGGTAGCTAGAATCAAAATGTTGGCTAGAATGTTGAGAAGTTAGAACATTCATACATTTTCATGATCTTTTGGTAGACAATTATTTTTGAAACAGTGCTAAATGGTGCAGCTGCATTAGAAACCAGTTCCTCAAAAGTTAAAACATAGAGTTACCATATGACCCAGAGTTTCCATTCCAAGGTATATACCTAAGAGTCATGCAGACATATATCTATACAAAAACTTGTATGTGGATATTTATTGCAGCATGATTTGTAGTAGTGAAAAAGAAGATAATCTGAATATCTACTAACTTATAAATGGATAAATGCAATGATATATTTAAAATGAAATATTATTTGGCCATAAAAGAATAAAGTATTTATGCATGCAGCAACATGTATGACTGGTGAAAACAAAAGCACCAAAGACCATATTTTAAGATTCTATTTCAATGAAATGTCTGTAATACACAAATCTATTGCTTTAGATAGTACATTAATGGTTTCATAGTGATAGAAGGGTTGAGGGTAACGAAGAATGAATGATACTGGTACATGCTTTTTGAAGAGATACTGATGATATTTTAAAGTTGATTGTAGTGTTAGTTGCACCCTGTGTGACTTGTATAATTTAAATGGATGGCTTGTATATAGCATGTGAATTATACCTCAATGAAAATTGGCTTGCATTATATTTCTACTGAACAAAATTGTTTGTTTGTTTTTATTTAATTCTCACTTGAGGGTATGCTTTTTGTTGTTGTTTTTTAATTGATTTTGGAGAAAGGGAGAGAGAGAGAGAGAGAGAGAGAGAGAGAGAGAGAGAGAGAGAGAGAGAAACATCTATGTGAGAGAGAAACATCTGGCAAACTTTTGGTTTATGGGATGACACTCCAACTGACTGAGCCACCCGGCCAGGGCTAAACAAAATTGCTGTAAATAACCATTTTACCTTTCTTCACCTAGGAATTTGATACACTTGACTTGTTATTTTTGTGAATGGTGTGCGTTACAAAGCAAACTTTTTTTATTTTCCAATAAACACAGAATCATTTATTGAATAGCTAGCACATTTCCCACCTCAGTATAATACCTTTTTATTTAAAAATTATATTTATTTTGTTGTGGGTGTGTTTCAGAATACTCTAGCACATTATATGTTTTTTTTAAAGAAGTTATATTTTTAAAGATAATAATGGCATGTGTATGCATCACATAATTTTTAGAGAGATATGAAGAAGTAAATATTTTACATACAAACCCACTAAGATATTTTATTTTATTCTGCCTTTTTAAAACATTTTTCTCTCCATATAAATAGAATTGAGATCTAACATAAATTTTTATTCTTTTCCTACTGAATTTCATATTTTATATATTTTTCTAAATAAAGAAATTTGAAAAGTCTTAATGGATGCAGATTCACTTATAAATCTATGCTAATCTATTTTCCTATGCAAATCTAGAGTCTAATAATATTTTTGAAAAATAAATAACATTGTGATAAGCAACTATATACCTACATTTTTTATTTGGGGAAATTTTCAATCATTGCAAATATTTCTGCTCCTTTCCATCTTTCTTCTCTTTCTGGTATTCCCATTATGTATATGTTATACCTTTTGTGGTTGCCTCACATTTCTTAGATAATTTCTTCTGGTTATTTTTTTTAAGTCTTTGTTCTCTGTGTTTTTCAGTTTTGAAGGTTTCTATTGAGATGTCCTCAAGCTCAGAGATTCTTTCTTCTGCCATGTCCAATCTACTAATGAGCCTATCAAAGGCATTCTTCATTTATGTTGCAGTGCTTTTGATCTCTAGGGTTGTTTTTAGTTCTTTCATATGACTTCTATCTCTCTGCTCACATTATTCATCTGTTCTTGCATGCTCTCAACATTACCCATTCAAGTCTTTAGCATATTAATCAGGTTTTTAAAATTCCTGGTCTGATGATTACAATACCCCTGCCATTTCTGGTTTTCATGCTTGCTCTCTCTCTTTAAATTTTTGTTCTGTGGATTTCGATCTATTTTGTTTTGCTTTTTGGTGTGTTTTGCAAATGTTTCTTGACAGCCGGACATGTTGAACCTGGTAGGGAAAAGGAATGGCTGCAAATAGACCTTTGGTAATGTGGTGGTGAGGTGTGGGTGGAGGTGAAATGTTGCATACCTCATTTTACTGTGCTTCACTTTATTGAACTTCTCACATAAAGAGTTTTTTACAAATTGAAGGTAAGACCCTCTACCAGCAAAAAGAATGCAATTCACTTAAGGATCATAAAATGGTTAACATCTTTAGCAAATAAAGTTATTTTTAAATTACAGTATGCACTTTTGTTTTTTTTAACATAATGCTATTGAATGCTTAATAGACTATAGTACAGTGTAAACATAACTTTTATGTGCAGTGGGAAACCAAAATATTTGTGTGACACTTTATTGCAATATTTGCTTTATTGCAGATGTCTAAAACTGAATATGCAATCTGAGGTATGTCTATAGACCCATGATTAGGTCTGTCTTTTAATGAGACTTTGTCTCTAGTCTGTGAACATCACAAGTGTTTCTCAGTTTCTTCCCCCCTCATGGGTAGGACAGATGGCTTGACTGGACTGGAGTTGGGTACTTCCTTCTCCTCATTCAGTCAGGCTCTGATAAAACCACAACAGATTAGGTTCTGCTTAACGAGTTTTTCCTGAGGGTAGGTTTGGGTAAGAAGATCAGCTTGCTTTAGTGTATTTCAAAATGACTCCTTTCATTCTCCCCTGCTGACAGCACAAGGGGATTACATGATTGTCTAACCACCATGCTGTACATCTGAAACTGATGCAGAATAATGTTGAATGTTAATCTGTGGGAACCCCAATCAGAGTACACTGGATGTTCAAGGCCAATAGCAGTGTAGGGGCCCTGTGCAGAGTATGCCAGATGGTCAAGGCCAATTTGTCATACACAGGTGCAAAAGTAATGATACAGCAATATTACTGTATGCACTGCACAGGCATACTTTTCTATAACCCAAATACTGATGTCGCCATTTCTCAAGAAGACTCTTGTCTCAGTTAGTATAAAGATGTGTTACTGACCAGCCAGTGTGAGGCTACTTGGTCTGGCTGCTTTGGTAGCAATGGCTTCTATGTTTACTGCTGTTTTGTAGGGCTAATTCGTGAGGCTATTTTGAATAACTGTTTTGTCTGATGGCTCCTTGTTAGCAATGGCTACTTGGCTTACAATGAAGACTCTCCTATATGCTTATGACTGTTCAATATTGTCTTCTCTGTCTAATAACGCGTGTCTACAGGGGCATAATCCCTAGCAGAGAAGACCTGTGCTCCCACAGTTGGTGTAGTTGAGCAAGGTCAAAGAGTAAGTACTCCAACATAACAGTTATTGGAAAAAAAAGAGTTGTGGTACATATATACAATGAAATCTTACCATTTGCGAGAGCATGGATGAACTTAGAGGGTATTACGCTAAATAAAATAAGTCAGGCAGAGAAAGACAAATCATATGATTTCACTTATATGTGGAATCTAAAGAAGAAAATAAATGAACAAACAAAACTGAAACAGATTCATAGACACAGAGAGCCCACTGATGGTTCTGAGAGTATGTGGGTGGAGGGGTACTGGGTGGAAAAGATGAAAGTGTTAGGAAGTATAAATTGGTAGATGTAAAACAGTCATGGGGATGTAAACTACAGCCTACAGAATATAGTCAGTAATATTGTAATAACTATGTATGGTGCTAGGTGGGTACTCGAAATGTTGGGAGACCACTTTGCAAAATACTTGATTATCTAAACACTATGCTGTCCATTTGAAACTAATACAAAATAATACTGAATGTAAACGGTAATTGAAAAATAAAAATTTTAAAAAAAACATTAAAAACAATAACAACAACAACAACAAAAACATGAAGAGAGAACCTGGTTGAGTTCCTAGAGGTAAATATCACAAAATTGTAGGGTGTTCCATTCCCCAAAACTGGGTTCTTCTGGAATGTTTAATTCTCAGAGTTGTTCACACTGAGCTTCCTGCAATCATTAAATTACTAGAGGCCCGGTGCATGAAAATCAGGCACTCGGGGGGAAGGGGTGTCCCTCAGCCCAGCCTGCACCCTCTTGCAGTCTGGGATCCCTCGGGGGATGTCCGACTGATGGGGAGCGGGCCTAAGCCAGCAGTCGGACATCCTTAGTGCTGCTGTGGAGGTGGGAGAGACTCCCACCACCGCCGCTGTGCTTTCCAGCCGTGAGCCCGGCTCAGGAATTCTGGTTGAGCAGCACTGACCACCAGGGGGTAACTCCTGTGTTGAGCGTCTGCCCCCTGGTGGTCAGTATGCATCATAGCAACTGGTCATTCTGCAGTTCGGTCTATTTGCATATTAGGGTTTTATTATATAGGATGGTTCAGGTGTTCCTACCTTGGCATTGGTTCCCATAGAACTTAGTCTCTGCTCTGGTAAGTTGTGACTCCCTGTATTGATTTATCTGTCTCACCAGTCTTGGGGGATGCCTCGTGTCCTTCTCTCTCTTATGGATCCAAGAAGAGTTGTAGGAGAGAGTGGTGATGTCCAAGCATATAACATAAGAAACTGGAAACCAGAAGTCAGCACTGACTTTTTTGAAGTCTGTAAATACCCAAAGTTTTAACGATATAACATTTATACGTGACTGGCATTGTTTATAGACAAATTTAATCATAACTCAACAAGATCAATCAAAGAACTTGCATGCATATTTGCATAACCCTTGGACACAGACAATAGGGTGGTGAAGACCTGGGGCAGGGGGCAGGGACTGGCTAGAAGAGGTCAATGGGGGGAGGGGGGGAAGAGGACATATATAATACTTTCAACAATAAAGATTTAAAATAAAAATAAATGGATGCACTATATTACTATAGAAGTACATAATATTGAGGAACATTCATCTTTTAATCATGCATGAGGTTTGTAATCTCCACCTTGCTTTCTAATCTCTCAGATGGGCAATCTGTCATGTGTAAAATGTTTATAGTCCCTGCTTCTCTATGTCATTATAAAGATAAAATAAGATCACATATACAAAGCCCTTGATAAAACTGGGCATGTTGTGAAAGCTCAAAATGGAAAACTTTTATTTATTATGGCCTCCAATATTTATTCTATTGTTGGACTTTTAGGTTAGTTTCTGTTTTTCTTCTCTGGAAATCACAGTGAAATATACATCCATTTACATAAGTGTTTGTTTACATGTTTTTAGTATCTTTATTGGCTAAATTTTTTAAAGTTGCAAAAGATTATTAATACTTTAAAAACCCAGACAAATGTTGAATTGCAGTAATCCTTTATAAGCATGTGTTTTTTTAAAAAAGAAAAGCTGATTTGAACTTCAATTTCTTTAATTACTAACTAAATAGAGAATCTGCACTATATATTTTTAATGTATGTCCATATTTCACCTTTTGTTTTTGTCCTTTTTTTTATTAAAATGTTATCCTATACATTTGCATTTTAAAAAGTTATTGACCATTGTGATTCTAGTTTGTGTTTATTAATCAAATATCATTTACATTAATTTTCATAATTAATTTAGAGTAAAAATTGTTTTATGTATAACAAGTAATGCAAATAGTACATAAAAACATTCAGACAATTAAAAAAGAACAAATAAAATAATTTTAAAATTAGTTCCTATTTTGCCACACAGAAATAATCATTGTCAACATTTAGGGGCTATTATTTCAGGTGTATCTATATAAATATATTCATCTAAATCAGTGGTTGGCAAACTCATTAGTCAACAGAGCCAAATATCAACAGTACAACGATTGAAATTTATTTTCAGAGCCAAATTTTTTAAACTTAAACAATATAGGTAGGTACATTGTTATTAACACTTGGAGTGCGGGTGAATTTCCCGCCAAAATATAAGATGGCTCTGTCTTTTGGTTTTGTTCCATCCACCAAAAGGGTGGATTACAAACAAATATTTGGTAATACGCAGTTACAATCGGCCCGAGTTTACACGTTTCCCGCACTCCACCGCAAATCTATATGAACCGAGTTAAAGACGGCTCCCGCGGAGTACGCGCAATTCACGCGAGCCGACTTAACTCGTTTCCCGCACTAAGCTGGCCTTTGCTAAAAACATCCTCAATCTGATTGAGGTACGTTCGCTGAGGTCAACCCCTTCCAACTCTCCCATCCAAACTCGTCTTGTATACTTGTTTCGTCTATCTCCTTTCGTTCATCCTCTCTATATGTCCAAACCATCTCAATATACCTTTCTCAATCCTCAACACATCTTCTTTCACTCCACAACGTTCCCTAAAATTAACTTAATAAACTTTATTTAAAGTTTTAAGTCTTAGTTAAACTATAGGTACGTTGAATAAAACTTGATATCATACTTAATAACGATATTATTTATTAATAAAATTAAATTCCTTACAATTTACCTTATAATAGCCATAAAATTAAATCATGACAATGACTGACAAACACTAATGTGAACAATGGCCTTGCATCTCCTTGGAAAGTTTGGGTAAGTCAGGTTTGTATGTTGTTGCCCGCACCTGGTATTTTGTGGAAGAGCCACACTCGAGGGGCCAAAGAGCTGCATGTGGCTTGCGAGCCATGGTTTGCCAACCACTGATCTAAATGATAAATAATAAACAGATAAATAAATATAAATTATTTTAGAAATATTATTATCATACTGTATTTCTATATATATTTAGCCTTTTAATTAAAATTTATTACATTTAACTAAAGGTGGGGGTAAAAACTGCATTCAAATGAAGGAATATTGAGCTTCAGATAAATATTTCTTTATTACCTGATGTTAACTGCCAAAAGAGCAATCTGAAATTAATAAATTAGAGATATGTTAAGATGTTTGAGTATTTTTTTAACCTTATGTTTCAAATTTGGACATGCTCTGTTGACTTTCTGCTCTGAAAACTGAGGAAACTAGTACATCTTCCTCAGCCTCCCCTTCCAATATTTGGTGTTTACACATTATGAATATAAACTTGGCATTTATATATTACTAGAGGCCCAGTGCATAAAACTTCTGCATGGGGCAGGCTGGGGGGAGAAATCCCCTCAGCCCAGCCTGCACCCTCTCCAATCTGGGACCCCTCCGGGGATGTCTGACTGCCAGTTTCAGACAGTCTGACATCCCTCTAACAATCCGGGACCACTGGTTCCTAACTGCTCACCTGCCTGCCTGCCTGATTGCACCTAACTGCCCCCCCTGCTAGCCTGCTCACCAGAACTACCCCCCCCTCCCAGCCTAGTGGCTCCCAACTGCCCCCCCCAACCCATTGGCCTGGTCATCCCTTACTGCCCCCCCCCCCCAGCCAGCGTGGTTGCTCCCAACTGCTCTCCCCGCACTGGCCTGGTCACCCCTCACTGCCCCCCCTGTGGGCCTGGTCACCCCACACAGCCTGTTTGGTCTTCTGTTCGGTTGCGATGGTTGCTTTCTTTGCCATATATATATGCTTTCTTTGCCAAAGTTTTATGATTAATATATGGTTTTTGTTTGATCTTGGTTTTAAAGTTCAGTAAATTCAAGACCTATCACTTTTTCTTTTACCATAACTTCATCCCCCTCCCTCCATTCCTGATTTTACACTTGCATTTATTTCTAGATTGACTTGGTATTTTTCATAAGCAGGGTTTAGTTTTGTTCTGATCTCTAATATTGCAAGCTCAAACATGTCTGTGTGTTGTCATTAAATTTGAATAAAATATAGCTGGGCACAAATTTTGAAGCTGTATTTTCTATTCCGTAGGATTTTGTTCCCCTGTATTCCAAAATTGAGTGCTTCTGTAGAGAATTTGAGACTTGGTCTGCAATTTCCTTTTTATGCTTATTTGTGGTTTTTTGTTGTTGTTGTGGTTACTACTATTTGTTGTGGTTGCTACCATGTATTGTCTTTAAAAAGCTTTTGCAAAATATGTTTTATTAATATTTTAGAGAGAGATGAAGGGAGAGAGAAAAAATCCATGTGAGAGAGAAATATTGATCGGCTGCCTCCTGAACCCAGAAACTGGGCTTGTGCCCTGACTTGGAATGGAACTGGTTACTTTTCAGTGCATGGGACGATGCTAACCAACTGAGCGAACCTGGCCAGGGCTGTAATTTCTTATCTACCCTTGAAATCTGTGGTTGAATCTGAACTCCAAAGGAAATTTTTTGTCTCCTTTTTGAATTCCCTGTGATCTTCAATCACATCATTATCACATAAATCACATAAATAACCAAAGGATATTTGGATGAGCCTCTTAGACCGATGATGCCCAGAATGCAAGGCATCTGTTTTTGGCTCCAGAATAGCACTCTGGTAGCAAGTGCCGGGAGCATTTACATTGCTTCTCATCGTATTTAAGACAGCTGTGTCCAGAAGGGTTGCTTCATAATATTTTTTTTCATGGTTTCCTTGAAGAAACAGAATTTACCTTGTTTTTTAAGATATCTTTTTACTAACTGGGGTCAAGGAACAAAGGGTGAAGGAAAGGTATTAGATTATAAAAATGTAAAAGGTGAGAATAAATATATATTCTACTATATCTAATTATAATTTAACTGTGTGATAATTTAAAATGCAAAAATTAAATTGTTTATTATATAAATTTTATGCTTTTATATATACCTTATTGTGTCTTTAAATGTAAACATAAAAACTAACATAGACAAAGGGTAATTAAGTAATTAAATATAAATTCTTCTATTTTATTTTATCTCATTTTATTTTTTCCTTTTAATTAAATATATTGGGATGACACTGTTTCACAAAATTATACAGGTTTCAGGTGTACAATCCTATAATACATCATCTGTACATTGTATTGTGTGTTCACCACCTCAAGTCAAGTCTCTGGTCATCATTTATGCCCCCTATACCTATCCTACCATCCCTCCCTCCAGCAATCACTACACTATTGTCCATGTCCTTGAGTTCTTTCTCTCTTTTTTTTCCTCTTTTGCTCAATCCCTCCACCCCCTATTCAGCACCCCCAAGCCTGCTCTCTATCTCTGAATCTGTCTATATCATTTAACACATAATCTTCTAGGATTGGATTTTTCTTGCTCCAATTTATCTCTTCAATATTCACATTTGTATATAGCTATTGTAGCTAATAGATGTAAGTTATTGCTAATATTCTCACTTTATGAGGCCAGCATAACCCTGATAACAAAACATAGAAAAAATACCAAATAATAGCCTTCATTAGCCCAGGCACAAATATCTGCTGCAAAGTCTTAGTAAATTAAATTCAAACATATAAAGCATGATCGAGTAGGAATTATCTAAGGACTGAAAACTTGATTTATCATTTGGAAAACAACTAATATAATGTGCTAAATTAACATAAAAATGTAATTATCTAAGTAGACATAGAAAATCTTTTGATAAACTTGACACCTATGCATAATTAAACCTCTTAGCAAATTAGAAAGAGATGATGACTTCTTCAACTTATAATATAATTTCAAACAATGCTATTTATATAGCATCAAACATCACATTCTAGGAGTAAATTTAATAAAGGCATGCAAGATTTCTTCACTGAAAATGACAAAATATTGATATAAGACATTAAAGAAGACCTAAATAAATGGATGTACTATGTTTATGGATTAAAAGACTAAAAATTTGAAGATATTAAATCTTCCCAAACTGATCTAAGATTCAACAAAATCCCGATTAAAATTTTAGGACTGTTCCTTGTAGAAGTTAATGAACATATAATTTTAACATTTATATATTAAGTATGAAACATATAGAATAGAAAAAATAAGTTTGAAGGATAAATTAAAAGGACTTAGACTACATGATTTCAATATTTACTGAAAAGTGACAGTAATTCATGAAGTTAATTTTTTTGTATGGATAGAACAGCATAGCACATAGAATCAAATGGAATGCTAAGAAATAGAACCAAGCTATCTAATTAATTTAATAGGGAAAAATCTTTTCAACAAATGATGCTGGAACAACTACATTTCCATATAGAAAAAGGTATCTTTGACCCCTATCTCATGCCATACACAAAAATCAATTTGAAATAAATCATAGAAAAAGAAACAAAAGGAAACACAAATTGTAACCAAGAGAAAAACAAACTCACTGATAAGATTTTATGAAAACTAAAATCTTGGGCTATTCAAAAAAGATACCATTATAAAAAGAAAAAAGAAAACTTTGTACTGAGAGAAAATATGTGCAATGCCCATATTCTGAATAAATAAATAACTTCTATAAATCAATGCAAAAATAAAGTGAACCCCTTTAAAATGGACAAAATACTTGAACTTCACAAAGCACTTCATGAAAGATAGATGATAGGCCAATGAACACATGAGAATCTGATCATTAGTTACCAAGGAAATAAAAAACAGCACAAGGAGATACATTGCACACACATATTAAAATAGCTGAAGTTATGAAGACTGAAAGTATTAAGTGTTGGCATGTGGAGCATCTGGAAATCACATGCATTGCTAGTAGAAGTATAAAATGATACATTATTTAAAAATTTATTTGGCAACTCCTGCTGAAGTAAAAAATATATCCACCTGATGTCTTAGATATTTAACTCCTAGGTAGATATGAGGAGAAATAAATGTGTGCACAAAGTCACTTGTATAAGAATGTGCACAGCAGCCTAATGCACAATAGCACAAAACACAAAACATCTCATTTATCCATCCACAGGTGAAGAGATAAACAAATTGCAGTCGGAAAAGGAAATACTACTCCAAAACAAGAAGCAACAAAGTACCGATAAATGAAATGCCATTGTTGAAAAAAATATGTTTTCCAAAAAAGCTACATGTTAAAAGTAATTACATTTATAGCATATTCAAAAAAGAGGCAAAACTAATTGATTTTCTTAGAATAGTGGTGGCCTCTGTGGGATTGTAAGGTGATTGCTTGGAAGGGTGCACAAGGGAATATCTGGACTGTTAGAAATATCCTATATCTTCATTTGTGTGATAGTTACATGGGTGCCAAAATTGATTAAAGTGTAGGGTGTCACTTTGAATAATTATAAAGACAGCTGTTTAAAGCGCGTATACATTTTTGGGACACCCCGCATATTCTTAAAATCAGTGTATTTGCCTATGTGACTATAATAGTGCAGTGAAGGCGGGGGAGGGGGGCGGGTAGGTGAAGGGTAGAGGGGGGTAATGGGGGGAAAAAGGGGACATCTTTCAACAATAAAGATAAAAGTAAAAAGTAAAGTACATTTAAAAAACAGTGGCAATACTTGTCATAGACAAAAAGGTTAATTTTTTAAAGGAAATATAAGACTTGTACTTGTGATTTTGACTTGGCACCTGTCAGGGTGGCTATTGTTTTAAAAAAAAACAAAAGACAGCAAATGTGCAAGGATGTGGAGAAATTATACACTGTTGGTTGGAATACAAAATGGTGCAGCTGCTATGGAATACAGTATGGTGGTTCCTCAAAAAATTAAAAATAGACTGCCATATAGTCCAACAATCTCATGTCTGGATATTTATCCAAAGATTTAAAAATCAGTATTTTAAAGATATTTAGCACTCCTATGTTTACTGTAGCACTATTCATAATAGACTAGATGTGGAAACAACCTAAATGTTCATCAGCAGATAAATAGATATAGAAAATGTGGTGTATACATACAATGGAATACTTTTTAGCCTTAAAAAGAAGGAAATTCTGCAATATACAAGATTATGGATGAACCTTGATGCCAAGTGAAATAATGGAAAGACAAATACTGCATGATTCCAGTTATATCAGGTATCTAAAAGAGTCAAATTAATTGAATCAAAGAGTAAAATGGTGGTTGCCAGGGGCTGGTGGTAGTGAGATATGGAGACTCACTAATTAATGGGAATAAGCAACATGAATAAGCTCTAGAGATCCGCTGTACCTATAGTCAACACAACTGTACACTTAAAACTTTGTTAAGAGGGTAGGTCTCGCCCTAACCGGTTTGGCTCAATGGATAGAGTGTCGGCCTGCAGACTGAAAGGTCCCAGGTTCGATTCCGGTCAAGGGCATGTACCTTGGTTGCGGGCACATCCCCAGTAGGAGGTGTGCAGGAGGCAGCTGATCGATGTTTCTAACTATCTCTCTCCCTTCCTCTCTGTAAAAAAATCAATAATATATATATATATATAAAAACACAAAGAGGGTAGGTCTCATGTAAATGTGCCTACCACAATAAATAAAAAACTTTAAAAAGCCTCATACAGACTTAGTCTTGAAAACAGCAACACAATATTAAAATGAGTTAAGAATATCCCTGGACTTCAGAGGGATCTTTATTTTAAAAATGAATTAAGCCCAGCCCATGTGGCTAAGTTGGTTGAGCATTGTCCCAGGCACCAAGAGGTCATTTTTTGATTTCAGGTCAGGGCATAAGCTTATGTTGTGGGCTCCATCCCCAATAGGGGCCATGCAGGGTCGATATTTCTCTCTCATTGATGTTTCTTTCTCTCTCTCCCTTCCTCTCTCTGAAATCAATAAAAGCGTATTTTTTTTAAAAAAATTATTTGTGCTAATAGGAAAATATGTTCAAAATATAGGGCTAAGAGAAAAAACAAAGTAGAGGACAATATGTATAGTACATTCCCATTTAGGGAGTTAATGTTAGCAAATACATACAGACATTTTTTAATATTGGTAGATTGCTGAGTGAGATGAGACTCAAATTTCATTGTATAACATTTTAATCTTTTTTAACCTTGCTTAAAACAGATATTTATTGTTGGATTATAGAACTGCTGATGTAATATTTTTATATTTTCAGAGAAAAAAAGAATAGCATTCGGAGGCAGGTTTCTTATTTCAGATGTGCACATTGGGTTTTTCAATCAGTTAACAATAGTGATTTGGTTTGTAAGTTTCCTAATCTAACATTATTAATATTTTATATGTAAAAGAAAGTTATGAATATGAAAGAAGGGGTCATGTTGCATATTTACATGTAACTGTTACCGGATGGCTGCTCAAGTAGGAGGAGGCTCTCTCTTCCTTGGGTCTTATCTTTCTCATGGGAAAGAATTCAGAGGCGTGACAGTCAGCATTGTTGAAGCCAAACAAGTGAATTTACTAAGAATACACTTAGCATAAAGCACAAGCAGGCAACTCAGCTAATCTGAATGCACCACCTGGGGGTTTTCCAAGAGTTTTATACTTTCCCCCTATAGGTTCCAAGGTTCCCCTGAAGGATAGACTAGATTTCAAGTTCCCACTTTTACATTGTTAGGGTTTTACCCAGAATTTATTAGAACATCTGGCGATTTTATCTTGGCAAGTCCCTAGACTGCTGACTTCTTTGTTCAGTGGGTGAGATAAACTCCCCCTTTTCCACCCCCCTTCTCCTCCTCCTGCCTCTACAGCTAACTATCCTGCCTAACATAACCAACAGGTCTGCAATGAGATCTCTGATAAAAGCAAAAATTGTTATGAATTCTTTCCCTCCCAATTTCCTTTCCTTTTTCAATGTGAATTTGTAGCTCCTTCCCTTCAAAAGATGAAGTCAGTTCATCCTTTGAATCTGAGGTGGCCTTGTAACTCACTTTGGCAACAGAATGCCAAAGAAGTGATGGTGTCCCAATTCTTAGCCTAGGCTTTTTATTCTCCTTGCTACAATACTCCCAATATGCTACCTGAACAAGCTCAGCATAGCCGGTTAGATGATGAAAAACACATGGCCCTCTTGCTCCCAACACTTCAGGCTTCAGAAAACCAATCCACGAGGGAGATCTGCCCTAGATAATAGGCAGCTGTCCACAGCATGCAAGAGGGAGCCCGTCAAGAACGGGAGAACTGCAAGGCTGTCCAGAGAATTGAGCACTAAATTAAGGTTTGTTGTTTTAAGCCAACGTTTTTGAAATGTGTTCTTGTGCAGCAAGAGCTGATGTATACAAAACCAAAGGGATCCATATTTTTATCCAAACTTTTTTCTCTTACGGCATTTGGTTCATTTAAGCCAACACAAATGGGTACCTACAATGTGTCAAGCACTGGGTGAGGTTTTATGGTGCTGTGCTTATGTTCAAAGTGGCAGTCATCCAGTTGGTGTCTCATAGCCTAGTGGTTAAGATAAGGAGTCTGGCGCCAAACTGCCTAGACTCAGATATGCTTCTGCTGGGTACTTTGGGCAAATTTCCTGAGCTTTTAGTGCCTTAGTTTTTTTTTCTTCTCACCATTAAAAAGGAAATAACACTAACACACTTCTTGGTTGTCATAAGGACTAAATGAGTTAATATTTACAATGCACTTAAAACAGCAATAGGTAATTAAATAAAAATGTTAACATATAAAATTGGAAGAATTTCTTTCTTTGCCTGGAATATTCAGACATATTTCCAATCTAGATGAAAGTACTCCTCAGAAAGTGGCTATAGATGGGTAATTACTCATAAGCATTATAAGTCACCTTTTACCTGTGATGCACCCCAGCTTCTGTGAGGGTTGGTTGCTCACAGCTCACTACTACCCTCCTTATCCTGAAGCTTGCCCCTGGTCTAAAGGATTTGCCTCATTGGGAAAAGGTTACACACAATTTCTGGGGACAGCTCGCAGCTAACTGGTTAGAGGGTAAAAATGAGCAGCCTTTTTGCCTCAAGGTGGAACCTAGTCTCTGGGGTCTTGCATGCTATGTCCCTGAGCTCTCTGAGGAATCAGGCAAGTCTAAGCTTCAGAAAAAAACAAAAACACATCTTTACTTGGCTTTTCCCCTGTGTCATCCTACTTTCCTCACTCCTTTTCTCCTGAGATCACTTCCCAATTAATTACAGGCATTCAAATCCCCATCTCATGTATGCTTCTAGGAAACCTGGCTTAAGATAAGTATGAAACGTTCTTTTCTGACCTTGCAGCATCAGCCTGTCAGAGAAGTTCAGATGATTTAGCAAACCAAATTGGAACAATGAAAAGATAATAATATACTAATTACAGCAGCTACCAGGAGAGAAGATGCTCTCTGCAAGACAACTTGAGAGGAATGAGACACAATGTAAATGCAGCTGTCTCCCTTCTGCCATCAGAAGGTTAAGCTCTGTTGCACAAAGTACCTGTCTCCTTAGATCACCCCAGTGGGAAGGCTGTGCCTGTGGTGATTCTCAATGGACTCTTGTTTGGGCTCAGACTGGCAGCCTGCTCCTTAGCAGGGGACCGTGATCTTGTGAGTGATAATTTTCCCCTGCACACTCTCCTGGGTGGGTCTTTCCTCTGTCAAAAATTGAACTACAGCAGGGTTCCCAGTCTTATTAGTTTCCCTGATGCAAGTCACATTTCTCATTTATCAACCATTGATAAGTCACAAGGTCAGGAAGGCAGACAATGCAGAAAGACACTTGATGTCGGATATCAGGCAAGCCGATATTTTGCTCAAACAAGACAGGGTGTCTCACTGAGGAAATAAGGAGCTGCATTTGGAGACTCTAGGGTCGTGCTTCTCATGCCATGGTGCATACCAGTTACTCAGGAGTCTTGTTAGAATTCAGGATTCTGGGCCCTATTCATTTCAATCTTACAATGCAAACCTGGTCCTGGGTACAGTGGGGTCCACACAGCTACAGCTCAGCTATCCAGATGCCCACAGAATGGGTCAAATAATATCCCTGAGGTCTAGAAAATTTTAAATCAACTTTTGCTTTGAATTAACAGATTTTGCTAGAGTGTGTTCTCTTAGGTTTGAGATGAGCCTTGAAAATCTGCATTTCTAACAAGCTAAGCTCCCAGATGATGCCACAATTTGAGAAGCAAACACAAAAAAAGGGAATTTTTTTTTCAAGGCTGTGTTTCTGATTTCTCTCTGGTTCCCTTTCCTATGGCTTCTTTTTATTGCCAGTGATAATACTGGAACAATACATATAAAAAGTAGGATTAGGTCAATTTATTCATTTATTGGTTAACTACTATGAACCAGGCACTGTAGGCACTGGAGATCTATCAACAAATTAACATGCATTGTGCCTATTCTCAGAGATCTGACACCTTAGTGGGGAAATTGGACAATAAACAGGTACATAGGAGGTATATATGAGGTGAATATAAGGCCTATGAGCTAAAATAAGACAGGGAAGGAATGGAGAGGGAAGGAGCAGCCTTCCTACTTTAGGAAGGCTGATCAAGGAAGATGTCTTTGATAAGGTGACATCTGAACAGATATTTAAGTGACCTGAAGGAACAAGGCATGTTTCTGGAGAAATAATTTTTAGAGAGTGCAAACAGTTTGTGCAAAGGCACTGAGGCATGAGCATCTTAACCGCAGGGAGGTCAGCTGGGCTGCACTGGAATCTGCACTAATAAAAGAAAAACATGCAAATTGACCGTACCTTCGCTATGCCTTAAGCCAAGCCCACCAGCCAATCAGAGCTACTATATGCAAATTAACCTATAGGTTCAAGCCTCGGACTAATGAAAGGACAGGGTCCTCTCATTGCCACGTGCAAGTCCCAGCTGGAAGGGCAGGGCCCTCCCAGCACAATTATAGCCAACAGCTATGGTTGTAAGCTTGAACCTATGGTCCAAACACGTGGCCCCACGTGCCTTGTGCTAGAGTTCAGGTGCATGTAGTTGAGTAGGGTTGGAACTCACGAGAATGCTGTAAACAACTTGATCATGCCCCTACTTTGCCTCATGGCATCTGCTATAAAATAAAGACACGGCTTGTGGGTGCCAGCACTGTCTCCTCATAAGGGAGCAGCGTCCCACTGAGACCCAGCTTTCATTCTCTTGTCTGTCTTTTCTCAATCCTTTCACCCCCCCACTCAGGATCACCTTTGGCCGTAACATTAACCCAACCAAGATGGCAGCCGGCAGCCACAGAGCTGGAGCAAGCAGGAGGCTTGGTTACCCCAGTGATGGAGGAAGCCAAGCTTCCCACCTGCCGCAGCGGCTCTGAGCTCCACTCAAAGCAACAAAGTTTCAATTATAGAAGATAAATAAACCCCAGATACCTGCTTTCAGCCAGCTGTGGCCACGAAGCTGGAGCAAGCAGGAGTGGGTTGTCCCTAGCGATGGAGGAAGCCAAGCTTCCCTCCCACCCGCTCTGGCTGGCTCTGAGCTCCTCTCGAGGCTATAAAGTTTCAATTATAGAAGGTAAATAAATCCCAGAATAAAAAAATAAAGAAAAAAAGGAGAGTCTGGGAGCTTCCATCACCGGGGGGCTTGGCCAGCCTGAAAACAGCAATCAGCCCCTCACCCAGGCTGGCCAAACCTCCATGGGGTGAGGGTCCCCACTTGTGAGGGGGGCTTGACCAGCCTGCAAACAGCCATCAGCCCCTCACCAAGGCTGGCCAGGCACCCTAGCAGGACCCCCACCCTGATCTGGGACACCCTTCAGGGCAAACCAGTTGGCCCCCACCCATGTACCAGGCCTCTATCCTATATAATAAAAGGGTAATATGCAAATTGACCCTAACAGCAGAACGACTGGGAATGACTGGTCACTATGACACACACTGACCACCAGGAGGCAGACGCTCAATGCAGGAGCTTCCCCCTGGTGGTCAGTGCGCTCCCAAAGGGGGAGCTCTGCTCAGCCACAAGCCAGGCTGATGGCTGCCAGTACAGCGGTGGTGGTGGGAGCCTCTCCCACCTCCTTAGCAGCGCTAAGGATGTCCAACTGCAGCTTAGGCCTGCTCCCTGCTGGCAA
Organism: Myotis lucifugus; assembly: GCF_000147115.1. Classification (NCBI taxonomy): domain Eukaryota; kingdom Metazoa; phylum Chordata; class Mammalia; order Chiroptera; family Vespertilionidae; genus Myotis; species Myotis lucifugus. The sequence goes on along the minus strand of NW_005871090.1, from coordinate 3,150,576 downwards.
GTGGACATCCCCGGAGGGCTCCAGGGCTGCCAGAGGGATGTCTGACTGCCAACTTGGGCCCGATCCCCCAGGGAGCGGGCCTAAGCCAGCAGGTGGACATCCTCCAAGGGGTCCCAGACTGCAAGAGGGCACAGGCCGGGCTGAGCGACCCCCCTGAGTGCACAACTTTTTGTGCACTGGGCCTCTAGTAAGTAATAAGGAACATGGTAAGAGTTAAACTCAGAAAGGTAACAAGTGTCTAGACTTATAGGACCATAATACTTTATTTCAAGTAAGTTGATAAGTCAGTGTAGGATTTAAGATAAAGTATAGCATGATATGATATTTTAAAAGCATCACTGGCTTTTGTGTGCAGACTCTAAGGGTCTAGAGCTGAGAAAAGCTGGGAGAGTACAGATCTGTTGCTGATGGAGCAAACTCAGCTCACAGCAGTGAAGGGCACATGTGTTGAAAGTCTAGATAAATCCTGTAACTAAGGCAACATGTTTTTCTGATGGATTAGCTGTGAGGTGTCAGAGAAAGTCAGATAACTCTAAGAGTTTTGACCTGAGCAACTGGAGGAATGGACTTGCCATTCACTGATATGGAAAAGACTGTAAGAGAAAAGATTTCGGGAGGATATTTATAATTCAATTTTGGCTATTTTGTTTGAGATGCCTATCCACTCTCACAGTAGATACACTGCACAGGCAGTTGGAGGAATTAGCTTAAGTTTTGGGGTAGGGGAAGTTGGGGCCAGGGATATAATTTTGAGAACCATCAAAAAGCAACGAGACTGGATGGGATTAAGTAAGGAGTATTAATATCAAAACTGTACCAGGAGTGAGCCCTGTGAGACTCCTGATTTAAAGCTCAAGGAGACTGGGTCATAGAGCAAAGGAGATCAACTGGGAACAGACAGGGTAGGAGGAGACCTAGTGGAAAAGTGTACCAAAGTGACCCAAAATAATAAAAAATCCTTTAGCTAAATATCCAGAGCTCTCCACCAAAATTTTTGGTCCTCTGTTTTGGAAAATGAATCTTAAACGTGTCAACAATAGAATAAAGCCATGTAAAGGACTTTGTACCAAAACAAACAAAACACATCTCTGTGCCTGCTCAGGGATGCACTTGCAGGCCAAATCCTGCATTTCTTTTATTTATCTTCCCCATATGATATTATACAAGAATTGGTGTTCATAGAGATTGATTCTGGAACTCCATGTGTAAATAAATGATCAAAGATTTTATTATTCACCCAAAATAGAGTCATGCATTTTAGAAAAGATCTTAAATAATAAATGCTGACATTTTAAGGAGGGTTTCAAAGCATCCTAATCGCTGTGATGTGGTAGAATTGGGGCAAGAACACATGAGTGAATGAAGACTCGATGTTTCTGGAATTCTTGTCTCCCAATTTTCTCCATTCATTTGTTAAAGTCAACATTTTATTATTAGTCAATTAAATGAAGAAAGGAAGATTTTGAGGTCAGTAATCCACAGAGAGGCAAAAAAAAATTATAACATAATTTCTTTTCTTTGTCTAATAGTAATGTAAGCTAAAAACTAAAGAACCGCCCTTCTGAAACTGCAAGGATATTGTTTGCACTTGGAATAATAAAGGTTAATAAGAACAAACTGTAGCAGCAGCCAATATTTGTAGTTACTTATTGGTACAGAGCTGCTCTTGGCTGAGCACATTTGTTTTCTCCTCCAAAGGGAGTATTTATTTTTTGCTCATCTGTCTTCTCTACCCTTTCACTCAGAGAGTCTTCTCTTATCTGATTGATTCCCAGTTAGATTTTGGCCTTCAGACCACAGACTAAGATGAACCTCTCCTCACACCCTTACATTCTTCAATTACCATCTAGTAGCTTCTACCTACTCCCTCTCATAGTGCATTTTCCACCAAGTCTCACTGCCTATCCAATGACCTTATCTTTCCTTCAACTCTCTCTTTTTTTTCCATAATAAAAGGAGGATAAATAGCCAAGCCCCCAAACTTAAAGCTTTAAAGGTCTAGTTCCTAGGTGATCAAGTCTTTCTTACTTTATTCCAGGATGGCTCCTTAGGTTGCAACAAGGCAACAGCAACTCTTAGACTCTTTCAGTTTTAAAATGTGTAGTAAAATGTAAGAAGAAATAATATTCAGCGAGAAGCTGAGGGTACAAAGGGAATAGTGGTAGGAGGAGTGGGGGAGGTGAAGGGACACTTGGGTTAGAATGCTTTGAGATAAAATATTCAGGAAAGATTGGCTGTAGATCATAGTTTTGTTTTGAGATATTGTTATGGACTGAATTGTGTCCCCCTCACCCCCAAATTCACATGTGGAAGTCCTAACCCCCAAAGTGATTATATTCAGAGATATGGTCTTTGAGGGGAAACTAAGGTTATATAAGGTATAAGGGTGGGGCCCTCATCCCAAAGAACTGGTATTCTTATAAAAAGAGAAAGAGACACCAGAGCTTTCTCTCTCTGTACTCATGCACACAGAGAAAGAGCCATGTGAGGTCATAGCATGAAGGACACACAAGCCATGAAAAGAGGTCTCATCAGAAACCAACCTTGCTGGCACCTTGATCTTGGACTTTGAACCTCCAGAACTGTGAGAAAATAAATTTCTGTTATTTAAGCCAAAGCCATTCAGTCTCTGGCATTTTGTTATGGCAGCCTGAGCAGACAAGACAGGTGAATAGATAAACCAATTCTGCCATGAAGATCTATATTTGTCCTAAATTTTATCTTGTAAGTACAGAACAAAGGTGAATTGAGGATTCAGATACTCAGGAACAAGATACACATCTTCATTAAATATTCTGAATGAAAAATGTGAACTTAAAAATAAATATATTCCTGGAAGACGAATACAAAGTCAATGAAAGAGCGGTAGCATCAAGTTACAATTTACATGCTTTGTATCATGCTCATTCAGCACTTTCCCAGAATCCATATGTCCTTGGAGTTTACAGAAGGATAATTCGTTTCTTAAAAATTTTGAAGATATCAGAAGACAGGAGCTCAAGAAACAAGGTCACGTGTATGGACAGAGTGTTGTTAAGGACTAGAGTGTATATCACAACACATTTGCTCAGGGGATGTGTATTTAAGCAGCAATAGATTATCATCTGATCAGTGCCTGGATTTTTTTTTTCTCCTATCACTGCTCCCTGCATTTGCTTTGTGTGCAGATTTTTTTATCCTATCTAAAAAAGAGGGAATATGCTAATAATTGACCCTCATGCCACAAAGATGGCGACGCCCACAGCCAATAAGGAGGGAATATGCTAATTGACTGCCCTGCCCTCAAAGATGGCAGTGCCCACAGCCACAAGATAGCGGCACCCAATCCCCTTAGCCCCGCAGGGTTGCAAGGCACGAGACAAGGTCGAGACCACCCCAGGCGGGCCCTGCCTTGCCATGCAGCTGCTTCTAGAGTCCCACAATCCCTTCAGCTGCCCAGTCACCCAGGGCTGGCCCGAGGCACAGGCAAGCCTCAGATGGTGGCTGCCCAGCTGCCCAGGGCTGCCTGAGGCTCAGGTAACCAGAGCTGGCCAGGGCTTGTGCTGCCGGCAGAGGCAGCAGCAGAGGTGTGATGGGGTGTCACCTTCCCCTGATCACCGGGTCGCCTCCTGCCCCTGAGGGCTCCCAGACTGTGAGAGGGTGCAGGCTGGGCTAAGGGACCCCCCTCCAGTGCATGAATTTTCATGCACCAGGCTTCTAGTATATATATAATCAAGATTTTCTCTGATGTACCACCATAATCCCTTTAGCCCTTTACACGAAGGACATGCTTTGGTGAAGATAGGTAAGGTACCAGGCCCAGTGTGTCAGAAACATGGTGTGAGGTAAGACCCATGATTCAGCCATTTTCTAGCTGAGTCAAAATTTCATGAACAACTTGAGCTTTGATAGTGGCTGTCAAGGAAGAGGAAACGAACACCCTGCTCAGAATCTACCACACAATTCGTGGTCACAGAGACCCAGCCATTGGGCTGACTGACTTCCCATGGCCTCCTTCACTTCTAGGAGGCTGCCTTCCTCTTTCCATCCTTGATTCATCATCTTTCCCTTTTCTAGTTCCCCTGTCCTTACTAAAACTCTTTCTCATTTGTAAAGTGGAAACAACAATGCCAGGCTTTCATAGTTCTTAGGAGAGTCAAGTGGATAATTAAGTAAAAATGCCTTGTAAACTGTAAAATGAAATGCCTTCATCTATAAATGTTATTATTAGGTAGTAAAGTGCAAGCCAGGTTCAGAAGTTATTTAGAAGGTATACGTGGAACCGAATCCAGGGAGCTTGCAGATACTAGCACAGTGATTTAAACAGGGAGCAGAGACAGATGTATACATTTTTCTGAATGTGCATGGTGGAAATTCTCCAAGAATAGAAAACAACCCAAGAGAACCCCAGCCTCTTCTCCTAGAAATTTTCTCATCCTTGAACAACATCCCTGCTCCCAGATTCACCCTTATTTACAGCTAGGATCTGTGTATATATTTCCACCAAGCTAAGTGGAAAGTTGGCAGTTGTTTGCTTACTCTCCTCAGTATCGCTAGCCAAAATGAACTGGTTCAAACATAAAAATAACAAGGGCTGAATTATCTGATTTAGTTCTCTACAATAGCAGGTTCACTATTCAAATGGAAAGTAAACACGCTGTGTTGAAACAGGGCAAGAATGAATGTTAGGATTATTTGGCTTCCCGGTGAACTGTCTTACAGAAATCTTAGAGATGGGGAACCTCATTGACTCAACATTGTCAAAACTGGTGCAAACAAAGCCTCGACCAAATCTGCAGACTGTGCCTTCAGTTTAGCTTTCCTTTGTAAGCTTCATTTATGCACCAGAGCATGATGACATTGGCTCTATACCCTGTGTGTTGGTAATGTGCTTTTCTCTTTATATGTTACCACATTGGTTCTTCTGAAGATCTCTCTGAGATAAATACCTATAAAACCATTTCACAAATTGGAATATAGGTTGGGCTTATAGATTGGGCTCAAGATTAGTGTTCTGGTGGTAAGTGGCAGCGCTGGATTTCCTATGTACACGTTTACTCCAAAACGAGTGCTTCTTTTATTGTACCTAAAAGCTACCATAAATGCCATATCTCTGTGGATGATCCTTGACCCTCTTCACATCATGATTCTTGGACTGACTTGACCCCACAGATATTCATATATCTTCTACCTCAATTTTGATCTTCTCATGATAATATGCTTTTCAATCTTCCACTTCCCACCACCCTAGCTTGTTATTTTTACTTGCACATTTCAAAAATCTTAGTTATCAGGCCCCTTTCTGCTTAGTATGGCACCATCAGACCCTGGATATGTAGATTTTTATACATGTCTGTGTCCCAGCTGACTGCATGGTTCTGGTAGGGAGAAAATGCCTTATATATTATCTAATACCTTTGCATTTATAATAACACCATGCACACAATTTGCACTCAAAGTCTATGTTTTAAAGACAAACTAACTGAATTGATAAATAAAGAAGAAAACAATTTTTAAATGAAGTGTGGCGAAGCTATTGCCTGATGTGGAGTGTGGTTCCATGCATGGCTTTCTACTACATGCTTTTAACTGATCATAGTGGAAAAAAGTATTACTTTCCATTGCTTCAAATGCTTTGCCAATATTTGTCATTAGCCTTGTGGTGGAACTGCTAATTTTCTATATTATTCTTTCAAAAATGATGTGTGGTAATGCACCCAGGGAAAGTGCGAATGTTATATCTTATTTCCACACAGAGACATGAATGATTATTGTGATTATCCTTCAGGCAGTGGCAGAAATTGGGACTGCATCTATACAGAATCAAGAAAGGTAGAAATTTTCACAATTTGATTTGTATAGACTCTCTGAGACAACCTTCCTGAGGCTAGATTACCTGAATAGTTTGCCATTCATCCATTTTCCCAGCGGTCCACAAGTTTTGATGGAGTTCTTACTACAGGGCAGGCAGTGTGCCAATGCCAGTTTCATGGTACTAAGAGAGTGAGGATCTGATCTCCAGAGAGAATCTAGTGCCTCAACTTCCTTCTAATGATCTGCTGTGATCAGAAAAGCCTAGGAAGCAGAGAATTTGTGGAGAATTTCAACAACATTTTGTCTTCAGAGTTGTTGTCCACAGGTATAAAGATTAGCATCCTAATAGCAAAGCTTTATTTTTCCAGTTTTTTTTTTTTGTCTTGGAAATGCTACTCTACATGGGAATGCTTAGCATCCAAAGTATAGTCTTGAAGATTATAAATAAAGCATTGTATTTCTAGCTAGGAGTCACTGTCCCTGGTTCTGGAATGTGTGTGTGTGTGTGTGTGTGTGTTTGTATGTGGGTGCGTGTGTGTGTGTGTGTGTGTGTGTGTGTGTGTATGCATTCATGATAGGAGGAGGTTGAGTGACTTTCCCAAGGTCACAGTCTGTTTAAAGGCAGGGCTGGAATTAAAACCAAGGCCCTGGTTCCATTCCCTTTCTATCTACTGCACTATGTCAGACACTTATTTACTCAATTATATATAATTTACACCTTAATATGGATTTTGAGCTGCTACTCTGTTCTATTGTCAAACACTAAAGACTCCATATAAATATTTGCCATCCATATTCCACCTGTTATCTTTAACACCTAAGATGTGTCTTCTATTTTGAAAGCATGATACCCTTTTATAGATTTTCTATCGCAATGCCTATTAGGTTTCCAGGCCAGTCCTTAGAGTTCCATTAACCTTTAAAGAAAAAGAATAAATCTAATTCAGTTACATTGCAGGAAACCAACCATTTTGCAGTTTCTAAGAACCCAATATTTATCTTCTTTCTCTAGCCTCCATTCTCTCCCAATGTTGTAGTCAGGAGACATGAAATATATGGAGGGAAAACTAATACCAACTGATCATTATTATGTTCTCGATGCCATAATAGATGCTTTTCTACATGCTTATATGCAGTCCTAATAAGAACTCTGTCAGTATAATATCACTGATGTTGTTATATTTTAGATGAAGAAACAGGGGTTAAGAGAACCTAAAGTATTTACCCATAGCTTATCTGGGCACCTCCATATCCTTTCTCCCTTACCTTGCTTCACCACTGTCCCATAAATGCTTCAATATGTTTAGGGGCCAGCTAGAGCCAGGCTCAAAATGGGGCTGTGAGCCAATTAGGGCATGATTGTATTTCAAAGCAAATCTGAAAGATTTCTGTATCAACACAGCTTTAATTTAGCCATGTGTCGGTCATCTCCCTTCCAACAGCATGCATGACAAACCTTATAAACCAGAATGAAATTATCTTAGGTGAGACCAAGTAGGTCTGTAATTTGATACCTTTGTGTCCACATAAAACACTTTCCTGATTCTGTGTCCCAGATTAACCACCTTCCTCTTTATTCCCAAGTTTGTAGAGTGAGCTGGCCCAGAAGTCTCAAGGGTGCCTGCATCCCAGGCCCTATTGGCTTAGGGCTCTAAGAATAACACATCTAAAAACTGCCCAAGAATCTTACTGAGACCTGAAGAGCATGAATGGTGGATATGAAATTCAATCATTCAATCTGGGCTCTGCCTAAACAAAATAGTGTAACCAAGGCTAGAATCTTCTAACAAAGTGAAGATGAAAATTGCAATGGTGTTCTATGACAATGTTACTCAAAGCATAATCCAAAGACCAATATAATCAGCATTACCTGGAGCTCATTATAAATGCAAAATGGTAGGCTTTATCCTAAACATATGCATCACCATCTCTAGGAGTAGAACCCAAGAATCCATTTCACAAGCTTCTTGGGAGATTCCGAGGCACAATAAAATTTGAAAATCCTGCTTTATGATGTCAACAACCAATAACACTATAATAGGAGGCTCTATGGTTGATACTGAAAAGGTATAGTTTCTGTTACTAGAGGGCCTCCAGACTAGCAGAAGAATTTGTGATTTCAGTGTACACTTCTCCTTTTACAGCACCAAATTCTAACAGTGAAAATAAAAAACAGGTTTTGCATGTACAAAAAATAAATACAAACAACACAAGCAGCTCTCAAATATTATATTTTAAAAATGCTGCCTGTAAGTTTGCTGTTTGTAAATCCGAACTTTTTTTGTGTGTGGCTTTTTGTGTTTTTTTTATAGACAATACTAGAGGCCTGGTGCACAAAAATTTGTGCACTTGTGGGGGGGGGGGCTTCCCTCAGCCTGGCCTGTGCCCTCTCGAAGTCTGGGACCCCCTTGGGGGATGAGTACCTGCTGGGGAATTGATGACCAACTCCCTGGGGAATTGGGCCTAAGCAGGCAGGCAGACATCATGCTGGAAGCCCAGGAGACCTTGGGAGATGTCCACTTGCCAGCGGGGAGCAGGCCTAAGCTGCAGTAGGACATCCTTAGTGCTGCTGAGGAGGAGGGAGAGGCTCCCGCCACCACCACTGTGCTGGCAGCCATCAGCCTGGCTTGTGGCTGAGCAGAGCTCCCCCTGTGGGAGCGCACTGACTACCAGGGGGCAGCTCCTGCATTGAGCGTCTGCCCCCTGGTGGTCAGTGTGTGCCATAGTGACTAGTCATTCCCAGTCATTTTGCTGTTAGGGTCAGTTTGCATATTACCCTTTTATTATATAGGATAGAGGACTGGTGCATGGGTAGGGGCCGGCTGTTTGCCCTGAAGGAACACCTCCTTCAGGGTGGGGGTCCCCACTAGGGTGCCTGGCCAGCCTGGGTGAGGGGTTGATGGCTGTTTGCAGGCTGGCCACACCCCCTTTAGGCTTGGGGGTCCCCACTTGGGTGCCTGGCCAGTCTGGGTGAGGGGCTGATGGCTGTTTGCAGGCTGGCCACACCCCCTTTAGGCTTGGAGGTCCCCACTTGGGTGCCTGGCCAGTTTGGGTGAGGGGCTGTTGGCTGTTTTCAGGCTGGCCACACCCCCTTTAGGGTGAGGGGTCCCCACTGGGTTGCCTGGCCAGTCTGGGTGAGGGGCTGAGGGCTATTTTCAGTCTGGCCAAGCCCCCTGGCGACAGAAGCTCCCAGCCTCTCCTTTTTTTTTTATTCTGGGATTTATTTACCTTCTAATTGAAACTTTGTTGCTTTCAGTGGAGCTCAGAGCCGGCTGGGAAGCTTGGCTTCCTCCATCACTGGAGCAACCATGCCTCCTGTTCGCTTCAGTTCCATGGCTGCAGCTGCCATCTTGGTTGGGTTAATTTACATATATTCGCTCTGATTGGGTGGTGGGCGTGGCTTAAGGCATAGCAAAGGTATGGTCAATTTGCATGTTTGTCTTTTATTGGATTAGATTCACTGGATGCCATAATAACCCCAATGTACTAATCACATCAGGGAACTGAACTACACATTCCCCCTCCCAACCTTTGTGATTAAGTCACTTAGGGTTCTAGCTTTAAGTTCTCATTGGCCACATGCGAGGCACAGGGATGCTCCAAGTTTTAGGCCAATGATGATGACTCAATGGCCTGGCATAAGAGCACCTGAGAGCAAGTGAGAAGCCTCAGACTTGCAGCAATGCTTGAGACTCTGCTCAGGCTGGTAGACTTCTATTTGTTGATTCTTTTCTTCTGGGGGACATGACTCACCCACTTCCCAATCTATAGTCACCACTTATTGATCTGACCAGAGTTATGCCTCCTTATGGGTCAATAAAAATGTTACAGACTTTCTTCTATTCCTTTCTTCCTGGGTTCAGGTTCCATTTTCATATGTCAGCAATGGTGAAGGAGAAATGAGACCCACCAGAGAGGAAAGGTTTTAGCATGCTGTTCCCTGAGGGAGTTGGACCCACCATTCAGCTTTGTTTTGGTGTAAGTGCTGGGCATAGTGTCTGGCACAAAATAATTGCTCACAAAATCTTAAAAAACAGTGGTGGTGGTATAGGCTCTTGTAATAGTATCTTGTAATAGTAATAGTTATTGTTTGTGTGATATTTGAAACAAATGGCAATTTCTAATGTGTAAAATCATTAACTTTTCACATTGAAAAAAATGAACAGGGGTTGATGAGTCCCTCCTATTTCTGACTTCTTTCTCTCATTTCTCCCCTAACTGACACTGAGAAAACAGATTATCCTAGGGGTGTGAAGAGTCATGCCCTAAGTAACCAAAGGATGGCAGATTTTCTTATCAGAAACAGGAAACTTGATGTTTCTTCTTCTTCCTTTTTTAAAATCTTTATTGTTGAAAGTATTACATATGTCCTCCCCCCCCCCACCGCCCGCCCCATTGACCCCTTCTCACCTCCTC
>NW_005871090.1:3025416-3140267 GCF_000147115.1 Myotis lucifugus | reverse complement strand
GTATAGGTCGAACAGATAGTAAGCACTAGGGCTGCAATATGACCCACGTCTGTGTACCTCACATCTGTGTGCCCCACATCTGTGTTCATGCTTTTCATCATAACTTCCTTTCTTGTACCTCTTCTCTGTTGCGCTCACCAAGGCTGCTATCCTAGATTGGTAATAAGGCCACCTGAGTAACAGGAACTCAAATATAGTTAAAGGAATGTCATAGATGGAGACTGGATTCATCTTAGCTAAAAGACGGAGGAAAAGCAAAAAAGAAAGAGAAAAGACATCATAGACACAAGTCGCAAGTAATGAGTGGAAAATGACCTTTCCTATGAGTATTCATCTGGCCTCCTCTATCTCTTGCTCATGTCTGAGTATAGGAAACATCATTAGAGCACTGCTCTAATAGCAAGAGCATAAACTCTTTGTCAAATAAAGAGGCACATAAAGTACTATCACACATAAACCTACTGCAAAGTCATGTGCAAAGCCATGAACCTTCTTCCAAGGGTTTGAAGCAGTATGGCCATGTGTGTGTGCTCTTACGTGGAACAGAGAGCTACACCTATCGTTGTAGCTACACCTCTGAATTTTTGTTGAGAGATTGTATCATGAATGTCACAAATGTCTCAGAGTGGAAGAACCTTTTTCTATTGAGGACATCTATTGAGCAAATTTATTGGACAAAGCCGATGTCTCCAAAAGTGTCTGGTACCTCCAGTTGACTCATAGCCTTGGAGACCTTGCAAAAAGCTGAAACAATAAATTTTTGCAATCCTGCATGTTTTGACTTAGAAATGAAAGACAGACATTAAAGTGGGGGGTTGGAGTCATTGTGCCCACATACTTTGTACCAAGGACTCACATATTCAACTTTCTCCTTCAGTGGGTAGGAGAGTGGGGTGTACATGTCGCGGTTCTTTTGTAACACTCAGAAACAATATATTTCTATCTACCTTCAATTTGCAGAGTTGCAATAGACACAGAGGATTATTTTGCCCTTTATTTTGACCTTGAACTCCACAAGAAGATGTTAAAACAGGAGAAAATTGAGAGAGAAAAAAATGGGTCAGATTACTGCATCTGGAACGAATGAACAAATGGCTTTCCCAATACTACTGAAAAATGTTATTCAACATCCTCAGAGGATTTAAACTTCCACTTTGAGTGGAAGCTGTATGAGGCATCTAAATCCAAAACTATTTTCTTTCTTCCAGACATAGCAGGGCTGCAGAAACTTAGAATGAAATAAATGTACAACAGTCATTTGTTTTCCACATTTTTCTTCATCCTCAAACATTATATATTTGAATTCAGTAAAGCATCACATTCAGATTTAAACCATAATTGCAATGTACAATAGAGTAGGAGGTAAAATGTAAATTGTCTCTTCACCCCGAAGGCTTAAAAGTGCAATAAATTGTCAATTCCGCATGAGCTGGTGTTCTAAATAATTGATATTGGAGTTCAGTGTTTCTAAACAGTATTCTAGTTAATTTATATTTGTGTAAAATAGCTATACAATATTGCATTTAATTGAATCAGTTGAAATTCAATTTTCGAAGCATACTTTTCTCTTATATGTTGTTAAAGATCCACTTTTCATAATATGTTAATTAATTTTTAATATGTTTTAGAGTGGCATACAATCTACAACTATGTTACTCATAAAGAAGGATTCTGTGGTTGTCAAAAATGATTATGCAGACAATCACTCAGGATTCAACAGTTTTTCCATGAGAAAACTTTAGTTAATCATCAATATTGCTGTGGACAACACTACCACACCCCATTCTCAGGTTTACTCCCTTTGTTATTTAAGTACAGCTCATGACAAGCATTCTGAGATACGATGGCATTCTTCCATGGAGGACAGACAGCATGGCTGCTTTTGCAAATCAGAAAGAGTGCTACCTTTTCAATAACTTGGTAGCCTCAAACACTAGGCATTTACCATGGAAGCCTACAGACTCCATACCCCAGATATAGAAACACTGACAGTTGCTAATTTGTTCACACTAAGTTCATGCAGCCTTCTGGGGTGGGAGGGGGTAGAGGAGACATCATATAAGTAGCTAAAAATGTGTTCTAGACTGTGCTTTCTTCACTATACAGAACTTTTTAAATAATATTCCTACCCCTCTGACCATCAAACATAAGAACTTGTAGATAAATCTCTCTGCCATGTTGTTGCTAATAAATTGTGACTTCAAAAATCTCAATATACATGCCATTGAGAGCACAAGGTCTCAACAAACTCCCTGGCTTTGTGGGAGCAGCTAAGAAAAGACACAAAGTGGTAAATTCTGCTTTTTACTTTGAGAAGAAATTAACCCAAACAGTAGCACTTCACCTCTGTGTCCATGATATTATTCTAAAGTAAAATATCTAACTGACATTCATCTCAATTATATTTATCTCTACCTGAATTATATATGGCCCTAATCAAGAGTAGTAGTATAAGAAGTGGTAGTACCATTTATTGAAGGGGCTTTCTTTTCTCCTTGTATGTTTTTGGCACCGTTGTCAAACATTACTTGCCTACATATGTGTGGCTTTATTTCTGGGCTTTCAATTCTGTTCCATTGGTCTCTGTGTTTGCTTTTCTGCCAATACCATGCTGTATTTTTAAAATATATTTTTATTGATTTCAGAGAGGAAGGGAGAGGGAGACAGAGATAGAAACATCAATGATGAGAAATAATCATTGATTGGCTGCCTTCTGCATGCCCCCCACTGGGGATCAAGCCTGCAACCTTGGCATGTGTCCTTGACTGGAATTAAACCTGGGACCCTTTAGTCTTCAGGCTGATGCTCTATCCACTGAGCTAGGGCAATACCATAATGTTTTGACTATTTTCCCAATGTAGTATAATTTGAAGTCAGAAAGTATAGATAGTATCTCTAGCCTTGATCTTTTTTCTCAGGATTGCTTCCATACAAATCTGATGATTTTTGTACTATTTCTTTTTTAAAAAATGCCATTTGGATTTTGATGGGGATTACATTAAATATATATATCATATTGATTTCAAAAATATATATCATATATATTACATTAAATATATATACATATATATATATATATATATACATATATATATATATATTGATTTGAGTAATATAGCAATTTAAACTGTGTTAATTCTTCCAATCCATATATATATACACTGAGTGGCCAGATTATTATGACCATCTGATGTTTGTAGGCAAATTAGCCGTACACTGCATCATATGGGATATGGAAGCCAAAGGCCTGTTCGAACACCTTTGCTATCTGCAGTTACCAAGATAAAACGTCTCCAATTCGCACAGGAACACAAGGATTGGACAGTCGAGCATTGGAAAAAAGGCATGTGGTCCGATGCATCACGTTTCCAGTTGCATCATGCAGATGGCAGAATGAGAATTTGGCGGAAACAGCATGAAAGCATGCACCCCACATGCATGAGTACAACCCTTCAAGCTGGTGGGGGCAGTGTTACGGTTTGGGGCATGTTTTCCTGGCATGATTTGGGCCCTTTAATTTGTGCAGAACAACGTCTGAATAGCACAACATACCTAAGTACAGTTGCTGATCAAGTTCATCCTATCATGTTGATGGCGTATCCCGATGGAGATGGCTTCTTCCAACAAGACAATGTGCCATGCCATGGTGCTCATATTGTGCAGGAGTGGTTTCAAGAACATGAGGGAGACTTTACCTTGCTTAGGTGGCCCCCACAATCACCAGATCTCAATCCAATTGAGCATTGTGGGCCGAAGTTAAAAAGAGCCATCAGGCAGCTGGTTCCACAACCATCAAATCTCACAGAACTGGACAATGCTATTCATCAGGCATGGTGTCAGATTCCTCACAACACCTTTCAACATCTTGTGGAGTCAATGCCAAGAAGAATCGCCACAGTATTGAAGGCAAAAGGTGGCCCAACAAAGTATATATATATATATATATATATATATATATATAATTTTCATTTCTTTCTGCCTACTTCAATTCTTTTATAATGTCTTGTAGTTTTCAGTATATAGGTTTGTCACATCCTTTGTTAAGTTTATTCCTATGCATTTCATTCTCTTCTTTTTGCAATTGCAAAAGAAACTACCTTTCTTTTATTTCTTTTTCTGAAATTTTATTGTTAGTATATAGGAATGCAATGAATTTTTATACATTGATTTTTATATCCTGCACCTTTACTGAATTTGTTTATTGTTTCTAATAGCTTTTTAGCTTTAGATTGGATTCCTTAGGGTTTTCTGTATAACAAATCATGTTGTCTGCAAAACCTGACAATGCTACTTCTTCATTCCCAATTTTGATACCTTTTATTTCTTTCTCTTGCCTGAATGCTCTGGCTTGGACTTCGAGTACTATATATAATAACAGGTGAGAGTGTGCATACTTGTTTTTTTCCTGTTCTGAGAAGAAAAGCTTTCAGTTGTGTATTTTTTTATCATTAATATATTATTAGTTGAAGGTTTGTTATATATGGCCTTTATTAGTTGAGGTACTTGACTTCAATAGATGATTGGGTAAAGATGTGGTACATATATACAACGGAATACTACTCAGCTATCAGAAAAGATAAAAGACTGCCATTTGTGACAACAAGGATAAATTTTGAAAATATCATGCTAAGCAAAATGAGTTGGAAAAGTAAAAAAAAAACACAACACATATGATTTCATTCCTATGCTTGATATAAAACTGAAAGCAATACATGAACAAAGAAGATAAACAAACACACTCAGAGACACAGACAACAGTATGGTGGTTACCAGAGGGAAAGGGGGTGGGGAGACATAGAAAAGGGTAAAGGGGTTCAAATATATGATAATTGAAGGAGACAACTTTGGGTGGTGAACACACAATGCAGTATGCAAATGATATATTATAGAATTATACTCTTGAAACCTGCATAATTTTATTAATCCACGTCACCCCAATAAATTTAATAAAATTTGAAAACAAGAAGTAATAGTAATATTAATGCTGATAGTAATGATAATGGCCAGAATAAAAGCTACAATTTTGTGAGTGTCTTTTGTTATGTGCCAGAAATCATAATAAACAGCATGTGATATGATTTAATGTCAAATGAATCAACCCTGAGAAGAAAAAGATTTCTTATTTATTATTTCCATTATTCTAATTGTAGTGGTAAGGAAACTGAGGTTCAATCACACAGCTACTAGAAAGAAGAAAGAATCTTTGTTCATGTCTTTTATTTATTTTTATTTTTAAAATATTTTTATTGGTTTCAGAGAGTAAGGGAGGAGAGAAATATAGAAACATCAATGATGAGATATAATCACTGATTGGCTACCTCCTTCATGTCCCCCATTGGGGATGATACCTGCAACCTGGGCATGTGCCCTAACCAGGAGTCAAATCATGACCTCCTGGTTCCTGTTGAAGGTCAACCACTGAGCATCACCAGCCCAGCTGTTCATGTCTTTTAAACCACAGATTCTCTAGTAAGGCTCAGAGGCCCATGTGTACTCCAGACTTCATTTCCCAAAGAAAATTCAGGAAGTCCTTGAGCAAGTAGTTGCTATTCATTTTTATGCATAATTAAGAAATTATATGCTGCTGATAACTCTGGTAATGAAATGCCTAACCTTGCACATTCTTCCTTGATTGCCATGCAAAGGATTTGAAAGAGATATTTTAGAGTAATTACCCATCAGCAATCATCTCCACACAACACAAATCACATCTGATTCCCCATTAAGACAAACCAAGAGAATGAAAGGTCTCACTCTGGAATGCTTTCTGCTGTAATCAGGTTAATTCCATGTTTCCATTCCGTTAGCCTTCTGAATTTAAACAATGGAACTTGGAACAAATTCTGCATAGGAGATAATACTATGCCCAACCATGGGTCTTGTTCCACTGGTGAAAAAGTGCTTAACTGTTAGCTTTCCAAGTGGAATACCACTCCATTAAGAAGTGTCACCTACCAAGAAGTATTCATTCAGCAAATAGGATGCACAGCTGCTTACATTGGATCACTTCAAAGCTCAGACCTTCACAGCCTGTTGCATAAAATAATTCGTACAGAAAAACAAAGAGACAAATGTCAAGCCACCATAGTAAATCAATGTCATTTTGTAATGCCGATCAGCAGTCCTCCGATCCATAGTGTATATGTCATGTTTGATTTTTAAATGTAGTAACCTTTTAAGGTTATCAATATATCAATGATTCTTACATGACACCTGCCAAGATTTTCCTTTATTTAAGTATTTCCATAGTCTTATTCAGGCATCATAATCTTAATCTGGGAGATCTATGGTTTTGTACTATAATCAATAGATCTACCAAAAACACCCACACCCACATCCAACATCACCTCTTCCTCCCCACAAGTTTCACTTTGATTGCTCTTTTATAACTCTGAAGACAAAGTATCTAGCCTGTTGAGCAGGAAACATGTATCTCCTCATCTCATATAAAAAGAATATTTGCTTCCCAAACCTGTGTACCAAGACCATTTTGTCTCATCCTTCAATCTCACTGTCAATACTCTTTCTCCATCTTTACAATGTCCCCCACTTCCTTGTGCTCACAAGAAAGTATCATACACATTAAGGAAGGAATTTAAGTCACATTGTTACTTTACACAGGGGCATTTTAATTTAAATCTGTTTTTTCTCCTTCCTTTAGCTTGTTGATAACAAAAATGGTTTGGTGGTTATACAAATGTTTGGTTTGTAATTTACCTTAAATTGTGCAAGCACTTTTCTGTTTGTTGCATGTATGTTATGTTTCATAAAGTACATAAATTGTACAGAAAAATGCTTGTAAATATCTAAGGATTAATTAGCCATTGAACAGTTATGTACCAACTACACAAGTCAAGAAATAAAAATGTTACCCCAACAGCCTCCTGTGTGCCCCCTGACAGTGAGAGTTCTCTCTCTCCCATTAAAGGTACAATATACTGTGACTTTTATGATAATAATTTCCTGGAAGCCTTATATTTCACTATAAAATGAAAGTCCTTGTCCCATAACTTTAACCACTCAAATCAGGTAGGGGAAGTTTTATAGAATTAAGCTCCCTTCTCCAGGTATTTATGACATTTATGGCATATGCCAGACATTAAACTAGGAGGTGGGGGATATAACTTAATAATACTTTGTCTCTACCCCCAAGAAGCTCATAGGATGCTGGGAGGCTTTCCTGGAGATAATGAAAGCATAAGAGCCATAGTTTGGTCAACCATAACTATAATAACCCAAGACGATTTGGAACTGGAGAGAAAACAAAATATGGTAAGATTTCTAATTGCTTTGTTTCTCCAAAACAACACATGGGCTGGCCACTGTTTAGCTGGGCGAAGAGTATGGTCAAGTCTTTCTCTAGAAAATAAAGTGTGTGGGGCAGGATTGGAACTGCCTCACATATGACTCTGAGAAGTAAGCATGTTCTCTCTCTCAGGCACCAAGAGAAAGGTGCTTCCAGCTCATTTCTGAGACAAAGCACATGATGCTTCAGGGAAGGGAATTTCAGAAGCAAACTTCTTTTTTAATCTTCCAAGGGCTTAACAGGTGTTCCCTTCTTTTTGTTCCTCATCTGGAAAATAAAGATAATGGACCACTGAGGAAATTCACTAGGATGGCTTTTGTGGGGGATTTGGGAAAACACTTGGAACCTGAGAGAGCTTAACAAGTACTAGCTCTTCCATTTATAGTTGTGGGTTCCATTATCTAGGCCATATCTTTATTGCATAAAGACAAAGAATAATTAAATAAGACTAAAGAGCATAGTTGCTAGGTTAATGAAAGGACATTGCACTAAAAGGCCAGCACTCTTGCTTTGGTGCTTTGCTATCTGTTGAAAGAAAGCACATTTATAACATCATCTAACTAATGACAAAAATTTTGCTTGCAAATTTAAGAGTGAAAAGTGATGACTGGTAAATTGCAATTTTAGTTAAACACAGAAGTCTTCTCAAGACCCTGCTACCTTATTCTCTAGAGTCTGGCTTTTGGTTGGCACACTGGTCCCTGTATACAGAAGGTGAGAAGAGACTGGAGAAAGAAGCAGATGCCTCCAGATTGGTAGGTAACAGATTTAATAAGCAAAGGAACTACCTACAAGGCTGAGTTAGGCCACAAGAGGAGTAGATCTCTGCCCACCAGAATTTTAAGATTTATATAGAGGCCTTAATGGAATTCAGTCACAAAAACCATCCCGCTGGTCTCAGTAACACATTATTCTCTTAAGGCTGCGCCCATGAAAATGGCTTCAGCTGTGGGAAAGGTAGACAGAGTGTACATTCATTACATGGACAGGAGAGGGGGTGAGGAGTCAACTGGTGGTCACGTCTTCTCAATTACCTCCTCCAACACTGGCTCAAACATTCTACCAAACTCTAGCAACCTCCATACTATCTCACATATTTAGTACTGTGTTTGTACATTTTTTGCACTGTATTTATCTCCTTTAGTGATGTTATTTCCTTTTTAAATATTTTAAAACTTTTTTACATTGATATTAAAATAGTATAATGGATAGAAATTAAGATTTGTGGCTGGAGAAAGCTGGGTTCAAATCTTGTATTTTTTACTTACTGTGTTGTGTGCAAATTCCTTACCTTCTTTAAACCTCATCTATAAAAGGGGCATAATAATACAGTCTTATAGCTTTATTGGGGAGGATTAATGTACAAATTTCAGGAGTGAATTCATAATAAACAGTGGCTACTGTTATTTTCTCCCCAATTTGATTCTAAGAACCTTTCCTGTGTAAACATATGGCATCCTTTTTTTATATTACCCTCAGAACTGAGGGAAGAGTTTGCTGATAGAATCCACTCAATGAATGTTTGCTGACTGATTGCTATGGACCCAATGCTGACATGTGCACCAATCTTGTTCTCAGCCCCAGTTGGCTGCAGCTTTCTAATCTGAAATTTCCTAATTCAGAGAGTCAGCTGTAAGTATGGCTTAACAATTCACAGATGAGGGACATAGGCAAGGGGACTTAGAGACAGTGCTGATGTGTTCCAGTGATTAGGAAGCAATACCATGCTGCTTATTAAATAAACATGGCTGGTTGACAAAAACGCTGGCTGTCCCTGACTTTGACAAAAATGATGGATGAATTAATTTCCTATAGGAAAATGTTCCAGCAAAAAGCAAAGCCTAATCTTAATATTGTTCATCTGACTGAGTTCTTTGTGTCCTTAACAGTTCTGTCATTTAATGGTGTTTCAGCCAATTTGTCTGCATACATCAGCAACGTGATCTGTAAACCCACACACTCTGCATCCTGAACCTAAATTTTGTGGTTATAGAGGTCATGGCGTGGGGGTGGGCTAGCTGGACTTTAGTGATGATAATCCTATGAAGGAGATAAGGAACATACTATCTATTTGGGGGTTTCATGCTTTTACTAGGAAACTGAATTACAACAAATAGGGTGTACAAAGTAGTGTCATTTTGGGATTGGATTTTGGCAATTGTACAAGTCAAGTCACTAAAGTGGCAATAATCACGGGTTTGAGGTGCCTTAGAGTTTGTGATCTCAGCACTTTGGAGCTAATGCCTACTAATGTCCATTGGGTAAGCCATTTTACATCTCATCTCATCATCCTTCCATTGGAATTTGCTGCCTCTTGTTGAAGTAGAAATTGGTCCTATTTTAGCATGAACATGTAAGGTGCTCTTATTAAGAAGACTGGGATCCGGCTGCAGTGGCTCAGTGGTTGAGCATTGGCCTACAAACCAGGAGGTCCTGGTTCGATTCCCGGTCAGGGTTGCAGGCTCAGTCCCTAATACAGCTGATCAATGATTCTCTCCCATTACTGATGCTTCTACCTCTCTAGCCTTCTCCTATCCTCTCTGAAATCAATAAAAAAGTACATTTTTTTTTAAATAAAAAGAAGACTTTTTGTTTTGGTAAATGATTCTAACCTTACTGGTTCCAAAACTTCCTTATTTCTAAGTAATTCCCTTGGGAAGTTATGTCAATATTCTAATTATATTGCCATTGCCCATAGAACACTTGAAACTCCTAGGGATATGCACCTGCCATACCAGGAAGGACATGGTCTTTGACAGAGGGACTTGAATTTGGATTTGCTTCTGTCACATTTTAGTAATATGGTTTTACAAAAATCACTAATTCTCATTGGCAAGTATAGTTGATGGACTTTTGAAAAAATTTCTCAAAATTTGGAAAATAAAATGATTGAACATACTCGGTACTTAATAAATGCTATTTTTCTCTTAGTCTGGAATTAAGTTTGGGGATTAAATTGGTAAAATCAGTTTCATTGTATTCTAATCACAAACTTGTTCTGATACAACTCCAGGCACACAGTAGGTCCTCAATAACAGTTTGTTGAAAGACCAGGCCACAGATGAGAATTCTATTCTGAAAGTCAAAATTTTCAAAGATGCTAAAGTTTGGCAGCTCACTAAAATATGTGTATAGATCTCCAAGAGAAGAATATGCATATGTAATGTAACATTCTGGTGTAAATATTTTTTTAAGTCAGTTTAGTTTGTAGTCATGCTTTATAATTCAAGACAGTCTCATTTCCTCACACTGAAGAAAACTTTCACAACAGAAGGCAGAATAAAATGTGAGACTCTAGTAAAGCCATTACGAGAACTAGACAGCCCTAATGGCAAAAGCTACTATTGTTATTCAACTTTTGGTGTAGAAATAAAAATATTCATATGTACAACTCAAGTATGTTATGATTTATTTTGGCCTCCCTAATATAAGATAGGTAACAACATTTTTATCCCCATCTTTACAGAAATGGAAACAGGCTCAATAGGTCAAAATACCCAGGTTATTAAAAGAAAAAAAAGAGTGGTGGACCTAGGTCTTCTTACTCTAAATTTTCTATTATCTCCACTTGTCTATTTGATCAAATACCAGTCCCACCATTGGAGGAGGAGACCCACAATGTTTTTGTTAGTGATTTTTATTGTGTCGATTTATTTTCCTTAATGGTAAATGACACATACATGTATTTTCTTCTAATATAATATTTGAATCTATACACCAGGCATCAAGAGGTTTTTTGTTTTGTTTTGTTTTTTGTTTTTCATCAAGATTGTTTCACTGCACTAGTAATTAACAGAAATGACACTATCACCATCTTCCAACCCTGGAATGAAAGCAGAAGGTTTTTCTCATTTCCTGTATCAAAGAATTTTAGTTTTTCAGGCTCAGGACATAAATGAAGTGTGGTATCTTGAAAAAATATTAACATAATTTAAAATGAAGATACTTATACTTGGAAAGGTTATCCTGATCTCAAAGTTTCAAAACTAATTAAGAGCACAAACCTGTTTGAGGCTCCATTGGTTGTCTGACTCTTTTTATCACTGTCTGTCTGGAAGATAGATGAGGCAAGCTATGGGCATGTGAAATTCCTGGCAGATTAACTCTTGGGGACCAAAATAGAAACTGCTGCTCCATGTGCATGGAATTAAGAACAAATATAGCCTGTTTTTAAGTGGCATCAAAACATATGGTAAAAGGAGAAAATGCATTAGCCTTGTTATTGGGCTCAATAGACCAAGAATTTGGGTCTTTTGATTGAATTCACTTTTATTTTCTATTTGAACACCACATTCAATTAAAATGAAATGTGTATTGATGCTATTTTCTATCAGGTCTTATAATTGGAAGCTCTGAATGCAATGCTCTTTCAAGTATCAGGTCATGAATAGCAATCTGATCTGTTAGATATAGTATTTTTTTTGTCAATTAACCAATGGCAGAATTTCTTCTCAACTCTGATTACTCTGAACATAATGAGTTGACCTTCCAATTTTTATTGATTTCTTCCTTGCTCTATAAAAAACTATTGATTTTTGTTTTCTTGTTCAGTTACTAGTTGATTTCATCCTTCATTTGATTTTACTCAAAGCAAAACTTTTTCTGATTGCAAAAGAGAAGTCAGTGCCACTTAAATATATAAGTATTTTGGTGAAAGCTCTCTGAATTATGGATAGTGAATAGCATAGTGAAATAGGGAACTTCTCACACCCTCCCCCCACCCCCAGCCCTTATTGTCACACACTTTCAGAAACTATCCGTGTTGCAATCAACACAAATTTTAGTTTTGGGAAATTGAATTTAACTATGAGAAAACCAAGTTTGCTACTACAAAATAAAATGAACCTATACACACAAAGCAAACCCCCCACATCCTTGCATACACTCACATACAGTATATTCTCCAATAAGATGTATGAGCGGTATTAGTTTTTATCCCATGAGAATTTTTGCATGTGAAATGACAATTCAGACTGAGAATAGGTCCGCTAAGTAAGGAATAGAAATATTTTAAAATTAATTTTGGTAAGTTGAGCAGAATGCTATACTGAGACTGGGACATGTAGAGTCTCAGGATGTGTTAAGGTTTCAGATATGAGTTGTTGCTTGCTTGGTTATTTGTTTCCTTAAAGGGAAGCTATAGGATGCTCAGGCGGTGGTCAGAACCAGGCATTTTTTAAACAATGTAACAAAAGCTACTTTTCTGTCACTCTATATGTATAAGATGAATGGGAGTCTACTTATTGGAAGGAGCTCTGCCATCCATGCATAAAAAGCAAGGTAGGAGTATAAATCAGAACATCCTTTCTCACAGAGAAGGAAGCTGATCTTCCAATTGTTTTGTCATGGGACCTATATAAGAAGGACCTGGCATGACATGAAACCTGAATAGAATCAAGAACCTGAATAGTTGAGTAAAATCACAGTTTAATATATATTAAAAGGGTAATATGCTAATTAGACCAGACATCTTCTGGATGTCATTCCGGATGTCCTTCCTGATGGAGCCAGGGCCAGAGGGAAGCCAGCCTGGGTCCCAGGTGCTTGCCAGTAGCTGGAGGAGGAAAGTCCCGATCCCAGGTGCCGGAAGGAAGCCGGTGCCAGCAACCGAGGGAAGGAAGGCCTACTCTTGCATGAATTTTTGTGCATCAGGACTCTAGAATATATATACACATATACAGGGTGTCCCCCAAAATGTATACACATTTTGAATGATTATAAAGTTGGTGTTTATTAACATACAATTAATTTTCAAATTTTAAAAGAATCTACAGAAATGAATACTCTTATTTTTTGTCAGTGCCTGTTTTCAAACTGATGACCATTTTGGTCCAGGCACTACTGATAATGGGAAGCAATGGAATCACAAACATCAAGAATCATTTCGTTTGGTATTTGTGTGCCCTCAATTCATCGACTGTTGCTGACTTGTACCATTTCGTTTGGTATTTGTGTGCCCTCAATTCATCGACTGTTGCTGACTTGTACCATAAACTTTATCTTTTAGGTATCCACATAAAAGAAGTCTAGGGGCACTTTAGGATAAATTTTCTTTGTTCAAAGCTTGGTCTGGCTTCATCTATTATTTAATTTTTGGGGAACACCATATATGTACATACATAAATTTATATATATATATATTTATTTTATATATATAAATTATATATTTAATACATGCATCAATTTATATATATATATAATAAAATTATATTAAAGTTTGTATACACTTTTTGTGACACCCTGTATATACATCTGGTAGTTATTGAGTTACCTTGCACTGACTATATAACAGAAAACAAGATAGAGTCAGGAAAGACTTGCTGAGGATGTGGTATCTAACTCCATAGGTGACAGATGGTCTTCAAGGAGGACATTGGGGTCCAGGCTGTGAGGGTGACCCAACAGGTAGATGAAGCTCTGAGATAAAGGAGCCCAAAGGCATCAACAGGATGACACGTAGAGTTACAGGGCAGGTAACATACATCGAGGAAGGTCCTTGGCACATAACAGTGCTAATTGTGGTTTTAAGACAGCATGTTCAGTCTAGGATCCATGCACCACCTGGTTCTGTAGCTAGACCTAGGAAGGCCCATGAATTTGGATGGGAAAGGCTTAAATTTAATCAGATGCTAATTTACTGTAGTATGGAAATAAATTGATAGTTTCTAAATATTTCATCAGAAGCACCTTTTCCTTTTTTTTTTGTTTTAAATGGAATCTTCTGCATAACTTTTAAGTTAAAAAACAAACAAGAAAAAAAACCACTTCTTTTTGTTGTTGGTTAATCCTCCCCTGGGGATATTTTTCCATTGATTTTTCTTTAGAGAGAGTGTAAGGGAAGGGGAGAAACAGAGAGAGAAACATCGATGTGAGAGAGACATATCTATTGGTTGCCTTCTGCACATGCCCCAACCAGGGCCAGGAATCAAGCCTACAACCGAGGTACATGTCCTTGACCAGAATTGAACCCAGGACCCTTCAGTCCGCAGGCGACACTCTATCCACTGAGCCAAACTAGCTAGAAAAAAAAAAGCCACACTTCTTTGGTTAAAGTAAGTGTCCTGGTCTCAGAGGGGCTCATTCCTGGTCTCCCCTTGAAAGCCCAGTTCTTTTGAAAAGCTCTGGATTAAAACTCCTCCCAGTCCTCACAAGCCCGTGAGTAGAAACACCAAGAGGTTTTGGCTGTGGCAGATGGGCAGTGTACATTAAGGAGGTGGGCAAGTCATACAGATTGGTGTCCTCCCTGGTGTCTGTGGGGAGTTAAATGGGGATTCTGCATGTCCCTCCCAGATTGTCTTCTCATCATGCTCACCTTGGCCATGGCCCAGAGCAGATAGATATTGGCCAAGTCCAGATTACCCCAACATTTCTTGAGCCAAACTCTTGTTGACGAATATATGTGGTTTAGGATTGTAAACAAAATAATCCGTGTAATGTATGCTAGCACACACACACAGAAGAAAAAAGGAAGGCAAACATTATCGATCAAAAGCATGCACAATTTACCTAGCTTGAAAAAATGATTTACTTACTATCCCATAAGACTATACAATCATTTATTGACAGGAAAATCATTTCTCAAGCTCTCTGTACTGTGTGTGTTGGAGAAGAGGCAACAGAGGAAAAATAAGTAGAGATGTGGGGCGACCTTGTCAGTCCCTGGCTAGGATTGGCTTACTTAATTTGCAATAATCTCAAATAAAATTTAGATCTTTACTAATAAATCTCATCACTAAATATTTCCTTAGGTTTTGTTAAAAGTGTTTTGTCGTCAATTTGAGGTCTTTAGGGAGTTGTCTGTATTTTAAAAATATGTTAGAATAGTCATAAGTTCCCTTCCTATTTAAGTTTTTCAAATGAAAAATTATTGCAATGTTTTTCTGGGAGTGCACACAAAAAGCAAACATCATTACACATCATTCATGAGGCTGTCATGAGCTTTGCAGTGGTTAATGTAAAAAGAACATGGAATTTAGCCAAAATAAGGGGGTGGGGAGGGGAAATCTGATAGATTTGTCTAAGGAAAAAATAAAAAATAATAATTTTTAAAAGTGTCCTGTCACTACAGGGAGTTTTTGCATAAACATTTTTAAATACAAGAGGTATGTAAGACTCTGTAAAGGCTCCTAAACAATAGTGCAGTCAGTTTCTTTTTCAGCCCAAAAGATAATTAGAAAACCTGTTGCTCTAGCAAAGCTAAGATTACTAAACTTATTGCAGGAAAGTAGAAGAGCACCTTCACAGGTCTTAGTAGTGTTTCAGTATAGGGAAATAACGGGAGGATATGTATGGGGTTTTAGGGCGGGGCAAGTTGATTTTAAGGTGAGTTTTGGAAGGTGGGGAACTGGTGGGAACTGAACAGAGGTTATGACATCATAGTCTTAGATTGCTGAGCAAAGCTGGTGAGGATCTTGATATTCACACGATCAGTCATGACATTTAAGTAACTTCAGTTGCTTACAATCTTATTTTCCTGGAAAAAGTATTTTTGGAGCAAGAAGCTAAGTAATGTTGCTTGTTTTCTATACTGTTTAACACACAGAGAGAAAAATAACCCCCGTCTCAGTACTGTGTAATACTGAGACAGGAAATTATGGTGATTTCAGTTCTCATTTTCAAACTTACAATTTTATATTTCTTTTCTTTGGTGTGGCAGGGAAGTAGTAATAATGATCAATCTCCAAAATCATCTGTCAGTTACTAATCATCCATTAATAAACTGAACCAAAAGTGTTCTTTCCTCACATTGTATTTGATTTTATGCATTGTATAGTTCCTTAAAGACATTTGTTTATTTATGAAACAGTCTTTGAGAACATATTATATGTCAGTTTAACAGTTAAGAAAATAATCATAAGATACAAATAATATGAAATAATACAAAAGGAAAAAATATCTACTCTAAGATTCTAAAGTCTCTGATACTCACCTATCAAATGCCTTTAATAGAATTGAGTGTTTATTATTGTTTTTATGTTGCATATGCATGTGTGCACATGAGCACATGTATGTTTAATATGAAGCTGATTGAATAATGATGAATCATGGAGGTGACATCTAGGTGTTTTGGATGTTATCCTGACTTCTTTATGCTCTTCTTAAAGTCCCATTCTTGGCTCCTAGTTTCAGCTCTGATATGTAAAGAGTTTAGAAGTCACCAGTCTTGTCCTTATAATAAAAAAAAAGCTGAATAAACTAAAATCAAAGACTTTTCTTGGAGCCATCAGATAATTCAAGTCTCAGGGCAAGGCAATTGCCACACCAAAATCTGGAGAGACAGGCAAATCCAGAGCCATGGCCAAGATCTGCTTACCTGGAACAGAGCTTCTGGGGCCACAAACTGGTATGAACAATTAGGTGGAAATCTTGAGGAACTATTGGAAGTGGAGTTTGAAGTAGTGGGGGAATGAAAAATTCCTGGAGGCTGCAACTGGAGCCTCTACAGTTGCATGCACTTTACCTCCAGGAACCCCACAAGGTTCTCATGGTAAAGATTCAGAAAAGAACCCCTAATTGATCTGGGACAGGGATGGGGGAGGTAATCCTTGTGCAATATACTCAGAGCATTCTCCTTAAGACGGCCTTCATTGCAAGAAAATGTTTTCCCAGGGCTAATCCCAGCTAGGTGAGGAACATTTCTCCCACTCCAGTCCCCTCTAGCCTCCTGTCTCATCTAAGGGGGAAAAGGGAAAGGAAAGGAAAGGAAAGGAAAGGAAAGGAAAGGAAAGGAAAGGAAAGGAAAGGAAAGGAAAGGAAAGGAGAAAGGGAAAGGGAAAGGGAAAGGGAAAAGAGAAGAGAGAAGAGAAGAGAAGAGAAGAGAAGAGAAGAGAAGAGAAGAGAAGAGAAGAGAAGAGAAGAGAAGAGAAGGAACTATTATGAAGGTCATAGTCCAGGGACACAGGCCTACTGAAAGATTGAGATTTAATTATCTATAATAATAAAAGGGTAATATGCTAATTTAGACTGAACATCCTTCTGGGTGAAGCCTCGGCTGGAGTGAAGCAGCCCTGGTCCCAGGCACCTGCCAGCGGCAGCAGCCAGAGCAAAGCCCGGGTCCAGGTGCCGGAGGAAGCCGGTGCTGGCAGCCGGGGGAAGGAAGGCCTACTCTTGCACGAATTTTCATGCATCGGGCCTCTAGTAGATTATAAAATGCTTCTCTTCTGCCACACCTTACCACAACACCAATAGCATTCCAGTGTAATAGCCAAGTGCTTCAAGATGCAGACTCTCTCTGAGGAGGAGCCCTTAGGGAAGCCCAAAGTCAACAGGGGAGATAAAAACACTATAGTTACAGCACCACTAAACACAGTACAACTCCTAGCCCAATTAACATAAAACCTAACACCAAAGACCTATTTATTCTGTCCCCATTACCTGATATATTATGCCTTAAAAAAATTTATAAGATATATATAAAGTGAGGAAGTGCTCCAACAAATAAACAAATCACAATGATGAGAGTATATTAAGGACTAAGGTGTGAACTGAAAAAGCTCTCAATGGCCAGGCTTGAAACAATTTGAGTAATAAAATAAGTAAAGTAGTATTGGATTACAATGCAAAGATAAAACCGACAAATCCATACTGATATAAATAAATGGCTGATTAAATAAATAGATAAAAAATAGGAGAAAATAGTCAATCTTCATAGAGAAGAATTCCAAATAATTTATGTAGATACCTGCCCCTAAAGGAAATAGAGATTAATTTGTCTCTGCTTTTGTGTGGGTTGCACATAGTGACTCCCTTCCAAAGAATATAGTATAAAAAGAAAAAGAGTAACTTTACCATGAAGAAACCTGAAGGCAGTGCCTGGGCCAGGTGATCAAGGTTAGTGATGTCATGTTAAATGCATATACTTTGATATGCAAATGGCCCTACCCCTGTGGTCTTCATCTCAAACACCCATAATCCCAGTCAAATCATGAGGAGAACATCAGACACATCCCAATGGAGGGAATCCTACAAAATACTTTACCAGTTCTCCCCAAAAATGTCAAGGTCATCAAAATCAAGTAAAGTCTGAGAAACTGTCACCCCCAAAAGGGGCCTAACGAGACATGACAAGTAAATATAAATTGGTATTCCTGAAGGTATCCTGAAACAGAAAAAGAACATTAAAGAAAAAACTAAACATGTGAATAAATTATGGACTTTTCTTAATAATAATTTATCAATATTGGTTTTTTTATATTTAACAGATATACCATACTAATGTAAGATATTTATAATGAGAAAAACTAATGTAAAGGACATGAAAACTCTTTGTATTTTTTTTGCATTTTTCTTTAAATCTATGACTATTCTGAAATACAATATTTATTACAAAATAATAATTCGAATCTTTAAGATCAATTCTTTGGGTGAGCATAGACTGCAGCATTGGGACAGTTTGACATAATAGTGAAGTAAAACATGGCTATTCCTTCCAGGAAAACTGAGCAAATTCCCATGATGTCTAACTACTTGTATGGTTCTTCTAAAGACTAGTTTCCATCTGGGTGAGGCAGAAGGATATCATCAACATCTGGATACTCATATCTGCACACCTGTCCTTCAGGTCTGGAAAGATATGCCACTTGATTCCAGAGAACATCCTAGAAATTTTTCAATCTTGAGTCTTCAGTCAAGAGATGGGGTCAAACTTCTCATAACCTTGAAGCAGCACTGCCTGGCTCATTGAGAGTGGCTGTCTATTAATGCTGACATTTCCCTTTGAAGTCCATTGTCTGGCTTCAGGAATAGGCTACCAAAAAAACAGCTTGAAATTTATGACCTTATTGTGATTATGAAATTACAAAAAGGACCCAGCCTTGTCCATACTGGCCACAGACAAGTGTAGCTATAACTAAAATTTACAGTATGCATAAAATGAAACACATTGGCAGAGTGCTATAAATTCTGGCTGTCCAGTCACTCCAGCAAATTCCTAATGGATCATCATGCCCTCAAATTTAAATGGTTGTTTTTAAGAAGTAAAGGTAAGTGACAGGTTAGATACATAAGCAAACACTGAAAGCATTTCACTGTTGAATTGCCTTGCTTGAATTTAGAATAGATGGGACAGGAGGAATAACCTACAGAGGAGAATTGAGTAAATGTCTGCAGGAAACTTTTATTCAATTTCCCACTCAATGCTGTAGGAATATTGAGATACAAAAACACATCCTTGGCATTGAAAAGGCAAATTTTATGGAGAGAATCTGATAACCTGCAGTAACACAATGAAGTGAGTGCTCTGAGAAAGGTAAGCATGGTACTGGCTGCACCAAATAGGCATTATATGGTGTCTTAAAAAGTTGAGATTTTATGTTGAAAAAAAAATGGGAGGTATTGAAGAATTGTAAATTTTAGAATTAACTTTTATTTTTAGTTCTAAAACTATCATTATGGTTGCATTAAGGACACAAGTGATGAGGCTGTTGTAATTATCCAGCTAACAGTTGGATGAAAGCTTCAATTAGAACAGTAGTCATAAAGGATGGAGAGGTAGGATCAATGCAACATTGACAGCTTAGTATGTAGCCTGAGACAGTGAGGGGAAAGTCAAAAATAATTCCCAGAAGAGATTAACCAAAGAATTTAAATGCATATATGTATAACCCATGGACAGACAATCATGTGCTGAAGGCGTTGGGCAGGAGGCAGGGGCAGGCTAGAAGCAATCAATGGAGGGGAGGGGGGAAGGACATCTGTAATACTTTCAACAATAAAGACTTAAAAAATAATAATTCCCAGTTGTCTGGTTTTGCCTAAACTAGGATGAATATTGGTGCATTCAGTAAGAAAGGGAGTAATGAAAATCAGTGTATAAGGTTGTATTCCCTAGAAACATGCTCTGGGATGGTATTTTACACAGAAGTTTTATTGGAAAGTGCTCTCAGGAGATAGACCCGTGGGGAAGTGAGGACAGCAGGACACGGTAGAGGTAGAGTCTGACTCACAATGTGGTTGCAACTGAGACCCCAGCTGATCCCATGAAAGCTTGAATGAGCCCTTCAGAGTTCCAAACTGAGTCAAGGGGACTAGATCTTTATCTCCCGCTATCTCTTGCTCATTAGCCTCAGGTTACCCACCTTGAAAGTGGCACACCTTTGAGAACATGAGTTTTTTTCCGGCCCAAGACAATTTCCAGTAAAGGATTCAGCTGCAGATACCTCCAGGAGAGGACAGCTATACTGATCCTGAAGAGAGGATCTGGAGGAGTAACACTTTATCCACCACTAGGTTGGTTTTTCTTTGTTTTTGTGGGATTAAGAGTTTTAAAAAAGGCCATTAATTTTTTTTTTAGAATAAAATAGTCCTAGACTCCAAATTTAAGAAAGAACACATTTATTTGTTAGTTTGTTTGTTTGTTTTAAAATAACAACAAGTAACCACCTGAACTCAATTTGACTTGGTCCTAATTAATGTCAATATCCAGGCCAGCGCAACGTAATAAACAATAGCCTCACTAGAGTCAACACACCTCCATATCTTGAGTTGGGCTCACCTGTGTGATATCCAGCAGACAGTTGAATGTTGCACAAATGAGCATGATATTGGCATAGAGATCTGAGTTGGAAATAGGTAGTTGTAGTCATCAGTTCACATGCAGTAGCTGGTGCTATTAGGCAGGGACATTTCCTGGGAGAGTTTGGAACAAAGGGGTCTGGAAACCTAGGAAACCACTACCAGTTGCAATATTTATCAAAATGTAATGTGTATATGAACCTCCTGGGGGTCTTTCAGAAATACAGATTTAGTAGATGTGCTGCAGGGATGCAAGATTCCAAATTTATAGAAGACTTCTTGGTGTATCAGATGTCACTGGCCCACAGATCACACCATGAATAACAAGGAGTTAACTGATGGGAAGAAGATACAAAAGATGAAGAAGCAAGACCACAGGGCTCAAAAGAGAATAAGGTGATGGTGATATTCTAAAATCTGAGACAACTATAGTTCAAGAAGGCAGGGCCATTTGGCATGTCTGTGTACACTCAAATCTAAGATGGCTTGAGTGATAATAAAAAGGCCCTAGTTACTTAGAAAGTCATGGTTAAGCCACATACTTTGTTTACCTTTTCAGGACAATATAAAAACACATGAGTTCTTTTGACATGGATCCATCTATCATATTCGTTAGTGTAGGCTATGCTACTAAGAAACAGAATACTAGGAAGAAGATAAAAAAAGAAGGAATGGTTTATGCTGATATTGGGGGAAAGGAGGAGACAGAGAAATGGTACCAGAAACAGATCAGAGTTGGATAGAAAGTTGCAGAGGAGACTGTGAGAGCAACAAACGGGACATCAGGGAGAAGGGGAAATGCTCTGGAAGTGGAGAAAAGGGAAAAAATAGACATTGCCCATTCACTACTGTTGCCAAAGGATAGCTCTAACCCAGGAAGCAAAAGGAAGAAATGCATTCACCAAGGAATAAGCAAGCATCTCAAATACATAATTTTAAAGGAGTTGATGCCTTAGTTTGAGTTCTCCAAACAGCAGAGTGAAGGCCAATAATTTATTTAGGAATTGGCGCTACGCAGGCAGGGAGAGTAAGATAGGAAAGCAGGAAAAGCCAACACAGCTACACAAGATCAAGGTCACAGCTGTTGGCTATAGAGGCTCACTTTTACCAGGACTTCTCAGAAACTCACAGAATGCCTCCCAAAGTGCCCATCAATACATCCACCAGCTCCCATTGCTGGAGTGTGACCCTATGCAGGCATTAACCCTCTACACTCTGGCCTGCCTTTACAGGGGGGCCAGAGGAGGCACTGAGCAAAAGAACAATGAGACACACGTTTATGCTGGAGATTAGATGCTGCTGGCAGAGATGAGTTTAACCCCGCATAGAAGTGCCCGCTGCAGCTGTGGCTGAAATCAGGGGTGGGGTGAGGGTTGTGATTCAATATACCAAAGGCATCAACCACAGGGAGGGAAAACTAGTGGGTTTGAAGACATTTTTGAGGCACTGCACTTGGCAGTTTTCAAGTCCAAGGTGCTAACAGGAAGTAGTGCTTAACTGGGTTGCCTAGTAGGAACTAGAAGCTACAATCAGCCTGTTATCTCCATGCACATAGATGCTCTGTAAATTCTTCCCTGGCAATTCTCTTTTCCCCAATTGAAGGGACAGCCTGAACCTTTGTAGGCAATGATACAGGTGGTAAACTTCAGCTCAGTCCCTGCCAAAATCATCACAATTCCTGAATTAGTCGGATGTGAATTAATGAGCTTTTAGTGGAGCTTGGTTTTTGTCACACATATTGATCCTGGAGTGAGGCAGCCCATTAAAGGCTATAATTAAGCTGCAGTTTCTGTTTGAAGATGAAGTTCCTGGGCAGGGACAAATTGCAAGAGGCTTGTTCCTGTGGGGCTGACAGCTAATCAGGGGACGAACGTGTAGTCAGAGTTCCTCTTGTTTTCCTCCTGATAGGAAATGACAGTCAAGTTTCAAATGAAGTTTACACAATTATTTAGACTCTAAAAGCAAGAGGAGCTCCAGGTTACAAATGACTGATAGAAAAAGAGTTTTACTACCAAGCAAATGGAGGCTGTTTTGTATTAAATATATCCTTTCCTCTTCTTGCCTGCTTTCTTACTATAATAAGGGGGGATTTTTTTTTTTTAATTAGAGCTCCTCTCTGTAGCGAATTGCATTCGTTGGAAAGATTCACTTTAATAAGTGTTTGGAGTGTTAGCACAAACCTCGCAAGAAGGTGCATGATGGAGGCCAGGTGCAGACTCTGTGGGGCTTTGGGTGGAGAGGTGCTGGTGTGCCCAGAGGGGACATGGAAGAACAGCCATGGGGGGCGGGGTCCACCTAAAATTGCTGGTGTGTGGGTAGAAAGAAAATGTGGATGCTGTTACGTTTTCTTTTTGGGAGAAGCAGGCAATGTTCTGTTTCTCTCTAGTATATTCTGTAGAGGTGAGGTAGGTTTTTTCTTTTTCTTTTTAAAAACAGAGTGAGGCTGTGCTGAGGATCTGATAAGTTGGGTACAAATTGGTGACAGACTACAAACAGACATCGCAGGACAATCTCCTGACCTCAGAACTTAGCAAGAATGAGGTCCTTTGAAGGATAAATGGGAAAAGTAAAATATTCATAAACCCACCCTCTGCAGAGGCGAGAAGGGAGGAAGGGGGCAGAAGAGCAGAAATTTAAGGAGCCAGATGTCCTACAAGGCATCTTGTCTGTCTTATTATGCTGAGGCCTCCTTAAAATTCTTGCGGGTGTGGGTGTGTATTGGTTTAATTCTCATTTTAAAGATAAGAAGTCTGAATATCAATAAAGTTAAATGACTTGGCCAAATTTAGCTACAAAGTAGCAGAACCAAAATCTAGTGGCCCCGGGCTACAAACTCCTAAAATTGCCCCGCAACACTGTTTTCTCGCATTTGCAAAAAAAAGTATGTGGTTATGTTATGTATGTCTGCCAAGTTTAAATCCATAAATACGAAACCTGAGTCTGCATGGATATCGCACGGATGCAGTTAGAGCAGTGATTTTCAACCAGTGTGCCATGGCAGGATACAATTCCTGACTATTTAGTCAGAGGCACTGACCTCTTTTCCCTTAGATTGTCAAATAAAAAAATGACAACAGACAACAAAATAATAGCTGTCCAATGCGAGTGAATCAAAACTATACCTATTTTTTCCTGTCAAATTGTCAAAAAGTGTATTTTTCAGTGTGCAGCAGAATTTTGGTAATTACTTTACGTGTGCCATGAGATGAAAAAGGTTGAAAATGGCTGAGTTAGAGTGATTATTGTCAGCCACCAATAAATTAAAGTACTTTATGACACGAACAAGAAGCATCAGGTGCAAAGTCATTGTCATCGCTGTGACTATCACCTGAGGACTGTGGCCAATGACGCACAATGGATGGGAACTCTCCTTGGAGGAGGAAGCAGAGATGATGTTTCAGAACCTCAGCTCCAGGGATTCCCCAGGGGCAGCCCGGTTAGGACAGAGGACAGAGGTGAACTTCGGTCCTGAACAGCTCGCCTGGACAATAATGATAAGATAATCATGGGAAAATTGACAGTCAGTAGTTTTTAGAATGTTTTACTTCCATTTTTGATGCTCTAGAAGCTATAAACAGCAGTCATGCTAACCTTTAGTCTGTACCATCCCTCCCAGGAAGAAAGTGAAGATGCCTGGATGGCAGGTTTCCATACCACTAAAGTGGGTGCTGCTCCTGCCCCACCCAGATCCCCTTTCCTGGGGTGGTACATCCATCTCCAGCTGCTGCTAATAGCTCCCAGGTGCCACCTTCTCCTCTGATCTGGCCTGAGCAGAATAAGAGCTGCCTTGCCTGGGAGGTGATTGCTCTTCGGAGCGAAGCCCCACCCTTGCTACCCGAGGGCAGCCTATAGAAGATGGATGATTGGCTAGAAAGTGGCACAAAGCCTGTGGATCAAGCTAGAGTTGGTCACCAGTTAAGTGCACATCTTTGCCTGGCTTACTCCCTTGTTGCAGCCTACGTCTCTCATTCCCTTACATGTCTCTTCTGAGAGCTCATCCTCCTGAAATCACATGCACAGGAATCTGTCTCCGCTTCTTCCTCTTGGGAACCTGGCCTAAAAAAACTGTCCTTCGCGATTCAATCTTATGCAAGACCTGCCAGATCCATCACCAAATCCTGGAGAATGCACTGTTGAAATAGATACTCAGATTTTGACCACGTTGTACTCTTCTTGCTGGCATCATCTTGCTTAAACCATCACCATTTCTCATTTGGATTAGCTAGTAATAGGTCTCCCCAATCACAGTAGTCATAAGTGAGATTATGTCACAACTCTGCTCAACACTATACAAAGGTTTCCCATCTCACTCAGAATAAAGTAAAAGTCTTTGCTAAACCTCTAAGACTTTATATGAACTCCCCTTTCCCATGATCTGTCCAGTCTCATTCTCCTTTTTTCTTTTATGCTCATGCCATGTTGACTGACTCACTGTTCCTTGAACACATCAAAAATGTTCCCACCTCATGGTCTTTGCTCCTGCTTTCTTCTGCCTGACAAGCTTCTTTTGTAGATATAACTATAGCTTGCTGCCTTCATTCTTTATATTTCCTTGAAAAGTTATTCTCTTGGCAAGGGTTTTCCTGGGAACCCCTGACATTAATCTGGCAGTCATGTATTTATCACACTAACTTCTTTCAGTAAGGATCATCATTTATTATAAAGGCAGCATCTTTTCATTCTCTAAAAAAATTACCTGTATCTTAGAGTCTGTAATTCTAGTCCTCTGATTTTTTCTTTTAAAATCAGAAAGGTTATGTTACTTGAATTAATAGATTTGAATACCTAAAACAAAATATATTTGCTTTTCTATTTTTAAATTGTGACAATTAGTGCAATTGGTGATTCTGATTGCTTATTAAATTTTCTCAGTGTGCTTAACCTGAGTGATTATTTTTTACAGTGTGTTGGCAAAGTTTTTCACATCAGTAGACCATGTAATGATTGCTTAGAATTTCTATGGACCATCAATTTTTAGCAACTTAAAAGAAAGTCTCCATAATTTTAAATGCAAATGAAACCCATTTTAGGTAAATAATATTAAATTTAGTTATAATTTTGTCATATTTTTGGGAGCAACAAAATCATTTGCAAATTTTTGCCAAAGTTTTTATATCTAGCCTAATGATAGATAAACTGGGAAGTAGGTTGTTATTCAATCACTTGTTTCTCTTTTTTTTACTATTATATTTACTTTAAACAGAATTAGAAAACCCTAGCTCACAATTACATGTCAGGAGGGATGGTGGACCATGTTTGGCCTGACAGATAATTCTGGCAATTTAATTTGAATGTGGACGAATTCAGCCTATATTGAACATATGATGATGCATCTCAATAAAGATTACTTTGCTTTGGTTGTTGAACCAATAGTCACATCAACCTTTAAAAGACAAAAAGTTACATATTTCATCTTGCAAATGGAATCCTCATTCTTATGCTGGATTAATTCAGATCTGAAAATAATTACTTATTGTTCATTTATTTTCATTTTTTCTTGTATAATTTGGGCCATCAATTTTTTTTTTTACAAAAAGTAGGCAAACTTATGAAGTTGGAAGGGAAAGACAAATTTTCAGCAATTAAGTTATTATATAAAATTTGAACATCATTTTCCTTCTTAACTAATCAGTCAAGAGTATTATTATTAACTAGGGGCCCAGTGCACAAATTTGTGCACCTTGAAAAGAGCTGTGGGCCGTGAGGCTGTGGTGGGCACAGGGGCAGGTTTCAGCCCATCCTCCGTGCTCCCAGTCCCCTTCCACCACAGCCCCAGTCCCCTGTCTGCTGGCAGCCCCGCTCCCACCACAGCCGCTCCCACACACTGACAGCGCCGGCCCTGCTCACACCCGCTGATGGTGTGGAGTGATTGGGGCCAGCACCAGCAGCAGGTGCGAACAGGGCCATCGCTGGCAGCAGGTGTGAGGGGCGGCTGCCAGCCCCGGTTGCCCCTCAGGAGCAGGGGGAGGTGAAGAAGTCCTGAGGGGCAATTGGGGCCAGCAGCCGCTGCTCACACCGCTGACAGCACCAAGTGATTGGGGCCAGCTCCAGGCAGTGGCAGCGGGTGTGAGCAGGGCTGGCGGCAGCAGCAGGTGCAAGCACTGAGTGGGACTGTGGTTTGCAGGAGCAAAGAATTTTCAGTAACCACCAGAGGCTTTCCCCGATGACAGCGACCAGTGTCCTGCCTTGGTCTGGCTCACCTATTCCACCATTCTGCAGTGGCTGATGCCAGCCATCTTCTGCACTCTTTCGCCTGCTGCCGACACCTGCCATGTTCCACGTGCACCCCCTGATGGTCAACGCATGTCATAGCGACTGGTTGTTTGGTTGTTCGGTTGTTCTGCTGTTTGGTCTATTTGCATATTAGCCTTTTATTATATAGGATTGTTGGAGAAAAGGCTGTTTTTTTAGAAATTGAGGTAATAACAAAATTTGAATTTCCTAAGAAATCCTGATGCATTCTAATTTTTTATTTTAAATTTGTGGATTTTTGGTCCAGGGGTGATATATGCATGCCCCTAAAGACCCTAACAATATTTCTGAGATAGTGCACAGTGGGAAAGCCAGTGGAAATTATGGAAATGTTTTCAGTCTCCCTCTAGGTAATGAGGAAAATCTTTCATCTCAACCCACATTTCAAAAACTCATGCACTCACCATTTCTCATGAAAGTCTTCAGTGTGTAAAGTGTTCTATCTATATTAACTGATAATCATTTAGTTATTTTGACAATTATTATTTCTTCCAGTCTGAATTGGGATTAGGAGGCAAATTGTCTGCAGCTAAGTATTCTCAATGACTATATCACCTAGTGGTCTTAGCCTCCTTCAGCTGCACAACATTGTTCTTTGCTGCATGGATAGTGGGTCTGGCATTAACATCGAGTCTACATCAGTGCTCATAAAACAATTAGGTAAACAGAAATTACCTTCTTCTTCAGTTTATGTTTTTAGCATAAAACACACTTAAAAAAAAAGTATTCATTACTTCCTCTGTTGAAAATGTCTCCCTTATATGTTAAGAACTGATGCAGATCCCCTTTCCTGGGGTAGTACAAACAGTTTCTGGTTTCATCTAACTTGTTACCACACTCACAATAATTATAGAGTAAGTATAATGGTGCAGAAAACAATGAACACTAAAATACACCAGAATGTTCAAGTTTAAATAATATTCTAAAATATAAATTGACATAACTAAAAAAAGAAAATTGGCTTTTGCTTTGAATGAAATACACCAGGGTATGGGAAAAGACAGATCAGCTTAATCACAATTGGTAATTATAAAATCAGCTTTAAAAAAAGAAGCATGTGATTTTCCCATAGTTTTTAATCACAATATGATTTGTACTCACTTGGAAGAAAACCACCTAATGGTTACCTCTAAGGAAGGACTGAGCTGATTCAAAATAATTTACCAATCATACTTGACTGGTCCCTGTAATGTGATGATGTTGTGATATTAGGGGGTAGACAATGAAGCAAATGTGCACAAGGAAGTATGCCGGATATCTAAAAATACTCAAAGGGTGAAACATATCAGCCTGAGGGTGAGGCTACAGTGACTTCTTTGATGATGCTTTTGAGTCAAATTGAAATTATGTTAAGCATAACACCCTACTGCTGAAAAGGAATATCCAACAATATCAATGGGTAAAAAAAATTTGGTAAAGACTTGTTTTGGTGATGGTCTATTTAGCTTCCTTTCTGTGCATTATACTTACCATTAATGTTATGGTGTTTTTATAAGCATTTTGGCAATAACAAGAATAACATCCGTTTTTGCTATAAAGAGAAAAACTAAATTATGCATCTCTCACTCTTATCTCATCTTTGAGTTTAAAGATAAATTTTTCCATTTTGTTGTGATCCATTAGTTTACAGTTGTTTTGAAAGATAAGTGAAAGTTCCATTATATATTTTAAAGTGACATGAAAACATAGATGCCTTCCGAACATATTTTCAAAAGTTTTATAGCAGACATATTTGGAGATGGAAGTCTCACTAGTCCTATACAATTTTAATTTTTTCTATCAACAATTATATTTTCCCTTTCACTTCTAATTTTTTGCTACATATGTGAAATTAGTATTTACTATTTATATCATAATTTCATCTGAGAATATCTTTTGTTTTTAAGAGCAATAATTTCATCTGAGAATATCTTTTGTTTTTAAGAGCACTTTTATCTTTAGTGAAATATTTCTGAGTCATGAAGTACACACATGGTGATAATAAAAGACAACTTAACAAATAAAAGAAATACACAAGCAACTGATTTTATTATTTGAATAAATAAAAGAAATACACAAGCAACTGATTTTATTATTTGAATATTGAAAATACCATTGCCAAGACAAACCACTCCTAGTCAAAAAGAACTGACCAACCCAGTTCTTTAAGCACATGAAAAACCTTTGATAAAAATATTAAGTACATAAAGGATTTCTGTAAAAATTAAAAATAATCTAATGTGCACACTTGTAAACTGTGTATGAACCAAATAATCATATTACTTTTCCTGTGATCTTGCCAAACTTCCTCTGGACAATTTTATAGGCCCCTGGGGCCCAGCTGCATCCCATGACCATAACCTTGAGACATTATATCAAACAAACCTCAACTTGTACATCTCCAATTTCACTGGGGTGCTGGATAAGACAAAGCCTCTACTAATCCAGGCATTCATCATTTAGCAGCTGAGAATATCTTGACACTGGAGAGTTCAAGGTTTTCTTCCTCTCCCACAAATTTCAGTAAGTGGAAGAAAGCAGAAAAGCAATTAAATTCACATAGCAGAAGTCATTCAACTCCTTTATCCCCTCACACTCCAGGGCAGAGCAAGATTATAGATGATAAATAGATGAGATAGATAGATAGATAGATAGATAGATAGATAGATAATTTACACATACATATATTAATACATATGTAGAAACATATATGTCCATATACATTTCTCTGCATAAAATATCAAACTGAAATCTTAATTTTCCATTTTTCACTGCTTTAAAATATCACAAACAAAACTTTATAACTATTTCATATAATATTTTACAACTATTCAAATATTTTCAAAACGAGTTTGTATCATGTGTAGCAGAAAGAGGCTTTATTTGTTTGTTTTCACCATAAATTCCAAAAGTTTGATCTGAAATCACTTCCCTCTTGAAGAGGGCTAACTGGTAAACTCTGCTGCCAGGAAATTCTCCTTAACCCCATCTGAGGATGCCCTTCAAGCAAGTACAGTCATTGAGACGGAGGCCTTCCTCAGCCAATCAAAATAGGACCCAGCCATTTTATTTGCCTCGTTCACTAAGGTCTCTTAATGATATATTAAAATTAAGATTTTCTTCAAGGAATATGTTCTCCCTCCCCTACAGATATTAGATATAATTATGTTAATGTATAAAATATGAAAATAATTTCTGGTGTTTTTAGGACATATTATCTGTCACCACAAAGCCCTGATAATTCAAAATATGTTTTTGTTGTCAATCTGACTAAGTAACTATATCCATCATTGGGATGAATAGATAACTGTAAAGATTTTTTCCCCCCAAAATCTTAGCACATAAAATACTGTATAAGAATTTTGCTTTGCCTTCTATCTTTTGTCGTTCCCCCTCTTTTCTGTTAGAGAATCATTCCCCCTACCTTGTGATACTAAATCCATATGTCATTCCTGCCTTTTCGATGGAATACTTCTTACTATCTATTTGTTTGTATTTTCTTTCTTGACAAGAATAAACTTCTCATTGAAGCCTTTGGATACCGAATCTCATCCTGACCTTCTGTGAACTGAGTTACAAGTACATTTCAGGAGGGACCAAATTTATGTCTAAGGGGTTCTCCCTTCTTACATCATCTATATAAACTTCTATAAGGGTTGTTAGAGGGAGTCACCCATAGCGTTGTCATTTTAATGGGCCTTTTACTTAGACTGTTCTCCCTCTGAATTAGAGAAATGAAGAGGATATAATTCACTTTTATAATAATGAAGAGGATATAATTCACTTTTATAATAGTGAAAAATAAATTAAGCTCCTATAAAGCACATGTGCATGTCC
The DNA here is from genome assembly GCF_000147115.1 of Myotis lucifugus. Taxonomy (NCBI): domain Eukaryota; kingdom Metazoa; phylum Chordata; class Mammalia; order Chiroptera; family Vespertilionidae; genus Myotis; species Myotis lucifugus. The sequence goes on along the minus strand of NW_005871090.1, from coordinate 3,109,381 downwards.
TCAGCCATCCTTGCCATAATTCAGCATCATTCTCCTCTTGCTCCTCCAAAATGGTTTTTCTCCCTCTTTTTCCTAGGTCATTGGGGTTTGACATGAAAAGGATCTGCAAGAAGTTTGCATATGCTTTCATTGCAAACACACTGAAGTGGGCAAAAAGGGCCTCATGCATCAGAGAGCTCCCTGTCAGACCCAGGCCTCTCAACCCTGCAGCCTGGTGGCCATGGAGCTGGGCGGGCTCCACTGTCTGCCCCAAATTGCTGCTCCCACAGGCAGAACCCTCAAAAGCTGCAGGACCTGTATACCTATGCTCACCTGTTGGGATCAAGGACTCTGCTGAGGATGCTCATTCCTTGCCCTTTCTACAGAGGGAGTACGGATACACTGAGTCTTTATTTTGCAGCAGACCATCCTAGGCTGCTAAACATATATTATCACACTATTTCCTCTCAATGGATAATAAAGTCCCCTTTATACTTGGGATGGGGGGGTGGTGACAGACGAATGCTCAGAGTGGTAAAATAACTTGCCATAAAGCACACCACAGAGCAGAGATAGTATTTTAACTTACGTCTTTGGATACGAAGCCAAGGCTCTTTCCATTATAACAGGTTGCTTTAGGACAATACAAATAGCCCAACATGAAACATTTAGTATTTTTAAAGATACATTCCACCACAAGCACATTTCCTGTAGTAATAGACTATAGTTAGTTTGTCCCTATCTGATATCATTTGACTTAATTCCTGAAGATCTTGTATACTCTGAACTCCCATGAGCACCTGTTTAAAGGCAATTCCTTTGGGAACAGAAAATACTGTTATTAAAAGCTTTTGATTCTGAGGACACACTTAAGTAAAACATAGGCTTCATGATGGCAGGGATTTGGCCTATTTTGTTCACCAAAATATCCCCAGTGTTTAGAAGGGTACTTGGTAGATAGTAATGGGACAGTTAATGTTTGTGGAATGAATGTGAATAGTTAACAGAGATCAAGACCTCAAAGGATGGCATCACTTTTGGCCGCATGTGCTGATGGGAAGGTACCAGAACACATTGTTTCTACTTCTCAATGTTACCTGTGGTAGATGTTAGTAAACCTTACAGTGATGAGGAGCAGAAACCTCCTAAAGATTCTGCTGCAGACAGAAGACAGAACAAAACAGAAAGGAGTGGGATGGCCCTAACAAGGCCCTGGGCTATAGAAATTGGCATAAGTGAAACTCAAAAGTCTGGGGACAGTAATGAGCCTGAGATTCTTGGCAGAACCCTAGTCAAAAATCTGCTCCTGGCAGCACTCCTTGTGAGGCCCTCACCTGGGTGCAGAATTCAGAAGCAGGCTAGTTGGTGTCCTCTGCACATGGTCTGTATTCTTGGTAGTACCTGCCTAAGGAAACTGGAATATGGAAGATTGGCCTAGGCCAGGATTGGTCTGCCAGGAATTGCCTCAAGCACAAGTCATGTGAGGTTGGCCCAAACTATCCAATCTGAGTATAGAGGCGTAAGCCACCTTCCTTTGGCGCACACTTCTTTGGTAGTGATGGCTCAGCTTCCCAGCTCATATTTGCTCAAACACTTAAGGTTTATGCAAGGAAACAGATCCATTCTGAGGCCCATGAGTCAAAGTAGAAACTACCAACTAAGGATAACTGAAAGAATTCCCTTGAGACTACTGCATGGTAGGTTAAAGGGGTCCAAGACTGCCATGCAAGTAGCATAACCACAGATGAATAAAAGTCCAGATCATATAAAAATCCTCTACCAAAGTCCCACTCTGCAGTAGATAACGTAAGGATGGGGAGTGACATTGGTTAGTAGAACTCATTACAGGAACTCTAAATTATGCATTGAAGGCCTACTATAGAATGCAGAGGGACATTAAATTGCCTGATGGAATCTGAATTCTCCTTCTGGGCCTATGATGGCATTTAAGGATATTCATGTGCTGATGCTGCACGAGCATTATAAATCCATTGGTCAAAGGTCAAAATGCTTATCTAATGATTTTTCTTCCTCCTTTTCCTTTCTCCCCATTATTATTATTAATAATTTCATTATAAGAGTACTACATGCATATTGTAAGGCAGTTAAATAGTACCAAAGGATATAAAATGAAAAACTAAAGACTTCTCGCCCTAATTTCTACTTCCAATAGGATTTCACCATTATCAGTTTCCTGTCTGTTTTCATAATCATAAAATGAAAAAAAAAAATAAATCCTACATTTAATTTATTCAAACAGGTAAGGGAAGACATGACATCCAGGAAATAGAATGCTATATAAAAAAGAAAAATCAGGAAGCAATATAGGATTCATGAATATTAAATATAAATAAATAGCAGAAATTAAAGAACTTATTCAAATGCTAAGGAGAAAGTTTAGGAATAATTACAGAAAATAGAACCAGAAGAAAAAGATGAAAAATGTTTTTTAAAAGACAAAGATATTAGAGGATAAATTCAGGAGAGTCTACTACTAAATATAGTAGTTCCTAAAAAGAGAAAAAAAAACTGAAGAAATAAACATTTAAAATAAATAATCAATCAAGTAATTCAATAAATATGTACTGAGGGTTTACCATATTCCAGACACTGCTTCTAGGTGCTTGGAATACATCGAATATATTGGCAAACAAACTGATAAAAATGACTGCTTTTTCCAGGTTTATATTCTGCTTGGGGTAGAAAGACAGAAGGTCAGTTATATAATATGGTACAAGGTGGTACGTGCTACCAGAAACAAAACCAACCCAGGGAAGGGAGACTTCAGAGTAGATATGGGAGGCCATTCCTAATTTAAATCAGATGATGGAGTGATGAGGGAAGGCCTCATTTATAAAAGCTGAGCTTTGATAAAAACTGAAGGAATCTATTACCCATGAGGATAGTTGGGAAAAGATTCTTCCAAAAGTAGCAAAGGGAAAAGCCCTAAGATGTGAGGACACCTAATGTAGCTGGGATGGAATGAGCAGATCAATCAGGGCCGTCATTGGTTGGAGGAAACAAAGACAAACAGAGAACTTAATGCATTAAGAAACAGAAGATGTTTTATTAGGCAGCATCCATCACATGATGGTTAAAGCACAGACTTTGAAGTCAGATGTCCTAGAATCCAAAATTGATTTTTCCACTAGTAAGCACATTGCTTCCTCAAAAGCATAAGTATAAATATGTATTTATATTAAATGCTCTGCTAAACAGATTAATTCATCCTTTGAATCATATTTCTTTGACAGCTTTTTTGTTTTCAATCTGCCTTCACTCTACTTCCAGTTTATTTTTTCATTTATTTTTATCATGGTTTCATTTATTCATAGATGCTGTCTTCCAATTTTTCTGTTGGAGCCTTCTTCCTGACGATGCCATTTGTTACATCATAATTTTTCCAGCTTTAATGAGGTACAATTGACAAATAAAAATTATTTATATATAAGTGTGCAACTTGATGTTTTGATATATATATATATATATATATATATATATATATATATATACACACTAATAATAGAGGAATATACAAATTGGCCGGGACACCATAACGTAATGACCGAACAGCAGGGACCTGAGGATGCATGGCACCTGGCCAGGGTGGTGGACCTCAGGCCATGCCCCCTCCCAGTGGGGCTTGACGGAGGACCTCAGGCCTCACTCCCCAACCCAGCGCCGAGCCAGGGGACCGGAGGCTGTGCCCCCCACCCAGCACAGGGCTGCGGGACCTGAGGCTGCACCCCCCAGCCTAGATGGGCTTGACAGGGGTGGGGCTGGCCAGGTCTGGGTCTCACCCAATGGGGTGGGGCCGGCCGGGTCTGGGTCTCCTGCGTTTTCGAAGTGCATGTGGGTGGTGGGCAGGGACTTGACTCTGGGTCCAGCGGCACGCCCCAGACTCTGACAGGAGGAAGATTTTCATATACATTTTACTAATTTCCTTTCATCTCTGACACTTCTATTATAGAGAAAGGGCAAATAGCAATATTAAAATATTTCCTCTAATTAATCCCCTTTTAATGTGCATGAATTTCATTCACCAGGCCACTAGTATTTAAATAATTACCATAATAAAGCTAATTAATATAGCTACCACCTCACATAGTTACCATCTTTTGTTTCCTTTTGTATGTGTATGTGGTGAGAACACTTGAGATTTACCCTCTCAGCAAATTTCAAGCACACAACACAGTGTTGATAACAATAGTCCCATTGCTGTACATTGGATCTCCAGAACTTATTTATTTTGCATAAAAGAAACTTTATACCCCTGACCAACATAATTATGAGAATATCTGGGAAGTGAGCTAGGGAATCCAACAATCTCTTTTTGTATCTATTTTGCCTCAGCATTCAGCAATTAATTACTTCTTCTGGGTAAGAATATAACAAAGTTCATGGTCCACAATAAAATCCCACAGCTCACAGACCTTTATTTTGGTAAATTTATTTTTGCTCATTTGCCTCTATTTTGTAGCTGCTGAGCTGCTTACAGTTTTTCTGTTTTCTCCACTCTGCCTTGTAACTAAGCTGTTCTTTAAGGAATTTTACAGAAACTGACAATCTTCTTGAAATTTACATATTAGCATTCTTCATTGAAGTTATTCAGTTTCATTGTACATGCACATTTTTTCCCTATTTTTCCTATATATTGTGACATGCTTAGTTATAGTTACAGTAGTTAGAGAAGAAGGACAAAAACTATCCTAAGGGTATTAACTTAAAATATATATATACTAGTTGTTTTCAAATTTTATTATCCTCACTTAATATGTTTTTTACCTTTCTCTCCATTCCAATTATGTTGCTTAATCTTTCTTTTACTTCTCCCAACTCCCTCTTCTTTCTTAGTTTAGGCCATAGCTGGTATTTGGCCCCCAAAATGATAAATTTCTCTTTATTACCTCTTAACATGAATTTCTATATTATTTTTTTCTTGGTTTACATGGTTTCTGTGTCCTGGCCAGATAGCTCAGTTGGTTGGAGCATCGTTCCTTATGCCAAAATGTGGTGGGCTCAATTCCCAGTCAGGGTACATACTATGTTGCAGGTTTGATCCCTGTATGGGACAAACCAAACAATGTTTCTCTCTCACATAGATGTTTCTCCTTGTGGACGCTCCCCTCCCCTTCCCCGTCTCTCTTTCTCAGATAAATAAGCATATCCTCCAATGGGGATTTAAAAAGAAGTGGTTTCTCTAGTTCCCTAGAGGTGTGCGTAATGGTCAGCCTACCAACCTTAAATGTTCTAATCTCTGCAGCTGAAGCTCCTAAATCCCCATTTAGTGGCAGGTTTTTATCTCCAACAGAACTGAATTCTGTTCCTAGACAGGGTTATATTTGTTGGGATAACCACCTGGCACCCTGAATAAATGTACCATTTTCCATTTCCCCAGGCTGTAAAGCATTGCTTATCTAGTTCACAATCTGGCCATCGACCCCACACTCCTGAGGCAACAGGGAGAAAGTGAGAAAGGCTCAAGCCACAATATATTCCTGATCTGGCCTCAGAAGTTACATACCATATATTGCCATGTTCTATGGGCCATACAGACCAAGCCTTGTAAAATGTTGGAAGAGATGATATAGGGGCCTGAATGCCAGGAGGAGGCTAGCTGCCACAGACTCACCTGACAGTCCAGCTTTAAGAAAGTTTATTTCCGACATATTTATATTGATGCTGCATTTGTATAGATTGGTTAAAAGAAAACCCATTTATTTCTTGTTATAGTTTTATAGGCAGACAATTTGGTCAAGCGCGGTTGGGATGGCTCGCCTCTGCTCCATCAAGTGCGAGGGGGACTACTGTGGTTGGATGACCCAAGATAACTCCACATGGGTGTCTAGACGTTGGTGCTGTCTATTGACTTGGCGTCTCTCTATGTGGTCCCTCATGATCCAATAGTCTAGCCCAGGCTTCCTCATGTGGCAAAGGCAGTATTCCAGAAGGATGAAGGCACAAGCAGCACTGAGGCTCTGAGACTCACCTCATGTCACTTCTGCCATAGAAGTGGCCAAAATAAATCACCATCCAGGCCAGATGCAAGGAGCGGGGAAATGGACTCCACCTGCTAAGGGACCATGATTGTCAGTTAGCCACATGATTCATCCCAATGTTACTTTTCCAGTTGTATCTGATTTCCTTATTTGATTTACTAGTTTATCCTTTAAAACAGTAGTGCCCAGCCTTCTTTACCTACTGGGAACACCTGAGCAGATTTGCAAACATTGGTGCCTGAATCCCACCCTAGAGAATGGAATAGACCTGGGCATATAGATTTTTAAAAGCTCTCTAGGTGATTGTAATGGACAGCGAGGGTAGGGAACTTGCCTTTAAGGGGACCAGCTCATTTTGAGAATTTTTAAACCTCTCACAAATCAGAACCAAAGGTAAACAAAATACTTATTGGTTTGGCTTTTTTTTTTTTTTTTGCCTCATGGTTAACTGGTAATGAATATATAAATGAAAAAATTGACCAGCAAGACTTTCAGAGCAGAAAGTTCTATTGGACACTTTGTACGCAGAGTGATTTTTCATCATTTCTAACCAGTGGAACAGGGAGGAAATATCATCACTCAGCAGTTTTGCCTTTGGGAATTTCTCCATACATTTCTTAATGCAGAAATCTGGCCACCTTGTGACTTGTCTAAGACAGTATTTGTACTCCTTAAACAAGCAAAATAATTTATATGGGAAACAATCTTAGCACAACAACTAAAGCATCAGCAATCTCCTCCTACACCCCATTTCCTGTTCAAGACAAGAATGATTGTGCTCACTCTCTTTAGTCATAGGAAGAAAAATCCTTTTCTGGTTGAATTCAGATATATTATTGGCTGGCTGAAATAACAGGTCAAATTTTTCTTACATTCACTTGGAATTCAACCAGTGACTCACCTCAATCTATTCTGTCATAAAAAACATCCTAAATTCAGGCACACCATCCGGGCCAATATCCTTAGCCTCATTCCAGTCTCTGGAATTCTGTTGCTGTTCATATCTGATGCTTTTATGAAGATTTTTTAAAAATAGAAGCTGTTCTAGACATATTCTTACTTACCTGTTTTTTCCCCTCCATTTTTCCATTTATCTCACATATGCTAATGCTGTTCACATTTATTTTCATTCTTTAATACACACATCTGTATCTTCCCAGGCTTCCTCTTGAGTCATAATGCCCTGAAGGTCATATCCACCAGGTGTGCATTTTTATACTTTCCCTCCAACCATTGATAGCAGAACTGGAAGCCACACCTGTGGAACGAAGAGATAAAGCACATTTTTCAATGCATCTTGTGCATTTAGTCGCATTCCTTTATGCCACACCTTTTAAATCTTAGAATTTAATCTCCAGAAAGACTCCACATGTTTCTTTTTAAATCAATCAATGACAATCATATAATCCGATGTGTTTCCATTGTTCACCTGGGTACCAGGAAGCTTAGAGATAATTCAGTGCTTAAACATAATTAACCGCCAAAACCGGTTTGGCTCAGTGGATAGAGCGTTGGCCTGCAGACTGAAGGGTCCCAGGTTCGATTCCGGTCAAGGGCATGTACCTGGGTTGCGGGCACATCCCCAGTGGGAGATGTGCAGGAGGCAGCTGATCGATGTTTCTCTCTCATCGATGTTTCTAACTCTCTATCGCTCTCCCTTCCTCTCTGTAAAAAAATCAATAAAATATATTTTTAAAAAAACTTAAAAAAAACCACATAATTAACCAAGGAGATGAGATCTGGATTTTGAGAAGGAGATTTTTCATAAAAGATCCTTTCTAGGGCCTCAATTTGGGGTCCAGCTATGCATATCACTGGTTCTTTGGTAAGTCACAAACCCAACCATCTTTTTGGACCATCTGGATTGTAAGAACTCTCTAAGTACATTGTGTTACTTTAATCAGCAGTTCCCCATTCACCACATCTAGTGACAAACACTATCCCAGGGACTTTGAAATGCCTCAAGAAAATCTTATAAAATACTAGAGGCCCAATGCATGAAATTCGTACAAGGGGCTGGGCCCTCGCAAATACACTTCATCTGGAAGGTCGTCCGGACCGTTGTCCAGATGGTCGTTCTGCTGTTTGGTCTAATTAGCATTTTAGCTCTTTATTATATAGGATTTCAGTGTTCCTTCTTAGGAAAGTCTGGGCCATAGGAGTGAAGAAGCAGTAAAGAATGCTATAACACATTTGAACTCCTATTGTATGAGACGTTGCTTATATACTCTATCTCATTTTCCAAACACTTTAAGAATCTGGCACAGACACCTGAATGAAGTTTAGGCTCAAGAGGTTGTTAACCTACTGGCCCTAATCCCACAGCTAGGAAAAGGCAAAAAAAAAAAAAAAAAAAAAAAAAAAAGGGAAGGAGGATGAAACAGGCCCAGATTCCGTCCACTTTACCAAATCATCTTGCCACATCTTTTTCACCTATAAACACATAGCATTATATGTCTTGTTCATTAGAAAATTAGCTAGTTACTATGTTGTAATTGCTCTTGTAGTTCTTAACTTTTTAAAGAAAATATGCCTGTTAGTCTTTAGCAGATTGCACAATGTAGGAGATGGAAATTTGTAATAGACTTTATCTTTCATCGCGCATATGTAATGCTGGTAAGATGGTGGGTGCACTATTTATAGTTATAGGATGAACAAATTCTTTAAAATGCTATTATTGACTGTGAGACTTCCTCTCCAACATTGCTAGAATTCTAGGCCAGTTCCGTGCAGAAAATTTAAAACTGGCATTTAATTCTGACATATCTCTGAGTCATTCTGCTGACTGCAGTGTAGTTCCACTAGTTCTAAAAAGGTTTCTTCCCAATAAAACTGTTACCGGAGGAAATAGGTTCTTCAGTGATGTTGCAGGAAAAGACTTTCAGGGACACCCGTGAAGGAGGAGTTCAGTGATAGTGGCAGGTTTATTAGAGCGAAAAGTGACAGGTGACACTATGCTCTGGGAGAGGCAGAGAGAGTGGCAGGCCATAGGGTACCCGCTGTGTGCACTCAGGACGGGAAGGTACAGAAGCAAACGGAGGGTCCTCTGCTGCTGACAATTGCTCCCCTGGTTGCAAGCCTCATGGGGATCCTTAGAGTTTAGCAGAAAAGAGGATAAAAAGTATGTGCTTTGGGAAAGCACAGGCTTTCCCATCTCTTTCTTGTCTCTTCCCACATTTGGGCCTGTGCCTTCCCCCTATCGAATCTCTTTCCTGGATTTTCCAGGTTCCTATGGCCTCACCCTTTCTGATCTTTCCCCCAGATTTTCCCAGGCTTTGCCCTCCCACTCTATGGTCACTATGTTGGCTCCTACTGCGCATGCGTCAGGTTTCTGCTACATCACTTGGCTTCTATTGCACATGTGCTTAGTAAAAGGAATTCCCCTCTGCAGTTTTCTCCCTCCCGCATTGATCCAGCAGAGGGACGCTAGTTACTGCCTGGGGTGACTGTTCTATTTGTTCCCTCTTCTTTTGTTGATTATCTAACTAACTGTCCACGCTAACAAAACCAAGACATCAGGCTGTGGTAAAACTATTCGTCTGTGCTCTTGTCCTCACGAATGAATTCTAAGGATGGGTTATAATAAGCATTTGAAATAAATCATATTAGTGGAGGCATTCCTGGAGAAATTTAGAAGCATCCTCTTTTCCTGCTGCCCTCCACCAGAGCCTGCCCTTCTAAACTCCAGAGAAGTCTCCGGGTTCCGTAAGAGCCTGAAGTAGGTTGAACCTTGCGAATGACAGAAGAAGTAGAACTCTCATTTTCCTGCATGTGACTGTTTATAGCAGTGAGCAGGATGCAGCCTTACGCTGAGAACATTGTCCGCTCCGGACGTGGCGCTGGAGGTGAGGAGAGCAAGAGCAAACAGCTCCTGGGGACTCAGTGTCACTGGCGTGGGATAGTTTGCTTTCATGAAATGGCGTCTACACCCTGATGAATGTCTCTTTCAGTGTCTTTGCATGTCCCCGGCCACCGTGTTTTATTACTGAGGAGTGAGAAGGACTCTTTTTTTCCTGGCAAATTTGAAGCTGAATTACCACAAGACAACAGGCTTTCATCAGTATTTGGAGAAATAAACAACCGCTCCCCCACAGTTGGCCTGTGTTGTTCTCTGGCAACGCAAGAAATTTATGGTGGTTCAAGTGCCAGAGAGCTCCAAGGCTGCTTTCTTTTCAGTGTAAAGGGAATAACGAATCCACACAGCATCCTCAAGCTGAATTAACAGGCTTAGCTGGACTGACTAAGCACTAGAGTGAGAAATTGAGTTTTGTACTTAAGGGCCTCTCTGTGAAGGAAGAGAGGGATGGCTGCAGGAAAATGTGGCTGTAAACCGGCCTTGATTAATTTCTTGGTTTGCTGTCAGAATATGATTATCGTCACCTAACTAAACAGATCCCCAAAAAGTCCATTCTTTTCTTCTAACAGTGAAAGAGCAGGTGCTCCGTTCTGCTTGAGATGCCACATGAATGCCAGAAAGAGGGATATTTTTATAATAGACCTTTTTATCACTTACCTGTATTCTTAAACTGTCCTGATCAAATCACACTAATTTGGGCATAGGATACACATGCAGGAGCATCATGTAGACACTAATTTTATGGAATATACAGTCCATAGTGACTGTATTAGTTTCCCAGGGCTGCTGTAACAAATTATCACAAACTTGGTAGCTTAAAACAACAGAAAATGTGTTCTAAAATGTGTTCCTCATAGTCCGGGAGGCCAGAAGTTCAAAATCAAGAAGTCAGCAGAGGCTCTAGGTGAGAAACTATTTCTTGCCTCTTCCAGCTTCTGGTGGGTGGTGATTGGCATTGCTGGACTTGTTATGGCTGCATCACCCCCATCTCTGCCTCTGTAGTCACACGGGCTCTTCGTCTCTCTGTCTCTTATAAGGATATTTTTAAATTGTATTTAGGGCCCAAGATTATTTCATTTGGGGATACTGAGCTTAATTACATCTGCAAAGACTTGTTTTCAAATAAGGCCAGTCACAGGTTCTGTGGATTAGGACCTGCATATATCTTTTGGTATCAACATTCAAACCACTGCAATGGCTAATGTGCCAATAAGATCAAGTGAAATGGGACTGTGGGTGTTCCCCAGATTCACAACTTTTCTGCTTATTGCTCTGGGTGAGAATTGAAGAGTGGACAAAGCGGGAATGACCCTCAGTCATGTGGGTCGCATGCAAAGTGCAACGTGAAGGCAATGAACTGGCTTGGGGTATTTCTGCAGAAGGAATCACAGGCAGGGAAAATATATGAAGAGAGAAGTAAGAAACTGTTTAGGTAATTACTTCCCCTCCATTCCCTGGGAGGGGAAAACTCTAGTTCTGCAGGGAGATATTATCAGGGGCTAGATAAAAGAGTAGCTGTTTCAGCACTGAATCATTCCATTTACAAATGCATCAAAAATGATTTTTTCCTGGCCCTGGAGTTGAAAATCTTTGATGATTAGAAACAGGCAACCCTCTTCTAATTTTCATATTTTCTGAAGAAAACTATTTTTAAATCATTTTTAACTAGTTCAGACGTGACTGTTAAATGAGGTGGTGAGCCTTTCCGTGCTTGTTCTCTAAGGTTCAACAGCACCCTCCCGGAGTACCACCCACTCTGCATTCCTGCGGCATCTGCTTAGCTGCCAGGTGAGGGGGCAGATGTGGAAAGACAGAATTAGATGCCAAGGAACGGTTGGAAACGCTTGTCCTGAGGGGATTAGACCATGCCTTGGATTATTCCTCCCTGAAATTCCTTCCAGGCCTTCGCTGGCAGCATCTAAAATGTCCTTCTGTTCTGCATGCATTGCCCACTGATTGGATTCCACTTAAGACACGCCCTGGGGAGCTGCTTTGAAAATCCGAAATCACCATGGCCTCAAAGCTAGCTGATAGTCTCTTGTTGGATTTACTGGATTATGTGTGTATCATTTGTTTGACCGCATGAGGAGTGAACCTCACTTGTATTGTTCACTACTGAATTTCCCAGCACCCAGGACAGTTTGACAGAAAGACACATTTGATGAATGAATGACTTTCCCAGGCGTCTTGGGCAGCAGTCTGGGGCTGTATCCTGGCACTTCTCAGATGTCATTGTTCAGATGAAAAGCTAACGTAAGAGAAATAAATTGAATCTGTCAATGCTACTTTTAAAATAGCTTGAATGTATATTCTCTTTGAAATTATCTTAACTTATTAATATGCTCTACACTACATAAAGGCAAGGAATTGATGTGGGAAGATATCTTCCTTCCATTACTTTTACCATGGATCTTCCTTTATGGTGTTGCTGTTGATTTTGCATACCAAAACCAGGTCATCAGAGCATTGTGCAAACCTACAACTGGAAAAAAAAGGGGGGGAGGGGAAGGAACTGGATGTGAAGTTGTGGTGGCAGTTCTGCCTCTCCTCTGTGGGCAGTGACAATGTCAGGGACACATGGGAGGGTGAAACACCAGCTGGAGGCATGACTCAGAAATTAGTGGGTGATTGTCTGTTTCTGAACGATGTCTCATAATGCAATTCTCCTCTCATAATGGAAAAAAAAATAGACTTGTTGAAAAGGGATTTGGTTTTGTTGAAATAAACATCAACCCCTCATTCAATTATTAAATTGGTGGGAATCTCATATCCTATGACACATGCTTTGAGATAACTCAACAATATTTAATGGGATGGCAAAAGTCCAAGTGCCTCTGCATAGCTATGTCTCCCTCATGCAAGAAGATAACTCGTTTGCCAACTCAGGGATTATGCCAAATACCATGCAATATTAAAATGTTAGACCAGGGCAAAGAAGTGCAGATGTCTGTCTTTGTAGCTGACACTCCACCAAATCTTCATGGTTACAGCTAGCCAGTCTTGGTGTATCTGTTACCCAAAACCTTTTCTAGTTCCTGTTGAAGTGGCTGAAGATGGACTGAATTTGTGCATGTAATACACTTGTGAGTTTAGGCAAACCCACCCCAGATTCTATTTTCAGGGAGCCACTGTATGGCATGCAGGACATATGGCTCCTTTGCCGATGTAAGAGTAAAGCCCTGCCCCCTCAGGCACCTAATGCAGTGTCTGTGACTGGTAGATGTCTGGATGGGGTGGGGCAATGGGCTGCAAGGTGTTGAGGAAGAGTGGAAAGAGGGCACAGCACAATCTCAAAGAGGGGTGGAATTACCAGGGTCCTAAGGGAACTCTTGCTAAGGATGGTGAGACAGTGACTAGCTGGGCGCACAGTGGGGCCTGAGGGGCCTATGGAGTGACCTGGCATATATGAGAACCCAGAGTAGAAAGTGGCTCTGGATAAAAGTACAGCCCTAATACATGCTGTGAAATGCTGAGCTCCAAGCAGGAGAACTGAACCCAAGAGGGAAGGAATGATTTACCAAACCAGTTCACAGAAGAAACAGGCTATAAGCAGGTTAGAGCAGAGCCGTTGTCATTGGTGAGTATTGATCAACAGTTAGCAGTTCATTACAGAGCAGTAAGAGGAGGGGGAAATGTGAGCAAATTGATTGTGAGCCAAAGCCCATTCCATGAGCATTTCCGAGGTACTGTATGGGAACCCCAATACTTATTGAAAGGGGGATAGTTGAATTTATTTGAAAATATACCAGTTAGCAAAATTGAAGATGGACCAATTAGCAAAATTTGACTGTTTTTATTAATATGACCTCATATGCACCTACAGTTTGGTGACCTTCCGATTACTTGTTAAATCAATTTAATAGATATTTTAAAATAATGCCCCTAACTTTGCATAGATAAATACATACCAACATCCTTAATAGAAACTGGCCTGAATGTAAATGTATAAACAAAAGAAAACTTGGCCTAAAGAGTTTAAGGCAATGTTGTTATCTGAAAAATATGTGATCTACAAGATGAAAATAGTGAGGAGAAAAATAAATTAAGCTTTTCTTAACCCTAATGAAGTTTTGCCTCCTGATTCATGGCTTTTAAATTTGCTTACTTCTAAGAAGAGTTTTTAATTAACTTAATTTCAACTCAATTACTGCAATATTACAAATAAGCTTTACAGTTTTTAAGACCCAGATAAAATGTTATCAATATAGCTTTATATCATCTATCAATTTAGCTGCAAAAGAATCTTAACATTAATCATAGGAAGGTTTAGTCCTGGAGAAAATTAAACTGTTGCTGCTATGAATTTCTTATCACTTAAAATGTGTGTAAGAATATGCATACTCTGAAATAAAGATAAAGAATTGTGGCCCTGGCTGGCATGGCACTGCTGTAGGTGCCTGAGGGGGCAGAGTTTTACTCTCACATCATTTGGTTGGAGCATTGTCCTGTACACCAAAAAGGTTGCATGTTCAATTCCTGGTCAGGGCACATATGTAGGTTATGGGTCCAGGGCACATACTGGAGGCAGCTGATCGATATTTCTCTCTCACATCAGTGTTTCTCTCTTTCTCTTAAATAAATAAAACACATATCCTCAGGTGAGGCTTAGAGTAATTTTTTGAAAGAATTGTATAACCTAATATAATGCCCTTGTTGTTTTGAAAATAGTTGGAAAAATTAGATGGTTATATTCACAACTCTGCAACTATACTAAAACCACTGACTCATATACTTTAAATAGGTGAATTTTATGGTCTGTGAATTATATCTCAATAAAGCTTTTTTTTCAAAGAAAGTAGAAATCTAATTTAAAACTTATTATTAAACAACTACAGGATGTATAGTCATTATTAAAAATTCATTTGTTTAGAATTACTGACATTACTTTTTAAAAATAATATCAACTTAATGAAAGTTTATGCTGCATTAGAAAAGCACTTAGAGAAGGCATCAAGTTTATACTTGCTTGTTAATTTTAATGTGCCTTCTAGCATTTGAGTTACTAGCCATACAATGTTATTTTTTTTTAATTAGAGGATTTCAAAAGATAATATTTAGTTAAATATTAACCCCAGGACAAAAATGCATACACTTACTGCATATAAAGTCATTTGCTTACACATTGAAAATTTTAGATTTTTGTTATTTTTTCATTAGTTTAGTTACTATTTCAATTGTTGCTGTAGTAGTTTTGCCTAAATTATTTTAACCTTTCTTATTTTGTGACTGTTAAAGAGTGGAAATATGACCATGAATGTACTTATTTGGATGGTGTGGGGAGTGAGAGACTGACTACCAAAGTGCTGGTGAGGATATAAAGCAATTAAAATTTTATCCTTTGATTGTGGGAACCCAAAATAGCAAAGCCGCTTTGGTCAACTGTTGGACAATACTGTATGAAGTTAAAGATGCATTTGTCATATTGTTGCAGAAGACCCAAGAAAACCAAGCGATGCTTTAAAGAAATGGAGGGACACTGTTTAATTATGCCAGTGGACTCAGGGAATAGCTTTCCAAATCTGAGTACCAAAACATGCAGGGGGATTCTTTTTATATCTCCCTGTGGTCTTTAGTCCCCCAAATATGGATTATGCTTCCAGTCTTTTTCATGGGCCTTGCAAGAAGGCCCCCAAGTGTTGGGGGTCTCCAGGCCATATCTGATGGTTTGGCCTGGCACCAGCATTAATAACCCTCCTTCCAGGGCAGTTTATGGCCTCTGTAACAGGTTCTGCAAGATCAGTTTCTGGGAAGGAGGTAATGACTTAATTATATGTTAGCTTGCTAACATGGATTCCAATTGTTAGCCCCCAAAATATCAGGGTTACATTTGAATTAGCCCTTTTTAGCCTTCTCAATATGACCTAACAATCTACCTGGTAGGGGACAAAAGGATGTTGTTAAAATAATTCTGAAAGTGGTATCAAAATTCTGATTTAAGGGAGATTAAGGGTATTCCAAGCTTTGTTTGCTCCAGTTAATTTATTTGCTTCGCTGTGAAGTTTACATATACACATGGTGGGGCAAAAGTAGGTAGGTTTATAGTTGTTCATATTGAAAATAATACATTAATAAAAAAACAATAATATAATAAACTCTGTATTTTGTGTATTCACAACGATAAACCTACTTTTGCCCCACCCGCTACACACACACACACACACACACACACACACACACACATTTTCTTTTGGTACACAGTTTTTGGATGTAGGTATGTGGATACATGGAGATTTGAGGATAACATTTTCTCATTTAATTTAGTGAGCATATATCTGCTCTGTGTCCTGGCACTGTGGTAAACCCTTTGTATTCATGCACTCTTTTTCATCTTCAGAGCATCTGGTCTCAAAGTGTAGTCCCAGAACATTTGGGGACCCCCTTTGAGGGGATCCATGAGGTCCACACTTTTCCAACTACAAATCTATTTGATGCTGAATTGTCTTATACACGTGAGCTAAGACAATGTACCACAACAGACTGAATGTAATAGTGGATCATAGTATCTGACTGTTCTATAGCAAGCCCTGTATTAAAGAGGTTTGCAACGTTGTAAAACAATGACACCCTTCTCACTAAGTTTTTTGGAATGTGTAATTATTGCTCTTAAGAAATATAATATCTGTTAACATGTAATATATATATTATCATTTAAAAAATTAACAACTATTTTAGATGTCTTGGTTTTAATTTATAATATTTTATATATAAACTAGAGGCCCGGTGCACAAAAATTTGTGCACTTGGTGGGGAGAGGGGGTCCCTCAGCCTGGCCTGTGCCCTCTCGCAGTCTGGGACCCCTTGGGAGATAACGACCTGCTGGCTTAGGCCTGTTCCCGGGTGGCAGAGGGCAGGCCCAATCCCTAGGTGCAGCCCCTGGTCGGGCTCAGAGCAGGGCCGATTGGGGAGTTGGGGCGCCGACCCCTGTCATGCACAGAGCAGGGCAGATCGGGAGGTTGCGATGCCACCCTCAGTCACGCTCAGGGTAGACTGATTGGGGGGTGGGGCACCGCCCCCTGTCACACTCAAGGCAGGGTCGATGGGGAGGTTGCGGCGCCACCCCCTGTTATGCACAGAGCAGGGCCTATCAGGGGGTTGGGGTGCTGCCCCCTGTCACTCACAGAGCAGGGCCGATCAGGGGGTTGGGGAGCTCCCCCAATCACTCACAGAGCAGGGCCCATCAGAGGGTTGGGGAGCTCCCCCCTGTCACTCACAGAGCAGGGCCGATCAGGGGGTTGGGGAGCTCCCCCCTATCACGCACAGAGTAGGGCCAATAGGGGAGTTGGGGCACCGCCCCCTGTCACACACAGAGCAGGGCCCGTGGGGGGGTGGGGGGGGAGTTGGGGCGCCACACCCTGTCACACACAGAGCAGGGCCGATCAGGGGGTTGGGGCGCCGCCACTGTCACACTCAGGGCAGGGCGGATAGGGAGGTTGTGGCTCTACCCCGTCTCACATAGAGCAGGGCCTGTGGGGGGGGGGGGGGGGTGGGGCGCCCCACCCTGGCACTCCCAAAACCCCAGGGGAATCAAGGGGGTTGGGGGCTGCCCCCTGGCACGCTGAACCCGGGGGCGGGAGGGCTCCCGGCTCCCCTGAACCCACCCGGGAGGGGCACAGATCTGGGTCCCAGAACGCAGAACAGGCTTGGCTGGTGGCGCCTTCCTTCAGTATGCAAATTAGCCGCCATCTTGTTGCTTCAGGGTGGGGGTCCCCACTGGGGTGCCTGGCCAGTCTGGGTGAGGGGCTGAGGGCCATTTTCAGGCTGGCAGGCGACTGGAGCTCCAAACCTCTCCTTTTTTTCTTTTTTTTTTTTTTATTCTGGCATTTATTTACCTTCTATGGCTGTCACTGGAGTTGAGAGCCGGCTTTCTCTCTGAGGCTCGGCTGAAAGCAGGTTTCTGGCCTTTGTTTTCTGTATTCGAAACAATGTTGCGACTCCAGCTCTGAGATCCCGGCTGACTGACAGGAGGTTTCTATAAATATTACAATGTTTCCAACTGAAGCTCAGAGGCCGGCAAGTGAGGCGGGGAACGTTTTAGTCCGCAGCAAGCAAGCCTCCTGTTAGCTTCCAGCTGCCTGGCTGCCGGCCGCCATCTTGGCTGACAGTTAATTTGCATATACTCACTGATTAGCCAATAAAAAGGGTAGCGGTTGTACACCAATTACCATGTTTCTCTTTTATTAGTGTAGATAGATATAACCTATATCTAACAAAGAAAAAGCTATTTGGGTCCCCAACAAAATTTTCAGTGTACAGAAGCTCTGAAAGAGAGAGAGAGAGAGAGAGAGAGATTGAGAATTGCTGATTCAGAGAAATTCAACAAAGTAGGGTTGATTAGGCTCATTTTCAGGTGTACACTATCTTACAGACATTAACTGAAAAACCCTCCTGACACACAACCCCCCAAACTATGTTCTCTCTCCTATAACATTTTGTGTCTTTATTTGAGGGCATTTATATATGGTGTTTCTCTTTAAAAGGTGTCAACGTAAAAAACCATTGAAACCTGTAAAGAATTTTTGTGAGTTTATTTGAGCCAAACTGTCGACATATGCCGGGAAGCAGAATCTCAACGAATTGAGATAGTGCTCCGGAGAATGGCAGGGTTACATCCGTATTTATACATGAAATTCATTGGTGACAGATTTAAGGAGGTGGGATTAAGCGAAGCAGGGGGAAACCTCTGTGATAGGATAGCAGGATTAATTAACATTATAATGAAGGAATTTGTAGTATCTGTCCTGGCGCCCAGAACATTTGGTTGTGCCCCAGGGGCTCCAGAAAAAAGGGAAGTTACAAGTTACCCAGACATTTCAAGGGTATGTTATCTTAGAGGCAAAAAGGCAAATGGGCTCAGTAAGGATCAAAGTTGATCTTGTCAGTGAAGATACTGGCCTAGGACATAACTGCCCACCATAACTGCTTTTAGTTAAAGTTTAATTTCAGACCATCCTTTGTGGTTACTTTAGGTCTCCGAGTCTGCAGAACTTCCATGCAGGCCTCTCCTGAGCTTGTCAGGTCAGCATGTGGCCCCTTTCGTCCACAAAGGGCATGTATGCCTTTAAGATTTTCAGCAAGGTAAACTGTGTATTTGGGGTGCAGGGGCAGGAAAATGGTAGGCTTGGACAGGCCATATTCCCAGCCCACCCACACCCACTCTTCCCCAACATTTCTTCAAGGAGCATCAGGGATAGGGCTTTATTAATGTGCTAATGAAAGGCTCACATGAGGCCAGGATATATTATCAAAGAAACTGCGGACAGGTGAGTTCCTACCCCTACCTAGAATCCTTTGCTTTCCTGGTTCCCATAAAATCCACTGCTTGCCTCACTCCCTTTGGGTCTTTCTGTATAATTTTGGAAGAAGTACAACTACGGAGTCAGCCAGCGTGGCTGTGAGTCTATTCCTCTGCCACTTAGCAAGCTTTCTACTTGAAACAAGCTGTACTCCCGCTGGGTGCTTTCATCTCCTCCTCTGTAAAATGGGGTGAGGATATCCACATGATAGAAGGGTTGGGAGGATTTAATAAGCTAACACAACTAAAGTGCTGGTAGCGGAGTAGGCAAGGAGGAAAAGTAGGCACCTTGGCTTCTCATCCCCCTTGATGTCCTCTCTCCTAAATGCTTTCCTCTCTTCTCCATGGATATGTGGTCAAAGGCAACCTAGACAACCTTGAGGTTTTGTGACTGTTGTTTTTGTATTTTCTTTTGATGGGAAGGGAGGGGGAAGTTTACAGCTACTTCACAAATGTCTTTACAGAAGTCTCAGAAGTGCCCTGCTTCTTTGATGTGCAAAGTATAAGATACTTTTCTGTTATCCTATTTTCTACCAAGAGAATTCTTTAAAGTAGGAAGAACTTATCCTCATTTCATTATTGAAAGGCAGAGGCCCATCAGAATAAAGATAGTGCCTGAGGCTAGGATCTTCAGTGTAAACCATCCTCTCTTCCTTTCCTTTGCTCTTCTTCCTCATTACCCCTCAGCCTGGAGCAGGACCAGGGAGGGATAAGCGATGATGCACAATGTCGAGGAACCTCATGCCACTTCTATAGACTTTCTTGATGATATTCCTTCCTATCTCTTAGCTGTTTCCTTTTGTAAGTGAACAGAAAATAAAATGGCACAGCACAGGTTGTTTATACATTTTAAGCAGTCCTTTAAATATTCTGTGAATCTCTAGCCACAGCAAATAAAGTTTGAACCATGTGAAATTTCTGACATTCTTCCATTTTTGACGTACAAATATGGCAATTTCAATCCAATAATCACCAGGTACAGGCGTCCTTAATGGATTAAGGAGAGACCAGCAACCTTAATAGTGAGGAAATGTGCAGATCAAAAGGTCTCCAGGAAAATAATGTAGTAGAATACAAGTTATAGAGGAAAGTTTGAAAAAACTGCATTCAAAAAACTGTAGTAATAACTACAGAATAGCACTAAAGAAGGGACTGTCTCAGTTTCAATAGTTGTCTTAATCGAGGTACAAATTAAGGGGACTGCACCTTCCTTGGGTCTGTCAAATTTTCCAAAAGAGTTGGAATCAAGAAGGAGATAAATAAAGGAGGGGTGTCAAAGGAGTATAAGGGCTCTCTGTAAGGGCTTCATAAAAATTAGTCAATAGCCCCCCTCCAGCTCAAATCATTTTCAGCAACAATATGTGCTGATGGATGCCTCATCATTACTCCTTGTACCTCCATGAGGAATTAACAACATATTTCATCCTCCTTCCCACTTCACAACTCAATAACTACTTAATTCAAAAAACTCATGCTCTTTAGGGGACTGAATCCACTTCAAAGGAAAGTAAAGAGTTCCTTGCTGTAAGAAAAAACCCCCATAAAATCAGTATTATGTTTATTATGAATGGACCTTCCATGGTGAAGGATCAGATGAAATACTATAACTACATTTTAAAAGTTTTTATTCTACCAAAGAATTTGTGAAGTGCCACACAAAACACAACCTTTTCCCTAACACTTCCAATTTGAAAAGGGTTTTTGGAACTATGGCCTCCTAAATAGTAAATGTTCATGCCTATTATAAACAGGCCACTACATTCAATGTATTTTCATTTTTCAAGAAACTAAAAGAGTAGGATATATTAAAATGATTTACTTTTAGGTAAGAATCAAGCCTGAGCCATAACAGAAGTGGGTAATTTTATCCCATTCAGGCTAATGGTGTTCATTTAGACTTAGAGAAAACTGGAACTTGCATTCGTCTTTTGGAACCTCAATATTTCTAAGAGGAGATCGGTATTTCTGAAACTGATACCACACAGACCTCTTTGAGTCAACCACTTATATCAAAGTTATTCGTATAAGCCATTATCAGAGTGGAGGTGAATTAATGTGAGTAATCAAGAGCAATTAATTAATGGAACAAGGAAGGTATTCTTGAGAATCACAAACAGAGATCCCAAAAGAACCTTGTGCTAAGCTTGATTTTGATTATATCATACAGCTCCTCTTCATTAATAAGTAAACCTCGAAGTATATGCTTGTCTGTAGCTGATAGGTCAATATCTGGACCCTCCAGCTCACATCTTTCCAAGTGGCAGTCCATGTCACAAAATAGCTAAGAGTTTCCACCAAGAATAATCAAGACAAATGCTCTGTAAACAAAGAAACAATGGCTTTAAAGTACCTCATTCAAAGAGAGTTTCAACATGAAGCTTGTTTCAATAAGGATAGGCTAGGTTATGCTGCAGTAAAGGTAACCCAGAACTTTTGGTGGCTTAGCACAATACAAATTTACTTCTCACTCATCCTAAATCAGTTAATAGTCATGGCCACTGAGCTTTCAGGCTGCATCAATCCTGTGGGCTCACTGTGCCAGCTTCTTCTTCCATAGGACACAGGGAGAAGAGACTCAAAGATCAAGCATCAACAATGAATTGTTTCAGCCTAGAAGTCACACACATTTTTACTCATGCTTCCTTGGCCAAAGAAGTCCCATGGGCATGCTTAACATGAAAGAGCAGGGAAATTAGATCATCTGATATGTCCAGATAGAGAGAAGAACTCAAAATATTGGTGAGCCACACTAATAACAAAGATAAAGTATGAATTAAATAAAGATTTCACCTGTATTTAAAGCCATAGGATTGGAAATTACTTGAGCAAATCCATCACCAGAGAAGAGAAGCTCAGAGATTACTTACTTTAATAAACTTAAGCCCTTCTTTAATAAAAGAATCTTTATGCTACTCCTCATCTAACTCCTATATGTAAATTAGGCTTATTGATTGATTTGATTTGCTGATTCTCTTTGAGGCCAAATCCTGGGAAGGGACTGGGCATTGCCAGTCTCCTGCGATTAGTATTGTCTTTTAACCTCATTCACGGTATCTCATTCATTACTAAAAAATATAAAACTTGATTTAAAAATATTCTCAAATTTTCTAATTTTCTGAGGCTTTTCTCCAAGAGCATAAGACACTGTTAACTGTGAACATGCTACTTTATTAGAAGCAATAAAAGGTCTCTTCCCCACTCCTACTCAAGTAAAGTTCTATAAGAATTGGCCTTGGAGAACTCAGCAAATTTCTTTCTTCTTTTTTTTCTCTTAGTGATACCTGAACATCCCATGTTATCTTAGTTCAAGGACAAGCAGCTAATAGGCATAAGTTGATTCAATTTATTTAAAATTAGCTGCATGAGTGACCAAATGAGATGTCCTACTTATTGAAGGCGAAACCTTGCATTTTCCTGTTCACAGCACAGTACAGAGAGCTGTTTTAGGCAGGCGGGGGACAGAATAGGGGAAGGTACAGAGAAAATGAATTAATGCCAAAGCCAATGATTCTGAAAAAGCCTCCTGGTCTGAAACCGATTACATAGGGTAGGATCAGTTGAAGGATTTTAGTACACTGTGTAAGGGGCCAGTAAAAAAAAGGTCAGGTCAAAGCAATCAGTAGAATTTACTCAAACATCTGTAGCTTCTTAGGGCTTTTAATGAGAATTTCCATATTAACATTTGGTTCTGCCAGGATACTGCATAATTTTCTACTCAATTTACCCCTGACAGGTTACAGACATAACAGAATTCTTATCAAATTGACTTTCCATAATGTAGAAAGACACAGAAGTTTTATGATATTCTTTGTAGAGTAAGGAAGAGAGTATGAGAGAATAACTTTAAGGCAAAGAAACCAAACCAGGTTCCTTTGAATATTTATCACACTTTTTATTTTTTTCATGAATGTTTAATAATCATAAAAAATGCATTAACAGTTCTGTTTCACTTCAGCCTGGGGATCATTTACCAAATAGACAGTGGTGATGTTCAGATCTAAACAGTGAGTCTCTACCTCAGCAGCAGAAATTAATTGGGTTTGGGAAATAAATTCATTATCTTACTTATGAACTGAGTGTGTGGATTCAGTATCTAGAAGTCTTCTTATCAAAAGAAATTCAGGAATCATCTGAAGAATGGGGTGTTGAATCAAAATGGAGGACCTTGATTTCTTAGATTCTGTAGACTAAACAATATTAATAGTTGGTTACCAAATGATTTTTTTAAATATTATGAAACCTTTGCAGTGAGACCAAGAATTGTCATCTATACCTGCTTCCTACAGGAAGATGGAACTAGGCTCAGAGACTGTGTCTGAATCACAAGCTCTACAGCTATTACTGGAGATAGAATTCCACCCACAATATCTGAATGGGAAATGTTTAGATATATTTTCCCAAGGATCCAGTCTATTGGACTCTTTATTCTTAGAGCTGGGAAATAATATATCTTAGGATCCACACCTGCAGTAGCTGTCCTTCCTCTCTCAAATTAATCTGGCTCAATTTTGTCTTTATGTAGGAAAACTTTGATTTGAAATTCGCTTATGCTGGAGTTCCATTCACTGAAATTCTGATTTAATTGGTCTGGGGACTGACCAATTGAGGTCACAATTGAGGACTGAAGTCATGTTATTCTTTTAAGAAGCCCCCCACCCCCACCCATAGAAGTAACTGACAACTCAAAGAGACATAAAACAAAACAAAAAAATCTTGCATGTATATTTAACAAAATGTTAAACAAACAAAAATTAGACATGACTCTAATATCTTGATGACATAAACAATATGAGAATTGTGTGCACTTAAGGATTGGCACTTTCTTCTTCAAGAGGTCGAGGAGGTCATCATATTACACCTAGCCACCACTTGGCCCTGCCTAGAACAATATTTTGATAGTCAAAGTTAGATAAAAGCACTTTGCTAATTTCCTACTTTTCAATCTATAGGAAATGTATAGAAGACACACATTTGGCTTAAGAGAGAGTAAATGATGCTAAGCTTGACAATATAGAAGAAAATATATATCTGAAAGAAAATGAAACATAGAAAAAGAGGAAAAGGAGACAGATGTGGTGGTAAAGTTGATATAAATAGCTATGTGAAACAGGCAAGCCATATAGCTAAAACAATAAAACTCCCATCTGTAGGAAATGGGGAGTAAAGTGAGTTAAACCCTCATCTTTTATAACAGTGAGTCAGCAGACTTCATGTCAAGTGACTAAGTCAAGCAACAATAGATATGCTATGTAAAGTTAAGAAATTAACAAAAGAAAAAAAAATAGAAACAGGAGCTGGGACAAGAGAGGAGCTCTTAAATACTCTTGAGATTTTAAAGCCACAGACTTGTAATTCTTTGAAAAGGAAAGAATAAAGGAGTAAAGAAATAATTGGGAAACACGCATTACATTGATTTACAGCACAGCCAAGAGCAGAGAACATCCATTTATAACTCTGACAGTGCAGAGAGCAGTGGGTGGAAAGCAGGTTTCACAAGCACACACCTCTGGTCCCTACTGGGAGTGCCGAAAAGGGAAAGGAGCAGGGATGGGTAGGTGTGGACTAAAGGATAGTTACAGCCTGGAAGCCTGGCTTTGTGATTCCAGTTATGAGCTTTGGCCTCAGGAGGGCACTTGCAACAGACATTTTAGAAATCCAGACAGATACACCCAGAGTTTATCATGGTGCAGCTGTGTTCTGTTGAAGTTAATTTTGCATAATCAAAAGGTCATGAATCACAGATGCAAATCAAGTCATTCATGTATTCAAGAAAAATGATCTAGGGACAAACAAGGGGTGGAGGGTTGGTCCTGAGGCTGTGAACAAGGGTCCAGTGGGTTTATTGCATGGACTCACTGAAGAGTTCTCAGAAAAGTGAAGCCAGCTCAGAGAATACCAAGATTGGAAGAAGCCCAAGAATTTTCTCATCTAGAGTTCTTGACCTGGGTAGAATTCAGGGATCCATATACTGGGGTGAAAAGAAAAATCTGTATGTTCACTAAACCCTATCTGAAATTTTGTTGCTTAACCAGTGAACGAAAGCAACCAACCATAAGAATGCTAGCAGTTATGACATCTTGACACCCATAGAAATGGCAGGCAATTTTATATTGCATTGCTTTTTTTGTTTTGTTACTTTTTTTCTTTATTGATTAAGGTACTACATATGTGACCTTATCTCCCCATTGCCCCCCAACTCCCCACTCATGCCCTCACCCCCCTGGTGTCTGTATCCATTGGTTAGGCTTATATGCATGCATACAAGTCCTTTGGTTGATCTCTCCCCCTTACCTCCACCCTCCCTTACCTTCCCTCTGAGGTTTGATGGTCTAATGAATGCTTCTCTGTCTCAATCTGTTGTTGTTCATCAGTTTATGTTGTTCATTATATCCCACAAATGAGTGAGATCATGTGGTATTTATCTTTCACTGACTGGCTTATTTTGCTTAGCATAATGCTTTCCAGTACCATCCATGCTTTTGCAAATGGTAAGAGTTCCTTCTTTTTTACCGCAGGGTAGTATTCCATTGTGTAGATGTACCACAGTTTTTTAATCCACTCATCTGCTGATGGGTACTTAGGCTGTTTCCAAATCCTAGCTATGGTAAATTGTACTGCTATGAACATAGGTGCATACTAGTATATCCTTTCTGATTGGTGTTTCTAGTTTTTGGGGATATATTTTTAGAAGTGGGATCACTGGGTCAAATGGGAGTTTCACTTTTAGTTTTTTGAGGAGACTCCATACTGTTCTCATATTGCATTGCATTGCATTGCTTTGCTGCAGTTATCTCAAAATATGGTTTTCACTCATTATTTTTGATATTACATCGGTTCATCCACCAATGATCTTATTATTTAATGTGTTAATGAATAAGTGGGTATGTTTTTTTGATCCAGGTATGTTTTTAATATTTTTGTTACGGTATTTTAGTAAAATTCATTTCCTTTGTAATCCTGTACATTTTATTCTAATTATCTAAAAATTAATGCTGAACAGACATCTATAGGCTTCACCAGTCTTCCCATGGCATCATGACACATACAAGCTAAGAATCTCTGGAACCCCCACTCTAGTAGTTTTCTATTTCTGTGCAAAATATTATCACAAACTTGGAGCATCAAACACCACAATTTGTTATCTCCCAGTTTCAATGGACCAGGAGTCAGGGCACAATTGAGCTACATCCACTTCAGCAGGTCTCACAAGGCTAAAATGAAGATGTTGCCTGAGCTGTGGCTCTCATCTGGAGTTCAGCTCCTCTTCAAGCTGCCCCTGTTGGAGGTCTGACACTTTCAGCTACTCAAGGCTGCACGCTGTTCCCACCACATGTGGTTCTCTCCACAACATAGAAGTTTACTTCCTTCTGTGTCAGAAGGAGCTGACTTCTCTCTAACTTCATTTATTTCTGACCTGTAAACCCTCTTTTAGGAGCTCAGCTGATTAGGTCAGGCCACACAAAATAATCTTCCTCCTGGTCACCTCAGCGTCAACTGAAAGCTGGCAAGGAAAGCATCTCGGTGTCGCTGCCTACTAGTTAGCAGTTCACTTTAATATAGCTCTCCCCTGATGAAGGGCACATGGCCTGCTAATACAGCAAGTCCTGTAATAATGTCACTTAGTTCCAAATCATTTCATTATAATGTTGATGAGATGCCGTAAGAACTTAGCTCTTTATTTTTATTGATTTCAGAGAGGAAGGGGAAGGGAGAGAAATATAGGAATGTTAATGATGAGAGAGAATCATTGATCAGCTGCCTCCTGCACTCCCCCTACTAGGGATGGAGCCCACAACTCTGGCATATGCCCTGACCAGGAATTGAACCTCCTGTTTCATAGGTTGACACTCAACCACTGAGTTACACTGGCTGACTGGGCAGGCAGAACTCAACTCTTATTTGTATCAATTAGCCCATGGTAAAATTGGTATTGTTACATGTTGTTTCACTTAAAGTTGTAGAACCTATGAATAAAATTAAGTGAGGACTGACTAAACTATACTGTAAGCATTTATCAGCACAAAATGCTTGATGAAGGGGAAAGCTAAAGGGTTAGGGAAACCTTGAAAAGCAGAAGTGGGGTTTGTAGTTCCAGGTGTCACCTACTTAATGCTTTTGCCTAAGGCCCATGCTTGGCTCTGGTCTGCCTCCCAAAATATATGCAGTAAGTACTGAAGGCCCCCGAGGCTGATTTTAATTGGATGTGGCACCTCCAAACTGTGATGACTCAGCAACTACGGGAGTAGGTTTCAGAGGACACAGGCAGAGCTGCAAGAGAACTGGATTTACATTAACCCCCACTAGTGAATCAAGCCAGTGTGTTGAGCCCTCCTATTTGTGAGATCCCCACTGGAAGCAGGACAAGGCCCCCTCTGCAATGTGCTAGATGCTCACCAGCCTCAGCTTTGTCCCAGCAAGGGACAAACCCAGGAAGCTTAGAATGATTCCAGTGAATGTTTCCTCCTTAGGTCACATACTGTTTAAAGTAGCTTCTGCCCTTCTAATAAAAGTAAAAAGGTGATTTTATACTTAGAATCTGTCCTAAGGATTTTCCTGAGTCACTTCTACCTCTGTGACCTACTGAATAAACTTTCTCTTATAATTGGAGTTCAGCTCTGAATTTTTTCTTTGTCAAACTCAAGGACCAAGTTCTAACATCTGATGTTTTTGTGCCATTAACAAGAACAAAGGAGGAAAACGATATTTTTTTGTAGAATTTTAAAAGCATACTGGGCCAGTAAAAGAGTGAAAAACCATATTTAACTTTAATTCTGCCTCTATAGAGTCAAGAATATGCACAATATGCAAAAATGTATGCAATGAGTTTTTGAATTAGCATACTGACCCCAGAGCATTGGCATTAGCAACAAAATAGAAATAAAAACCAAAGCATAGTTTTTTAAGCATCAGGAGGCATGAGAATTTTGGCTTCCTGCCTAGAGCTCAGGGTATAGCTTCCACACTTTTATCTATGACAAGAGAGCAGATTCCAAGCAATGTCCCTTTACTCCAGAGAGAAATTCACAGCCAACCTCCATATGGAAAAGATTCAGGTTATATTTTCCTCTGAGTAATTAAGTCCATTTCATCTTATCATACTTAAGAAAATCCCCAAATACAAAAACACATTCATAATCACATTTGAAGTAGAGCTTGTCATTCCCATTAAAGAAGATATTTTGCTTCATGGAATAATTCCCTGTAGTGTTATTAATTTATCAACTCAATGAAGGCCCACCTGGTGCCAGGAACTTTGCTAGGTGATAGGGTATAAGCATGAATATGAAAAATGCCTTGTCCTAGGGGGGCTCACTATTAGGTGGAAATTTCTTGGAATAAGAGTTCATTGTGATTATTATTATTTTAAAATGTGTTGCACTTGATAGAAACACTATGTTCATTCATTGAGCAGGAGAACCTGAAGGTAGAGATTTAGAAGCCATGGCTAATTGAAGACAATAACTAGACATAAACATGAAGCCTTCTAGAATTTTAAGTTGGGAAGGAAAGAAATCAAGGCTATTTTTTTTCTCAAGGATGCAGATGGCTAGGAGCTTGCCCCTAGGGCCACCTGTTTGAAACAGGGGTTTTTGGAAGAAACTTACAGCCACAAGAAATTCTAAGAGAAAACTGGAACAAGAATGAAGCCAGGAAGATAGTGGGCCTACCTGCCTTTCCCATGGGACAGTGAGTGTACACCTTAAATGCATTTGGTGTGGTTGAGTTTCTCCTAGAAGCTGGAGAAAGGGTGGATGTTGCACACAGACAAAAAACACAACAACCTGCTTAAACAGTCACAGGATGAGAGCTGCAGGGGGTCATGCCAATGTGAGAAATACCCAGAAACCCTGGGCATAGAGGGATTAGAACATCATTTTGTGAACACTCTGGAGGGCAGAGAAATTTCAGACAACATTAAGATCACACGAGAAGTCAAACACGTGCACTTGCTCAGGAACATCACTTTGTGCAACACGAAGTTCACCTTGAATGAAGATGTTAAATATATGATTCTAGAAATAGACTCAACAAAAGGATTGAAACCATGGAATTGACAGTTGTGCAATAAACTGTCAAAGACTGAAATGATGTGCAAATGTGTGTCTTATATCTTCACACTATGAGGGTGTTTGGCTCATTGTGTGTTGGGAGTCAGCAACTTCCTTTTCTAGTAACATGAACCACTCTCCCAAATTCTATCCTCAATAAAATGGCTTGATTGGATCCTCCACTCCCAAAAGAAAAGCTGCCTATAGATGCTGTGCCCCTAGCAATCTATGGTAGAAAATAGGCTCTTGGTCTATGGTCAGGGGTCCCTGGTCTCTAGAACCTTAAAGGATAATGCAGTGTTTGAAAGAAGGTGCTCATGGATTCAGAGTGTCAAGGTCAGAGCCAGAAACATCTGGACCACAGTAGTACCTGGATAATTCATAAGGTAGAGAGAGATAGGGAGCCTGACTATATCACAGGTTATGTCTGCCTGGTGCTCTAAGTTCCAAGTGCCAAACGGCAGGAGATCTACTATATAATGTTGAAACACACAATGTTGAAACACACACACACACACACACACACACACACACACACACACTTCTGAATTTTTCTTCAAACATACAAAAACCCCAGTTAGGCAGAGGAAGTAAAACAAACAAACATGAAAAACTTGTGAGAGAAGCAAATGATGAAGTGTGTAATAGACCTTAACAAAGAAGAAAAAAAAATCTATTTTAAGACATTAAATTTGTATTAACAGAAGGCAAATGGGGAGGTAATATAAGAGTAATAGCAGATAGGAAAGCTGTAGGGGGCTCCTTCACAGCTCCTACTGATCTTCCCTTCCAATTTCTATGGATCCTTATTTTGGGGAAAATCTGTATAGGAAGAGACAGGGAAACAATGGTTAAGGGCTATAATTGGGGGCTTTAGAATTTGCCTTGAAATTGCATGTTTCCAACACAAATATGTATTTCTTCATTCATATCCACTGATATTCTGGGTGAAACAGATTGAGTCATGGAGTTGCAATCAAAGTGTTTTCTGGGGCATGCTCTCAGGAGCTACCTGTAAGGAAACGAGAAAGGTGGGACTGGGCAGAGAAAATCTGACCCTCAGTGCAGTTACCACACAGACTTTGTCCACTCTTCAGGAAACTCTAGAGCTGGGATGACCTTCTTAGTTGTCTCAATTGAGGCAAAGAGGTCAGGCCCTTGCGTTATTACTCAGTCATTGCTTCTGCTGCCTAGCCTTGAAGAAGGCAGTTCTCTAAAGCCAAGGGCAAATTCCAGGGAGGGCTTCTATTGTGAATGTCCAGAAGTGAAATTTCTTACAGCTGAGGGTGAAAGTATTGCCCTGAAGAGGGGATCTTGATGATGCTCCATACAGATCAGTAAAAAATAAGCATACTGGAAAGTATGGGGGCATAAAGGCCCTCCTCACCAATCTCCTCCTTCGCAGATTCTCAGGCAGGGTCCCAGTGTGAGCCATGCTGGAAGCAGTCAGTGTCTGGTTTACTCTTGTTAAATAACAGCCTGGCCATGGTGGCTCAGTGGTTGAGTGTCAACCTATGAACCAGGAGGTCACAGTCAGGGCACCCATTTTCCTGGTCAGGGCATGTGCCTGAGTTGGGGGCTTGATCTCCAATAGGGGGCGTGCAGGAGGCAGCTAATCAATGATTCTCTTTCATCATTGATGATTCTATCTCTTTCTCTCTCTCCCTTCCTCTCTGAAATCAATAAAAAAAATATTTAAAAAATCAACAAAGTAAATTTGGAGATCTAATTGGCCTTGTAAAGTGATTCATGAATTGGGCATTATCCTATCTAGCAACTAGAAGGGTGCTCTTAAGGGTTGTTCAAAACAGGAGGTTTTTATAGGAAGAAGGGTGGGGTAAGGGAACCCTTAACAAAATAAAATAAGTTATTTTGGGGACAGGGCAATTTTTCTTTGGGGGAAGAAAATGGGAAGTGTTTTTATTATGCAGATTGCCTCTTCTTTCCATGAGGGACCATGTGACAGATTATTTTACTGGGGCTTGAACAGAATATTCCATTGAGGTTATTTAAGATTATGTTTCTGGAAGAGGTTGAAAATGCAATTGGATCAGTTTTGGTATCATGGGATTTTAGCTCAAGTGATGTCATTTGGGGCCTGTGGTCTTCTTTTTAACACCTTGAGCACAGCCCTCATATGATCCATGGTCATCACTCCCTTTCACCATCAGCAGTCACTCGTGCTGACTCAAACTGCTATGCTACTCCTGTCTCGCCAGCTAAATGATTCTTATCACCAATTTCTAGCATGTGGAAATAGGCAATTCTCAGATGTCAGCTGGATGTCCTACAATTTAACTCAATTCTGATGCCATCCACCTAGAAATAGCATCAGATTTGACATGTTAAGGGTTCAGTACTCCAAAACTGTTCCCCCACCCCTTCTATTTCAGACACCAATGTTAAACTCAGGTTGTCTCCTATGCTTCTGACAAATTGGCTATAGACAGGAGGTTCCAAAGATCTTGGGTTTGATTAAGTTGCTAGAGTGGCTAGCAGAACTCAGAGAAACATTTATCTATCAGATCACCAGTTTATTATAAAAGGATATAGCTCAGGAACAGCTGAATGAAAGAGATGCCTAGGGCAAGGTATGGGAGAAAGGCATGGAGTTTCCCAGCCCTCTCCAGGAGCGTGTTTCCTAACACAAAAGCTCCTTGAATCCCATGAATTTGGGGTGTTTATGGAGGTTTCACTACATGGGCACATTGATTAAATCACTGGCCATTTTCAATATCTAACCCAAAGCCCCTCTCCCTCCTAGGAAGTTGGGGAGTGACTAAAGTTCCAACCCTTTAATCTCGCGGTTGGTTCTCCTGGTAACTAGCCCCCATCCTTTGGTTTCTGATCAGAAGATCACCTCATTAACATAACAACAGATAACTTTATTGCTGTCATCACAGGAAATTCCAAGGGTTTTAGAAGCTTTTCTTCAGAAAGGCGAGGAAAACCAAATATATATCTATACTAATAAAAGGGTAATATACTAATTAGACTGGATAGGCCGGACGTCCTTCTGGACAAAGCCCTGGAAACTGTGAGGGCCAAGGGCTGGCAGCCACAGCAGCTGGCAGTGGCAGCAGCAGCGGCAGGGTGTTGGAGGTGGCGCCTTCCCCTGATTGGCCTGGTTGCCCGTAGAGGGAGGCCAGACTGCAGCTAAGCCATCAGTAGGACATCCCCTGAGGGCTCCCGGACTGTGAGAGGGGGCAGGCCGGGCTGAGGGACACTCCCAGTGCACTAATTTTTGTGCACCGGGCCTCTAGTTTATTATAAAACAACATCATGCCAGCTCTCAAGAAGATGGTTAGATTCTCTCTTGTTGCCACTGAGTCTCTGAGTCTTCAGAATCAGAGAATGTCTGTACCAGAAGGGCCTCAGAAATCTGCTACACACCTCTAGCTGAGAGAGCTGAAGGGAATAGGGCAAAGGCCACAGAGCAAGTACTAATGTCAGCTTCCCAGCACAGTGGGGAATGAAAGAGAAGAGAAATCTGTGAAGAGACTAGAACTTGGACCCTTTAGAGACTAAATACAGTTTCCCTCAGGGCTGGAAAGGGATGTAGCTTAGTTACTGCCTATGAAGGTTACAAACTGTGATGCTTTTTTCTCTTTCCCTTCAACCCAGCTTTGTGGCATGTGCTCCAGTAGGGAGAA
This sequence comes from Myotis lucifugus, assembly GCF_000147115.1. NCBI lineage: Eukaryota > Metazoa > Chordata > Mammalia > Chiroptera > Vespertilionidae > Myotis > Myotis lucifugus. The sequence goes on along the minus strand of NW_005871090.1, from coordinate 3,076,553 downwards.
TTTCAAAACATTTTATTATCCATATAGTGTGAATCAGCCATTTTTTTTTTATTTCTTGTGAGTCAGCTACAGCTAGGATATCACTGTTTGTCTGAAAGTTCCATTTAAGCCCTGGAACCCTGGCTTAATTATTAAAATCATCTTTTCACTCCCCGAAGAGGCCTTGTTTGTTCAAGATGGCTACCTGAGCTATAGCTAAGTGGTTTTTCTGATGTTTGTTTTTTTAGGTTTTTGTTTGTTTGTTTGTTTTGTTAATCTTCACCCAAGGACATTTTTCCATTGACTTTTAGAAAGAGTGGAAGAGAGAAGGGAAGACAGAGATAAACATCAATGTGAGAGAAACACATCAATTGGTTGCCTCTTGCACAAGCCACGACCAGGGCCCTGGATGGGGATGGGAAGGAGCCTGAAACCAAGGTATGTGCCTTGACTAGAATTGAACCTGGGACCCTTTGGTCTGCAGGCCAATGCTCTATCCACTAAGCCAAATCAGCTAAGGCTGATTTTTAGTTTTTTAACTATAGTTTTCTAGGTCAGCTTCCCCTCATCATCTCTCCTTTATATAGACCTAGAGGCCTCCTCCATGCTCTCTCTTGCTTGGACACAGAGCCACACTGCATTTTCCAGTCTCCCTTGCACATGTGTAGGAGTTCTGCTTAATGGAATGTGAATGGAAGTGAGGTCACTGTTTCCAGAACAGGCCCATACAATCTGCCATAGTACAAGTCTCATTGTCTTTCCCTGGAGCAGAATGGATGCTGAAGGGAGGAGCCACAAGATAGAAGGAACCCAGGCTTTGAATGACTGTTTGATGTCTCCAAAACCACATTAAACTGAAGTGAGTATAAAATAATCCTTTATTGTTCTAAGACATTGACATCTTTGACATCTAAAGTCAATTGCTATAGTAATTAGACTCCAAAATGGAAATATTTCTTTCCCTGATCCCAATCTGCAGTCTTGGCCTGACTGTCCTAGAAGCAAAGCCTGAGCCAGGATGAGCCTGTGGCTCATTGAGGAAGAACTCTCAGGAGAAGAGGAATGAGGGAAGCCAAAGGGTGCAGGAGAAGGAGCTAAGCAAGGATATGTGCTCCACTGGAGTCTAGCCTTGGCCTGAGAGTTTATTTCATGAGAGTTCCTGAAGTACTAGTGAGTTTTTCCCCTTTGAGACATGGAGTTTGCCTTTCTACCCCCATATCTGTCCATTATTGGCTATGAGGTACCTCCTGTGGTGCTGGAAGGAGAGAAGAATTAGTGGCTCTGAGTGCTCTGGACAATTCTTCAGTTGGGAGGTAGGGATGGGGAGGGAAGCTGTGAGATGTTAGCAACCAATACTTAGAACATTTGGAGATGGGTACATCTGCCTGATAATGGGAATCTGGAGAAGGCACCGCTACTTTTCATTTACACGCATTAAAAACATCAGTGTGAACCTATGTCAATGTGGCTATAATTCCAAGCTTGGTCCCCCAAAATAAATATTTTGACTAAGAATTAAGAAAACCTGAGGAACATTAAAGGAAAACATTTAAAAATTAATCAATACAGGGAGAGCACGCTGGGTTTTTAAGGGTAGAAATTTTAGTGGAGTCCCCAGGAGAGGATCTCAATAGAATATGCATTGGCTTTTCAGGTTTGTCCTTTCAGTGTCATGGTCTCCACTGATTGGTCAGCACCACGGCAAGGGCTCATTTGTCAGTGCAGCTGGTCCTGATGTGAGCTGTGTCTGGTTTTGCTGCTTTTCTGGGCCTGGAGCTGAAACACAACTGAGGCCTAGATGCTATCCTTAGGGGTTTATGCTTAAGAGAGTTGTCGTGCAAGGACTTGTATGGGTGTCTTATGAGGTTATTCTCTTGTCCCCTGTTCATCCTCTAAGGGGGACTACTTCATAACTAGCAACAGGCCAACCAAAGAAAGATCAGTGGGGATCCAAACCAGATGGCCAGCGATATGCTAGTGGAGGAAAGAGTACCCTAGGAGTGAGATCCTTGTTTTTCCAGTTTTGCCTGTTGCTAGGTACCTGAGGCTTTCAGCTCTGGTGACTTTTTTGTACCTGGCTCATAATCCTTGCTCTGCTCAGGTCTGTCTAACTGCCTATCACATTTCTGAATAGCAAAACTGGGCCCTATATCTGACTCCAGTACAAAATCCACAGCAGTTTAAGGTTCTCAACACAAGGAGATACAACTAATGAACTTATTTTGCTTATGTACATTTTTTTAAATGTTTGACCTGGTGTGGTAGGTTGCAAAAATGACCTCCCTGCATCCAGGCCCTTTGTCTCAATATAATTTTTCAGCTCTCCCCATTAATATGTGAAATTTATTTCTCCTCCCTCTGAATATTGCTGATTTTGAGACCTGCTTTGGTCAATAGTACAGCAGTTCTCAACCTGTGGGTCGCGACCCCTTTGGGGGTTGAACAACCCTTTCACAGGGGTCGCCTAAGACCATCGGAAAACACATATATAATTACATATTGTTTTTGTGATTAATCACTATGGTTTAATTATGTTCAATTTGTAACAATGAAATTGGGGGTCACCACAACATGAGGAACTGTATTAAAGGGTCGCAGCATTAGGAAGGTTGAGAACCACTGCAATAGAATGTCACAGAAGTGAAGCCGATTATGAGTCTTGGCCTAGCTAGACTGCCCTGGCTAGCGTACTGAGATTAGAGACATGTGAAGCAAAAATGAGCTATCCCAGTGGAGGTCATTTTAAAACAGCCAGCCCCAGCCAACCTGGTTGCATACCATAAATAAATAAGTAATCCCAGCCCAAACCAGAAGACCCACTCAGCTGATTCCGGCCCAAACTGCCAACTTGTGGAAACATGAGATAACAAAATGGTGTTAAACCACTAAGCAACGTGGTAATTTGTTGATTCACAAAAATTACTGCAGAGAGTGAATTAGCTCTTGCCAGTTGGGCATAGGCAGAGAATAAATATATTTAAAGCCTGGGCCATCACACACATGTTTAATATTCCTTATACACCAAAGCTGTGGAGAGACATGCAAATATTATTCATTTGGCAGGCACTAATTTTCTGACCATATACCACTGCCATTTCCAGGAGAACTTGATAATATCCAATGCTGCTCACTTCCAATTCCCAGAGAGCTAAAAGAAGAAAAAATAATTGAGCTTCAACACATTTGTGGTAATCACTGGCTGTATAAGTAAAATAGAAATCTGTCACCTATAGCCACTGGTGGAGCAGATAAAATTCAGCATAAATTGTCATAAATTAATTAAAAACTAAACTTTTAAATTGAAAGGTGTTTTTAAAATAATTAGTTAACATTTGCTATCATTCTAAACAAACTTACTGCTAACTTTAACAATTTGCTCACAGAAATCTTTTTTTTAATAATCCTCATCAGAGGATATGTTTTCATTGATTTTAGAGAGAGAGGAAGGGAGAGAGAGAGAGAGAGAGAGAGAGAGGGAGAGAGAGAGAGAGAGAAACATTGATGTGAAAGAGAAACATCAATAGGTTGCCTCCCTTATGTGCCCCAACTGAAAGGGGATTGAACCACAACCTAGGTAGGTGGTCTGACCAAGAATCAAACTCACAACCTTCTGGTGTATGGGACAATGCTTCAATCAACCGAGCCACTCATCAGGGCCAAAGTCCTTTCTTAACAAAATTTTAATTAAGCCTGAGGGAACTGAAAAAGTTGTACATTCATTAATTTATTAAGTCAGTATCCTATATAATAAAGAGGCAATATGCAAGTTGACCATCACACCCTCACACAAGATGGCCGCCACAAGATGTCCAGCAGGGGAAGGCAGTTGGGGGTGACCAGGCCTCCAGGGGAGGGCAGTTGGGGGTGACCAGGCCTGCAGGGGAGGGCAGTTAGGGGTGATCAGGCTAGCAGGGGAGCAGTTAGGCATTGACCAGGTTGGTAGGGGAATGGTTAGGGGGTGATCAGGCTGGCAGGCAGAAACAGTTATGGGCAATCAGGCAGGCAGGCAGGAGAGTGGTTGGGAGCCAGCAGTCCCGGATTGTGAGAGGGATGTCCGACTGCCAGTTTAGGGCCGCTCCCATAGGGATTGGGCCTAAACTGGCAGTCGGACATCCCCCGAGGGGTCCCAGATTGGAGAGGGTGCAGGCTGGGCTGAGGGACACCCCCCACCCCCCAGTGCATGAATTTTGTGCACTGGGCCACTAGTTCTATATAAGGTGGGTCTTTCTTGGATGCCTCAAAGAATGTGGCAATCTCTGCTCTCAAAGATATGATAATACAAAAGGAAAAATAAGTGCTCCTAAACATCACTTAATTGTTGCTTTTTCATTAACTGACATAACAAAAAGGTATTCTCAATAAGTTAACACCTGAGCTACTTAAAGAGATGGGGCAAGAAGTTGGTATTCAAAACACAAGAAGGCCATGCAAAGCTACAAGGAAAGCAACTGATGGGGATCTTCAGAACTAATGGATTGGTTTCTAGCAACTCTCAGGAAGAGATCTGTCAACAATCTTGGTTTGGAAAGCAACCCATATTCACTCCCTAGAGGTCTGATTGAGTTCCCATAAGTAAATAAACTTCCTTCTTAGAGTCATAAACTGTAGCAGCAGAGGAATGATAATCTAATCACCAGGCAGCTGGTATGAAAGAGCTTCTGCAGGAAGACAAGGATGTGGTTATTCACAATTCCAGCTGTTCCAAGCCACAAAAACATCTGCAGGTCAGCTTTGCTATAGATGGCATTGTCACCTCTATAGGGCCCATCCTCTGTCCCTGTGTTGAATATTTCCGATATTCTCTGAGTTCACTTGGCATTAAAGCACCAGTTTGACTTTAAGAAGATCCTTGATTGGAGTTACCTCTGTTGGAAATAAGAGAGCTGACTTTGGATAAATGTTTTCTTTCTCACCGAGAGAATTGAAGCACCCAGTTCCTACCACTACATCTTCCACTTACTTGTCTCTGTACTGTTTCTCTGCCTTCCCTCTAGATTCTGTAAATATAAGGTCCATGCTCCTAAATAAGTGCACTCCTCCCTTTATATATACAACTTATCCTTTTCACCACTCAAGGCCATCAATTCAGCAACTTTTCCCTCTTCTGTTATTTTTTTATGCTCTAATATATCTCAAGATTGTTTCTGCCATTTATTTTTTAAAAAATTCCTCCATCAGCCTACAGCAAACAAAACCTTTTACTCTCTACTTTTATAGAACTTCTTGAGTGATCTATATTCACTGTCACCAATTTCTCCTATCCCATTCTCTCTTTAACCTATTTTGACCAAGCTTTTGCTCCCTTGTTCCAACTAATCTGTCTCACAAGATGATCAATGACCTGCATGTTGCTCAACCTAACAGTGATCTTACTTGACATATGGGTAGCAAAGTCGAAACTCCCTTCTCCTTGAAAACATTTCTTCACTGAATTTCCATGACATCACACTTTCATTGTTCCTCACCTATGCTCTAGTAATTTATTCTCCTATGTGTTAGTCATTTAGTCTAAGTCCTCTTTTGCTGTTTCCTCATTATTTTCCTGGCATTGGAAATTAGAAGTGCCCCAGAGTTCAGGCCTTGGCTTTTGTCACTATTTTATCTAAAGTCATACCTTCAGTGAGTTCCAAAGGTATGGCCTTGAATAGTTTCAGACCTAAGTACAAACATACAGAATTCATCTCTCCAGCCTGGACCTCTCCTCTGCTCATCTCTCTATCTGACAGCCTGCTGACTTTTCCACTTAAATGATTAATAGGTACTTTAAATATAACAGGACCTAAAATCAACCTTGATCTTCCTTTTTCACATGCTCCGAACAGTCTTTCCCATCTCAGGAAATTGAAATTCTTTTTTTTTAATCTAGTTGATTGAGCTAAATGCCTTGCCATCATCCCTAATACCACTCTTTCCTATTCTGCAAGTCTGATTGTCAGCAAACTTAACTGACTCAACTTCAAAACATTTTTAGAATCCAACCAATCCAGTGACTTATTATCACATTTACTGCTAAGACCCCTTTCTAAGCAACCATTGTCTATCATCTTATATAATAAAAGGGTGATATGTAAATAGACTGAACGACAGAACAATTGAACAACAGAAGTGCAATATGCTAAGGCTGCTCAACCACTAGCTATGACGTGCACTGACCACCAGGGGGTAGATAGCCTACCGGTCACCAGTCGCTATGACATGTACTGACCACCAGGGGTCAGATGCTCTCACTGGTAGGTTAGCTTGCTGCTGGGGTCCGGCCGATCCGGACTGAGTGAGATGGGCAGGACCCGCCCTGGAGCCCATTCACAGTCTTTCCCCAGCTGGATCATGCACCTGTGGGGTCCCTCAGCTTGGCTTGAGCCCTCTCACAATCCAGGACCACTTGAGGGATGTTGGACAGCCGGTTTCAGCCCAATCCCGCAGGCTACTCCCCTTGGGAGGGCACCAGACACAGGGTTCATGGCTGGTGAGCACTGCTGCGGCAGCACGAGCCTCTCCTGATCGGGACTAATTGGGCACAAGCCCATGGCAAGCACAGTGTGGCTGGGCTAAGCGGAAGCAGCAGGTAGGAGCTGCAGACGGTATTGGACTGCTGGTTTTGGCCCGATTCCTGCAGGCCACCACAGGGACCCCACCCGTGCATGAATTTGTGCACTGGGCCTCTAGTCTATAATAATGTGATGGCTTATTAGCTTGTCTCCTAATCCTCACTCCCACCAGTCCATCCCCAGAGGTTAGCCTGAGTGATTCAGTAAAAAGTGGAAGCAGACCATAGCACTTTTTTTCTGCAAATTCTCCAATGGACATTCACCTCATTCAGGCTTAAAAGATAAAATGTTCTACTGGCCTCAGAAAAATCTGTGCTCCTTTTTTTGGTATTTTCCTCACTCATTTGCCTCAGTTACATAGACCCTCTTTCTATTCTTCAAACATGTCAGGTAGACTGGCCATTGTCCTCTGCATTTGATTTGTTTCTGTGTTTGTTTGTTTTTCCTGCTATCTTCATGGATGTCTCTATCACTTATTTTAAGTATCTTACTCAATTGTCCTCTTATTTTGTAAGGTCTTCCTTCTTGACCATTCTCCTAAAATTTTCACCACTATCTCTACCATCATTGTTTCTAATTCCCTTTATTTATTGTCTTCTCCTTAGCAGCTATCTCTATCGAAAATTTTGCATATATTTTTATCAATCATTTTTCTATAGAATATAAATGATATAAAACTAAAGAATTTAGTCTGGTCTCTGTCTCTAATGATTGCATTATTGTTACCAATCAATTGTCTTTTTCTGAATCTATGTGCCCTTTGTTATATATTTTGCAATTTATCCCAAGAAAGGTTGGATATACTTCTCTGCTCCATTGCTGTTGGACTTGGTCCAAAGACCTGCTCTGGTCAGTGGGATGTAGGCAGATGTGATCCAAGCTTAGACTTTATGAGGTATTGCTATGAGAAGCATATGTCTTATGTAGCCAGTGGTCCCAGGAGATAGGGACTATATGTAGAGGACTCATACAACTTGGGCAACCTATAGGTTGAAGACTTGTTCAGCTGAGCACAACCTATATCAATCAGACCCTACCCACCTGACACATGCACCATGAAGAAATAAATACATATTATATATATCACTGAGATTCTGTGATTGTTATGCACCAATAACAGACTAAGATATTATTATGTCCACAGATCCTGGCACATAATACTAGTAAGTACCTGATAAATAACTGATGAATACATGGCCATCTATAAGAAGCATAAATTATTTAAGCTGTGGGAGTCATTAGTACTTGCCAAATGATATGCCTTTGCATCTTCTAGCAGAGAGAATAGGGACATATGACTAGTTCTAACTAATGAGTTATGAACTGAAATGACATTGTGTCACTTCCAGGCTGCAGCATTTAATGGAAATACATTCTAAAGCTCTATTTTTCCCTTTGGCATAATAAGAAACAATGTTTACAATTATGGCTGCTCCATGTGTAACAGAAATGAGCACAGCCTCTAGCTGACCTGCAATAAACATGTAACATGCATGAAAAAAAACTGTTGGTGTTTAAACCCTGAGATTTGGGGTTTGTTGACTATAGAATAATCTAATCTATGACTATAAAACTATATACAAATAAGACATAAATTTAGAGTCATTTTAAGATTTCAAGTGGTATGAAATCTTACCTTATTTTATATCCTTATTTTATATCCTTATTCTGGAGAGTAAATTTCTAAGGTAAGTTTTTACTCTAAAGAAACTTTAGGTCTGGAAATAGCCACATATTGGATTTGTGATATTGGATAAATTTTGAACCCACTATAACCCTATTTGCTTATTTATCAAATAGGACTAATAATATCCCTCTCAGAAGTTGTTGTTATCTCTCATTAATATACCTAGTGTTTATTAAGGATGTGCTGAACTCAGAATTTGAGCTCAAAGAGCTTGATATCCAAGAAGGGACAAGCCACAGACCCATACTGTTATGTTACCAGGAATTGCATGTGGTAATTGCCAGGAGAGTCTCAGAACAAGGGCATGAGAAGGATGAAGAGAGTTGACATCTGTCAGGGAAGTAGGAAGACACCATGCATGATTCACAAGCAACTTTCTAGGGCAGGAAAATTATAACTTGGAACCTAGACTCCAGGCCAACTTTACTCACAGTACTTAACTCTCTGTCCCATTAAGCTACCCTTTGTCACCTCTGTGCAAAAGTGTCTGTTTCCTGTTTGAGAGTACCTGACTCTTTAAACATGAGTTTGCTGTCCTGGATAGCACTATGGTCCTAGAAAAGTTGATTTTTAGTGACCTTCTATTACTACAGAATCTGTTCAGGCCATTGAAACTCCTTGTAACTCTCTTTCATTGAGGTCATTGCAATCCTTATTTATTAATTCTATGATTATTTAAATGTCAATCACCTCCCTCAATAATTTATATGTTCCATGAGGACAAATCTATATTATATACCCAGTGCATAGCACAGTGTCTGACAGGTAGTAAAAGCTCAATAAACAATTGGTGAATGAATGAATAAATGAGTGTCAGGTCTCTCGTGTCTACTGTATCACTCCACCAAAACCACCCCTAAAGGTGGGTTCAATCACAATTGTTGAACCTGAATGCTTAGGAAAGAAAATGATTCCAATAAAATTAATTTACCTCAAACATAGCCCAACTGTTTCTACTAAGAAGGCTTCACATTTTAAAAGAGAACCTATCAAGCCAATGAAAGTCTATGTAATGGTGAAATTTATGACTAGAGGGATATTTAATAGAAAATAGATCGACATGCATTTTGAAGAATTTTCACATGGTCTTCAAATTACACCATCTCTATAATTGTTTAATCATCAGGTTGACCAGTAGGAAGAGAATAGAGAAGCAAAAAAATCATTTGAAAACAAAACACATAATTTTTCCTAAGTCAGATCTTTTATTCATTCTATATTCATTAAAAGTGAGGCAACTTGAATTAAATGTGTACTAGAAATTATAATAACTATCTTTGAAATGTAAACACTGGTGTGAATAATGAGCAATTAAGGAATCTGGCCAGAAAAATTCCTTAGTGCATTCTGATATAGTCAAACACTTTAGATTGTGCTTTTCATGTTGCTTTATTTGGAAATACTTTACCATAATGTGATATGTACCAAAATAACTTAGGCAATGATATCCTTTTTTTCCTTTAGCAAAAATGAGCTGTAAAACATTATGTGCTTGGATATAAAACTGAAATCATAGGACTCAAGAGGTAATTCCTCATCATAAATGCTAACTCTGTAAAGAGTAAAAGAGTAGCAAGTCTGGAAAGAGTGTGGGTTTTCATCTGAATGTTGGGATGCTAAACCAAATTATATAAATACTTGGTTTAGATTGAAAATCAACTCATTTAGCACTGTGTCAATGGCTCTAAAAACTGCATGTTTCTTATTTTATACATATCATCTGCTCCATTTGCCTTTAATTTACTGTATAAGTAGTGTGACCTCATTTCATGGAGATGAAGACAACCTCAGACTCATTCAGAGCAATAATTATGGATTACAGAAGGATAACATAATAAGATTCCGTTTGCATAAAATTGCTATTTGAATGTTGGATGCCAGTGTTGGAGTTATCGGGATTTGACACATCTGCCAGACTCAGCTGTGGCTCCAATGGGAAATACAAATTTAATGTGAGTGCTGAAAATGTTGAAGCCTCTAAGATTTATGGGGATGGGCATCTCAGCTGATGTAACGAGTTATCTTTCTGTGGAATAGCATTGTCATGGGCCTGCCAACTTACTAAGCATTTATGAGGATTATTTCAATTCAGATTTAAAACAGCTTCATGAGGTCAGACTATTAATATTATTCCCATTTGACAGATAAAGAAAGTAACTTATCTAAAGCCATGCGGTTGGACAGTGGCAGGACTAAAACACTGGATCTGAATAGAGATCTCAAATCCATATTATATTACCTCTTCTCTCTCTTTAATTATCTTCCATCCATGTATTTGTCCATCCATCTATTCATTTCTTGCCACCTCACCTCTGTCTCCATCTGCCCATCTAACCATGTTCTTTCTCTGTCTTTTTCTGTACCTTCATGTACCTTTCTATGTACCTCTCTGTCTCTGTCTTTCTGTGTACTCTTCTATCTCTGTGTCCTTGACTCCATATCACCCCTAATGAGTTTCTGTCACTCTCTTATTTCATGTCTCTGTTCTTCATTTCCTTCTCTCTCTCTCTCTCTCTCTCTCTCTCTCTCTCTCTCTCTCTCTCTCTCTCTCCATATATATATTTCTCCATCCATCCACCTAATCATCTATCTATCCACTATGCTTTCCACACCTCCAAATCCTTTTCTGAATATGCCATATACTTTCTAATTTTCCCACGGGGTCTCTCTCCCTTTCTCTGTCTCTGTCTTTCTCACAATTCTCTCTATTCCTCCACCCTCAAACCTCTCCTCTCTCTCTACTGAAAGAGAGTTATTTTAGGCATGTTCTTGCATGTCATTACTTTCTGCCCGATCCAAGGTCAGAAAATATGTTTCCATGTGTTGAAGGTCTATGCCTTGTTAAGGCAATAAAACATCTATACATGGCTCAACCAAAGGTCAACCCTATTGCTACTAGCTGAAAAACAAAGTTTTAAAGAAAAATTATTGATGGCTTTTCCACATTTCTACACATTTTATGAGTGGGGTACTAACTTCCCTTTGTTCCTGAGTATCTTCTCAAGGATGTTTGTATACTGAGCAGCCTTAGAAAACAAATATAGTAACTCCATCTGAAGCTAAGGACAAGTTTGCTTACATTTTTATAAGACAGAGACAGTATCTCCTTCTGGATGATAGGACAGGCATCCTTACCATTAAGGATAATAAAATAATGTCACCTGTGAGCAAAAGGAGGACATACCTGGCCAATGTGTAAAATGTGTAATTCAGATTTCTGAAGCTCAAGGTTCTTCTCATACTACATGCGCAGGCAACTCTTTGGTCGTATCCATGTAGCCCTTGCTGGACTTGAGAGTAAGGAAAACTGAAAAAAAATATGCTGATGCTCTTGCTGCTTACCATGCCTGAGTAATAAAGTTTTATGTGTCTGATACTGGGGTCTTCTGTATTCCGCAGACATCCATGAAAGTGTAGCAGGCTAACTCATTAGATTGCAAGTGGCTAAACTCTCAACCCCTTCACAGTCTTTCCTCAAAGCTGTACCTTTATTCATCCTGCTTGATACCAGCACAGCACTAGTTATCAAAAGATATATATTGAAAAGGAGAATGTTTGTGTATCTCTCACATCGAAGTTTCTCTCTCTGTGTCTCTCCCTCTCCCTTCCATTCTCTCTAAAAATCATTGCAAAAATATCTGCGGGTGAGAATTAACAGAAAATGGCACCTATTTCAACTGCAAACTCAGGTATCCCTTGCTCTATATGCCATTTCAATAAGGAAGAAGAACCCTTTCCATCCATCCATTTCACAGTGTCTATCCCCCCACACACTTAATATTGTAGGGTGGTTTGTTACTTGGGTATAACTGGTCATGTTCAAGCTTTACTGCCTTTGCAAGGCCAGTGCAATGAAGGGTTCACATGGCAATATGGCTTGGAAGGGTACAGGTGTATCAACTGCCCCTGGTGCCCCAGCTCACATTCTCTCAGCCTCATCTCTGATCCCAACTGTGCTTGTAGCAGGCAGGTCCTTACAGGCTTCAATTTATTTTACACCCACCCTGTCTCATCTTAATTACGCTCTGTGAGTCTTTCCTTTCTATTCTGGGATTTCTCTGATGTTCCTAAAACTAGCAACAGTCCACTCATTGGGCATGAAGCACTTCCGGAAGTACAAGGCTGGGTAGTGTCCCCAGGGACAGTCCTCAAACATGGGGGCCTGGAGCCAGATAGGTAACTGTTTTTCCCAACTGATTCTCAGGTGGGAAAATCAGAGGGACATCTCTCAGCTGTTTAGAAATCCTTTGAAAGAATCAAATTCAAGTAGCCCACAGCAGTGACCTTAACAAAATGCACCCTCATACTGGTTTTTCCTTCTTTCTTCACTCCCCCCTTGTGCCTTTCTTCTAATCTCTGGAATCACCTCATAAATAAACTACTGATATTCAAGTCTTTGCTTCAGGTTCTACTTCTGAGGGAAATAAAAGCTAATCTAATGGTAGAGTGAAAAGAGCAATGCCTTTGGAACGAGACAGACCTGAGTCTGTACTTTCTACCTGGAAGGTCTTCAACCCCTGTGAGCATCAGCTTCTTCATTTGCAAGATTAGGGGTATAATGCTTACTTTGTATAGGTGGGGAATAGTGATTATGGATAAAAATCATGCAGGCCTTATCACACAGTCTGTCACAACATCAATCTTCAACAAATAGCAGTAATTGTTGTTAGTATAGCCTGAGCAAATCCCAGGGGCACAAATCCTGTTTTTCTAACTTCAGTGACTGTCTGGGGACTACTAAACTGAGGGACTTATCACTTTAAAGACCCAAAACCACATGCATTATTTATAAATTACTGTTTATAGAAATGGCTGCATCATAAATAGCTTCTAGATTCCATAGAATTATTTATGTGTTTGTAGAAAAATAATACATATGAGGAATTAAGCTGTTATTGCTTTTCTTTCTCTTCTTAATTCATTCTGCCCTTCCTTCTCACCTCTGTCTAGTCACCCTACCATTGTGCATTTGTGGGCTCAGGAGAATAAGAAATTACAAGTTTAGAGATATTCAATTCTTTTATTTATTTTATCTTTTTAAGTTTTATAAACCTAGAGCAGAGGCCACAGCTTTTGAAGAAAGTTTTCATTCCTTTTTAAATAGTAATAAATTCTCAGAGCATGAACAAAGTTAGGGAATTGGGGTTCAGATGGAAAGAATGGCAAACCCAAACAGGTAAGAATAGATCCAGAGATGGCCTAGCCTCTCCTTTAGTGCCACCCAAGGAGCCCCCTCTCTTGCCTCCCTAGGCGCTGTGTAGGAGATAAGCATTGCAGTAAGCACTGTGTGTTTCCTCCAATGGGGAAAAGTGTTAGTTGTTCTTCATGTTGTCATCCACTGAAAACCGCCTTCAATAGCAGTTAGATTTGCAGATGGGCTCCTGAGGCAACTTTCAATTTTCTCGATTCCTTTTCAGAATCCGAAGACATCTAGAGGACCCTAAATAAAGAATGGGCCCAATGTGAAGGTGGGAGAGGGTTATATCTATGGTCTGACTCTGAGAGTCAATGTCTACCCCAGGCCAGAAGAGCAGTAAACCAAACCCTATGACACATGCTTTATTTATCAAAGTATATAATATATTGAAAGGGTTCAGAACATGCCACTCCAAAATATGCTGTTCTGGCATATTGACTATTTTGTGTTAAAGGTACTTGTAAAACAGCAAATACAAGAAAAGCACTCTGACCATTTTTTGTTTTTTTTTTTAACAGCAGGAGATGAAATTCTCATGTGGAATATATCCTCCCTATACCAGAAGGAAAGGAGTATTCTTATCAAGAATGAGAAGCTGAGATTGAGAGAATTCTATACATACAGCTCTTGTTAAAAATCTGTATCTTCCTTCAGCCTCCCCGCATAGGTTAGTTACTTGGCCTCTTTTTGTTCAACCTAATACCAGGGCATGTAGATTTCACAATTTCTTTGTGTCTTCATTCCTCATAAAGGCTTCTGTTTATGTAAAACTTGTATTAAGTAAATGTGTGTCCTTTTCTCCTATTGATCTAGCCCAGTGATGGCGAACCTATGACACGCGTGTCAGAGGTGACACGCGAACTCATTTTTTTGGTTGATTTTTCTTTGTTAAATGGCATTTAAATATATAAAATAAATATCAAAAATATAAGACTTTGTTTTACTATGGTTGCAAATATCAAAAAATTTCTATATGTGACATGGCACCAGAATTAAGTTAGGGTTTTTCAAAATGCTGACACGCTGAGCTCAAAGGGTTCGCCATCACTGATCTAGCCTATGTCAACTTTTTTTTTTCAGGCCCAGCTGGAATCAAAACAAAGAGAGTAAAAGTAAAATGTTGCTTGCCCTAAACTTTCCTATATGTTCATCTGGTTTATGCTATGCGTCCTCTGTAGTTTCTGAGAATCCTGGAGAATGAAGGTCCACACCCTTGTGAATTTCAGTCCCAGAGAAGGCCATTTCTATGAGACGTGAGTCATGAACTCACCTTCAAATTCACCCTCCCACTTAACCCCAATTTACCATTTCTGGAAGATCCCTATGTAACAGTCATGAGTGGGTTAGATAAATGGCTCTCTGGGAACACTCAAGCTAGGAGGCATGTCTGGCTGAAAGTGGTTCCCAACAGTGGCTGAGCAGTAAGATGCCTTGACTGTGGGCAGTAGCCTTAGAACCTCTGAGATTATGCCCAGCAGGCAATGAGGTCTTTACATCGAAGATAGAGCAAAAGCTGACAGAAGCAATCATTTCCTTCACACTTTCAGTCCGGATCAATGCCTTCTAACTACATAAATGCCTCTTTACTGGGAAAGAGGTGCTGAGTCATACAGGAGAGGGCAGTTTTCAATGACATTGAAAACATATCTTTTCTCAGCCCCACTACCTGACCCCTGACTCAAGAAAAACATTTTTGTAAGGTATGTCTGTTTCAGCGCACTAATTGACAGTGAAAGTATTAGTTACTAATTTCCTCAAAGCCTAGTAGCTTAAAACAACAGAAGTTACTGCACAGTTTCTGTGGGTCAGGAATCTAGGTGCAGCTCAGCTAGGCTGCAGTCAAGCTGTCAGCTGGGGCTGCAGTCTCATCCAAAGACTCCTTCACCGCACGTGCCTCTGCACAGGGCTCACAACACAACATCTGGCAGCAGTGTCAGATTGCTATGAAAGTTCCCACATGTTACATTTACCTTGTGGATAGGTAACCAGCAGTACATGAGTCAGCACCAGTGCACAGGCCATTTGGCTTTCTCCTTCCACGTGCCTCTGTCTGCTAAGCCTTCCCCTCAATAGGGATGTTCTTCTAAGAATGTCAACTCGGGCAAAAGAAAGAAAGAAAGAAAAAAAAAGCCCTGCAATTTCCTAGCCCTCCAAATTATATGTGTGAGTCCAACCTGGATCACTTTCCCCTACACTTGTTCAAATCCAAATCTCTCTACTCACCAGGTTTGCTCTTTCTCTGAAGCTATTCATTCAGTAAACATAATATTTATTATCATAGTCATTAATAAGAAACCACAGTCTCTTCTACACATATTCCCTCTCCCCTCACCCAACACACACATCCATTTGATCCAATGATTCAAATCTTGCCATACTTTCTTGCCTCTTTTATTTTTTATTTTGGCCCCATTGACGTATGCCTAGCTCAAGCTCACATCATCTTCCAACTAAATTATTGCAGTGGCCTCTAAATTGCCTTTCTGCTTCCTGCTTACCTCATCCCCCAACCTGCTATATATAGTGAGTCCAGAAAATCATTTATAAACCAGAGCTCTGACAATTGTCCTACACTTTCTTGAAAGCCTTTTTAGTACTTTCATAGGACCCACAATATAAAAATCTGTGATCCATGGATATGCATCAAAGCTCTCCATAGTGGGCAATGGTAGTCTTTTTTATAGGTATTGGCTTACCCCAGGAGCATGTTGGGAGCCAGAGAGTTAACACCCTCAAGAAGAACCCCCCTGTTGAAAGGCAGGAATGGGTGGGTAAATACCTCAGCCTCCCAACTCCTCAGTGGGACAATTCCCAAAGGACCCCCAGCAAGATAAAGCCGACAGTGGAAACCAGTGTACTGCCAAGCCATACTGGGGCCTTAGGGAACCAGTTACTTAATGATTGTTGTAGTATAATTTGAAGTTAGGATTGTGATACCTTCAGCTTTCCCCTCCTCTTCAGGATTGCTTTGCTCATTTGGCGTCTTTTGTGGCTCCATACAAACTTGATAATTTTTTCTCTATTTCTTTGAGTAGGACCACTGAGATTTTGATAGGATTGCATTAAATTTGTATCTTGCTTTAGCTACCATGGCCATTTTAACTGTGTTTATTCTTCAAATCCCGAACATGGAATATCTTTACATTTCTTTGTTTCTTCTTCGATTACTTTCAATAATGTCTTGAGTTTTCATTGTATAGATTCTTTACATCTTTTGTTAAATTTATTCCTAGGTATTTTTTGTTACAATTGCAAGTGGAGTATTTTTACTTCAATAAGACGAGAAATAACAAGTGTTGGAAAGGATGTGGAGAAAAGGAACCCTCTTATGCTGTTGGTGGGAATATAAACTGGTACAGCCACTATGGGAAAATGGTAAGGAGTTCCTTAAAATATTTAAGAATAGAGCTACCATATGACACAGTAATCCTTCTTCTGGGCATCCACCTGAACATTTTGAACAAATTTATTCATAAAGTTATATGTACCCCTATGTTCATTGCAGCATTATTCACGGTAGTCAAGAAATGGAAACAATCCAAGCTTCCTTCCATGAATGATTGAATAAATAAAAGGTGGTACATATATACAATGGAATACTACTGAGCTGCACAAAAATAGATAAATAATGCCATTTTGAACAACATGGATGGATGTTGAGCATACAAGTCAGACAGAAAAGGACAAGACCATACGATTTCACTCCTATGTTGGATACAACAAAAAGCAACAAATAAATAAATAAACAAACAAACAAAAAACATTTGACTCAAATAACTGTATGGTGGTTACAAGAGAAGAACGAAGTGCGGGAAAGTAGAAGAAAGTAAAGGGGAGAGGTCAAATATATGATGACTGAAGGAGACTAAACATTTAGTGATGAGCACACAAAGCAATATACAGATGATGCATTGTAATATTGTACACTTGAAACTTACATAATCTTATTAGCCAATGCCATCCCAACAAATGTAACAAAAATATGCCCCTATATACAATATTTATATTTTAAATAGTTAATTGTTTTAATGAAATATTATTAATGAATTTGTTTTCATTAAAGCCAGTAAAGTAAAATTATATTAAAATTTCGTTTTGATGTAAATAAAATGTTTACATGTAAAATAATGGTATGTGTTTCAACACACCTATTTTCTTATTTTTTTCAATATTTTTCTGTTACTTTAATGTTCTGTAGAATACTCAACATTTTAAAAAAATACATACAATTTTTATTTTGACATATTCTTTCTTTTATCACAGGCTCCAATATGGCTCAGCACAGCACTGTCAGCTCCTGGCTTTATTTAAAATTTGGATAATTTCACATCATGAACTTTTTGTGTTAATTTTGATATTTAAAAAATATTTTATTAAAACATTGTGAATTTGGACTACTGACTGTTCAGCACCCCTTAAATTCTGCATCTTGTGTGAAGGCTTCCTTCACTTCACACTAGTCCTAGCCCAGATGACAATCTGTTCATTCATTCACTCATTCTCTCTTTATTGGATTTCCTCACTTTCCTGCCTCACTTCCCACTCCTCTCACCCCACTTCCTGGGAGTCCTTCTCAAATAGATTAGCACATGTCTTTATATTAGGATCTGTTATTGGAGGAATCCAAATTAATATGCCCTCTAGCAATCATTGCTTGTCACAGACACACTTCCATTTCTGTCCTTCAAACCTTTGCTTAGCCAATTCAGGGTATTTTCCACTCCGTGTTTATTTAACTATAAAAAATATGTGAAAGCCCTTTATTTAAAAATCACTATATAATCATGAGCTATTGTTATTAGCTTCTTGTTTGCCTATAAAACTCCTTCTCCCTAGATTTCCTTTATTCTATGCTCACCAGCTGAGAAATGAGTCATGCCACTCCCCCATAAAGACATTGTTCCCAAATCTCTTCACTCAGATTGATCCCTTTTCTGTCTCCATATTTTAGTGGCAACCCATATGATAGGCTTTATCCCAGGTACCTTATATCCTGGGCATTTTATTACTCATCACTTCTATTAGACTATCAATCTGAAAAAAGTGGGGATACAACAACCGCATCCTGCCTTGCAGTAGGCAATTGTACATTAAATGTCTAGTGACTTAAATTAAGTGCAGAATTTAATAAATTTAAAACCAAATGTGTTCAAGAACAGAACCTTCAGTTCGGTGAATAGACCAGGTGGAGATGTACCCAAATATATTCAAAGCAGCGCTATCAGGGACCACAATGTACCAGATCAGTTGGCTTGATTTGCTGCCTGAGTAGGTTCAGAAACATGCCCACCCAACAAGCTGGAGCTAGATTTTGCAGACCATAGTACACAGAAACCCTTGGTCTCCCCCAAACAATGAAAAGTTCTACTTTTACTGTTACCAAACTCTCCTGGATGATATAGCTTCCCTGGATCTGCATCAAGTGACAAATATTTCCAGCAGGTGTCCTCAGTCAGATCCAGAAATGGGGAAAAAGAAAAAAGAGCTGGCATCTAATCTACTCTGATCCTGATGATAGGGTTGATGTGAACCCTGGCAAGCTTTTTTCAAAACCACCTGGCAGCAGATACCAACACACCCACATATGCCATTCAGGTTCTCCAAACTGTTCTACAGACAGCTGAGTTTCCCTTGGCCATGATTAAACTTTTCATGTCATCCTCTCCCCCACCTTGCCAACAATTCAGAGGGTTCAGGATCCAGAATTTATAACACTATATTTCTACCTTTTCTCTGCCATCTAAGTTATATATCAAATTGTCTATCACAGTATGATCTATCATAGTGAAGAACTGAGAAGAAACCTAAACCACAGAGTAATGATTAAGCAAATTATTCCATTTCCACAAGAATGTATATAGAAAAAATAAAAACAGTAGTGATGTACTACCCATATTATTAATTGTAATAATTTTGATTATATAAACATGAATGATTGCTTTATTCCTTCATTCACAATCCATTTTAATACATTATTAATATTATTCCTTTAATAGCTATATAAAATAATTATGTACCGTATAAATTTTTTAAACACTAACTGCATGGACATTCTAAATTGGGAGAATTTATAAAAAACGGGCATTTGGGAGAGGAAATTTCTAGTCTTATTCTTTTCTTGACAAATATATTTAAAAATTCTGCATATGGGTGGTATTGGTCTGTGTGTTTTGTGTACATGTATACTCTGTGCAACATCCAGTTGTAATGCTCACAACTGTTTAACAACTGGCTCGGATAAATACCCCAGTTTGTAACATTTGCTGATTTCCATGGTGCAAATATTCTAATTGTAGCCAAGGTTTGGGCAGAGACACACATGATTGGTCTCAAAAGGCCATAGGAGCTGACTCAGCCCCATGGGACAGCTGGACTTCATCTTCCCACTGAGTTCCTTCCAGAGCCAATGGCTAGCCACCTAAAGTTGGCTCTAGAAAACAGTTATCTGTGGTCAATTTGAAGCTCTTCTCCAAACATCACAGCTCCCTAACAAGTCAAACGCACCAAGATACAAGAGAGAAGGAACAGATGTACATTGCCTTAGCCAATCAATCCACTCTCCTCCTGTAACTCCTCTGTCTACTGGAGCCTTATTAGGCTGTAAAGCCCAAACATCATTAGATAAGAAACTGTGTGGGCTTTTTACAGGGAAATGGCCAAGTCATAAAAAATATTAAATGTAAAAAACTTGTGTGAAGAAGAGCAGTGAGCATAGTTTGGGGTTTATAAGTAAACATGAAACAAAATAAAATGTCATTGGGAAACTGAGCAAGGAAATGCACTAGTTGGAACCTCAGTAAATATCCAAACTAATATCTAAACTAGCATTTTAGATAGATAAGATTATATAGATAAGAAAATTGAGGCCCAGAAAGTTTAAGTGACTGATTCAAGGTCAGATTTTTAAATCAGAGTATTCTAATTCCAAATGAATTGCTTTGCCTGGCCAGTATGACTCAGTGGTTGAGCATCGACCCAGGACCCAAGAGGTCACTGGTTCAATTCCTGGTCAGGGCACATGCCCGGTTTTCGGGCTCCACCCCCAGTAGGAGGCATGCAGGAGGCAGCGGATCCATGTTTCTATCCTTCTATCCCTCTCCCTTCATCTCTCTGTAAAAAGCCACACAAACATATTCAAATGAATTGCTTTGACCATTAAGTTGGCACTATTTAAAAATTCACATCAGCTCAAATTTTAGAGGATTATTATGATATGCTATTTCAAGACAACAAGGACTCTAAGAATTTTTAATATTTTTCCCAATGAGTTTAGATAAGTAAAATGTTTTTTAATATATCTTCAATAAGTTTATATTCTAAGAAGCAGCTGTTTTTTATCCTCACCCGAGGATATGTTTTTATTAATTTTAGAGAAAGAGGAAGAGAAACAGAGAGATATCGTTTGGTTGCCTCCCGTACTCGCCCCAACCTGGGGATTGAACTGGCAAACTAGGTTTGTACCCTGACTGGAATCTAACCCACAACCTTTTGCTGTATGGGACAACTCTCCAACCCATGGAGCCATCCAGACAGGGCTCTAAGCAGTAACTTTTTAAACATCAAAGAGGAATGCACTAATGTTCATTGCCAATGAAACTCTCTCATAGACTTTTCTAGTCCCTGATGCAAAATAGAAGCCAGGCTACCCCATTCACCTCTTTCCATTTCATCAGAGTGAGTGTGTCCTAGGGACACACTGTGAGGAAGCCAAACTTGACTTTGCTGCTGATGTTAATCTCTGGGGGATGAGATCTGGAAATGACTTTCTCGGGAGAGCCCACAGCCTGTTTTTGAGGTTCCTGTGGGTAGGCTGCATCGTGTCACAACCAACTGCATTTCCAAGGGAAAACCTGAACATTCCGAAACCTCATAAAACTATACAGTTAAAAATACAGCGGTAAAAACCAAATTTATATCTTTGCCTGCATTTTCACCATCATCTTTGCTAACTTTATAAGCAAGTCTTGGGGTGTTCAAAGCAATCCAAACACATTAGACACACTACACTAGATTCCTAATTTGTCCACATAACTTAGGTTAGATTAGAACTTCAACTGAGAATTTCTCATTAATAGGATGCAAACATGTTAATTTGTGTCATTCACTAGAATAAAGATTCAGTCTCAGGATGAAAATTAGTAACACATACTACAATACAAACAATTAAAAAAATAACTGTTTTGCCAATAAAATATTGCCTTAACTTATTGTTTATGTTCCATAAATTTTGCAAAAACCTAAAAAACAAACTCTCTGGATGCTATACAAATCAGAAAGCTTCTAATAAATTTATTTTGGGTTATTTTGGAGAGGGGTTAGAAGGTATCTGATAGGCAGAGGATAAGATTTTGGGGAAAACAGTAGGATCATTACTCCAAAAGCTCTTACTTCTGTGATTGGCATTTTTCCTGTGTTGGGGGTGTGAAATTGTAGATACTCCACTCAGGTGCTACCCACATTCATATGATGGTTTATAGAATTTGGACTTCACCATCATACCTACTAAGTACTTCAAAATGGTTTAAGAGTTATTTGTTTATGTATTTATTTACTTCCGTATCAGCACCCCAACTTGGGGAGAATCCTCTGGCCACTTCCTACTGAGAATGTGGTCTCAGAATCACAGCCTGAGCATCACCTCGGGGACATTAGCAACACAGGACCCTAGATCTACTGAATCAGAGTCTGCATTTTACCAACATCTCAAGGGATTCAAATGTACATTAAAGTTCAGGAAGCACTGCTCTAGGCCTATTTCACACTTGGAGCAACTGAGGAATTGTTTCAGTTCTAATAGCTAGTTAATTAATGATCAAAATTCATGCCCAGGGTTCTTGAATTCCAGAACTGTCTCTTTTCTGGCTTTCATTTCTTCTTTTTGACACATTTTTAGGCAAAATGGCAATTCTTCTCATACAAACCCTTAATAATAATCCAATTGCTATCAATGTCCATCATTGCCAATGCCAGGTTTGGTTAGATCTACTCTCAGCAGCAATTAAGTTTTGTGGGTTTTTTAAAAATATATTTTATTGATTTTTTGCAGAGAGGAAGAGGGATAGAGAGTTAGAAACATCGATGAGAGAGAAACATCGATCAGCCACCTCCTGCACACTCCCCACTGGGGATATGCCCGCAACCAAGGTACATGCCCTTGACTGTAATCAAATCTGGGACCCTTGAGTCCACAGGCTGATGCTCTATCCACTGAGGCAAACCGGTTAAAGCAGCAATTAACTTTTGATATTCTTTTATGTTAATACAGTCTCAAATTTAGCATAGATACAATGGTTGGCAAAGTCAAGTAAAATGTATTTGTTTTCGGTTAGCAAAGATCAATCTGCTCAGGAGGACTGAATAAGGGTCTTTGGAATATTTATCAGTTTACCAGCAGATTAGAGGAGTTCATCCTCTACCCTGACCTCGTTCCAAACAGAGAGAAGCAGAAATAGGCCTTGAAATAGCTTACATTTTCCTGGAACCACCAAAGCAAATGGAACTTCATTTCAAAAAGATAGCTAAGTACAAAGCAACAGAGGAAAATGCTTCAACTGATAACTTTCTGAGAATGGGAGATTCACAGCTGGTGAGAGTGATTTGGAAGCAGATCATAGGAAAAAATAGTTTATTTGCTATCACCCTAAGAGGAATGAGTTGGAGAATATGGCTTGCTTTTTCCAGTCTCATATCAATGAAAAACAACAGCCATTACACAGCAGGAAGTGGGGAGGAGGAGTCACGCTGAAGCTGTGTCATTGCAGAGGCAATGATCCACTTAGTATTTCAGTTGAAAGTTTGAAAACTAGCCCAATAGATTTGCAGTTGATTGTGATAACAGTTTCTCCAGATCCCCCTTTTCTAGTAAGACGCTTTTACAGTATAAAAATCAAAATGGAACATGAGAAGTCATTGTCATTTGACAGTTAATGCAACTAAGGCTCAGATTAGTTAAAGAACTTGCTCTAGATCATATAAGGTCAAAACCAGGGTGAGGAGCCTGTGTTTCTGATTTTTCATCCAGTGCTCTGAAGGCTTTATACTCCCATTTTCTGCCTAAATGTTAAGGTGCATTTACCAAATAAAAGGAATCTTATTTTTGTTCAACACATTCCTATTTCATAAAGACAGAAAACAAATTCAGTATCTTGGGAAAATAACAAAAGGATGTGGGTTAGCTTTGGTGGAATCTATTCTCTGAAATTTAAAATTTTGATATCCTTTCAGGTTAATAATATACAGATTTAGAGGTCTGGATCAAGCCAAAGGGAGGTCAAAAGAAGTATATTTGCATCAGATGGCAAAGAATAATACATTTAGGAGGACTGGACAGGGGTCTTTGAAGTATTTAGGGCTTAATTAATATCTCAGTAGTACCTATGGCTTTTGGAAGTGCTCCTATGTCTGTTTCCTAACTTTAAGGAATGAGAATTTGGCCTCAAAGCTACAGACAGCTGTGAAATTGAATGCTCTATTGGAGCATTTTAAATAGCACATTTGGCCCTTTGGAAATAACTAAATGGATTTTACTTCTGCAGATTTATAGAACTTGCTCTTTACGCAAAGTTCTCCCTCTTCCAGCTGAGTCACTCCCAGTACTTCTAAACTAAGCCCTTCATTACTCACACTCCCTACAGTATGTAAGGTAAGCTGGGGTTGACCTCACACACAACTAGCACAGCTTATCTTTCAGATGCTAGAATTTTTATCTGTCTCTTTTCTTTACATAGCAACACATTGAGAAGTACAAATTGCAGAGAGTCTCGTCTTGCAACCTAGAAATGAAAGTATGGTCTAAGAACTGGTTTTTAACCTTGGCTTCACATTAGAACCATCTGAGGAACTTTAATCCCCATGTCAGGATGTTTCCCAGTCCAATTTCAACAGAACCAGCTGGGTGAGACCCAGACCTTGGCATTCTAAGCAACTCATCAGGTGAGTCCAGCGTTTAGCAAAGGTTGAGAACAAGTGGTTTAAAACAGCTCTTCTCAGAGTTTGATGAGCACCAGTATCATCTGGACACTTGTTAAAACACACACTTCTGGGCCCAACCACTGATTAGCAGACAACTTCCTCAGTGCTTCTCAAACTGTGGCCCTCAGTCAGCCTCACTGGAGAGCTTGTCAGAAATGCAGATCCTCAGGTACCACCCAAACTGAGTCACTGTGAGTGGAGCTCCTGAATCTTCAGGTTTATTAGTGCTCTGAGTACTATCGATGTTTACCAAAGTTGAGCATCATTGCTCCAAAGAAACTGGTTACAACTCTGTAACAAGGATAACAGTGGAAAATAATATTTCAAACAATGGTAAAATTCCAATCACCCATTAACTGTACCACAAAACCCTGAATACTATACAAGACCTGGTTTAATCATCCCAGGAATCCCCTGATTCTTTACCCCACCTTGTCCATCCGGGTGAACCTTCATGATTCTCTCACAGATAGCACCCATCAAAGCTGAGGTCACCTTGAATGAAAAGAATCCCTTATTGCTAAGTCAGTCTCCATGAAAAGTAATGCAATGGTATGTCTGCCAGGGACCCAGATTCACATTTTTTCATCAAGGCTGGAAGACGGGAGTTTGACCTAAAAGCAAAGCCCATGTCATGTCTGGAAGAAGTATCTATATACAGTATATAAAAGGCTAATATGCAAAGTGTCCCCTCAGGAGTTTGACCAGGAGACCAGGAGTTCGGTCCCTCGCTATGATGTGCACTGACTACCAGGGGGCACCGCAGGAAACCAGCGGCGGAGGCGGGGTGCTGAGGGAGCGAGGGAAGGAGGAGATGGGGAGGCAGGGAGGCAAGGAACCTGATCGGCCCTGATCGCTGGTCAGGCCTAGGGACCCTACCTGGGCATGAATTTTGTGCACCGGGCCTCTAGTCTAGGATAAAAAATATAGGCAGGGAGCTTAGTATATTTGTTCCCACTTTAATCAGGAATAATGTTCTCACTCAAGTCTCTGGCCTGTTTCATGGGGCCCAGGCTGTGCTCTGAACACAAAGCATATGGAAAAAAGATCTTCTACCTGGACCCAAAGTTTAATCCCATTCTCCAGCTCATCTTCCTCCTACACATTTCCTTGGATGTAATATCTGAGTTTACCACTCTTCTCCCCTATTATCTACCAGGTCTTCTGAGGTTATCTGAGCCTCAGCACTTTTTTTTTCTGTTCAGCCATTGTTTTCCACTGGGTTAAAATTGTCCTAGAGCTAAAACAGAGCATCAGAATCACTAACAATCCCAGGGGTATTTTTCAGGAGTACCTTTGGCTGTGAGCGGTGCTACAATGCTCTTGTGAACTAACTGGCCCCTTTTAAACCAGTGAAACTGCTAAAACGTGCTTGATCATTGATCCATAATCATTAATTCCTGGTCTCTATGAGTTTTAAGCTCAGCCACAGATGCTGTGACTATCACTATGAGAACAAGTCAAAAATAGTTCCCCTAATTAAAATGCTACCTTACTTCACAGTACAAGGTAAAAACAATCATGAGTGTATCAGACACTTGATCGACATCAGGGAAATACACTTGAAAATTAGTCTAAATATTTTCACTTTGAGATTTTGAGTGGCAGGAGCAGGAATTTGCCTTTTCTAACAAAAGAAAATAAGATAAATCTAAGAACAGTGGAGTGAAGCTAACCTAAGCCAGAACTCCCCATGGAGAGCAGCAAGCTTCTTATGCTGGGTGTGGGTTGTGCATAATATTTTATTATTTCCCAGCCATTTTGGCTTATAGAAGTGCAAGAGAACCAGAATGCCCAGGATCAGGGAAATTATGCCAATTAAATAATTGCAAAAAAGGCTTAGACAATTCTAGTCTCCAGCTAGGGTTGTCTTCTATGTTGTGAGTTTTAATATAACAGCCTCCCCTCTTAAAATTAGATTTAAAAACTGGGTTCACTTTGCACATTCATGTAAGTCCTCCTTAGGAAGATGCTTTGTAACCAGGAAGCTGAATGCTAATGCACGGGTTGCTATGGTAAGCAATCTTTTCTATTTAACGGGAGAATAAATAGTTCTATGAATCCCTAAATCAATAGCTGGGACTGAACAGGATACAATCTGTTATGTTAGCCCCTAAATATAGGTTTGGAGCTAGAAGATAGTGTCTTGTCTATAAAATCCTAATACAATTATAGATGCTTCAGAAAATGTTGTGTTCACCTTTTGAAGCTGCTTGTTGATCTTTTTCAAAGTTTTTATATAACTTTCTAACATTTGATTAATTGTTTTTCTCTGTCAGCCAGATAAAGGCAGTTGAGGGGGAAAAAAACTGCCAGTTTTCATAGCTGGGAAAAGGAGTTTGCAGAATTAGAACCCATTTAATGAATGCTTAATGAGGTAGAAGTGTTTAATGAACATTAAATAATAACAGTACAATAGGTATGCATTCTTTTAAAAAGAAGAGAACATGGTCTAAACAAATAACTTTGTTTCCTTTCTTGAGGAACTGTATCTGTCCATGTGATGAATATTTGCCCATCCTCCCCTCCCTTCCCCCTGCCCTTTTCCACCTGGAGGCAAGGGGAACTTACCTTTATGGACCAGTCAATAGGCTTCTTGTTCCTGAGCTTCCGGTTGGATTTACACAATGGGAGATACCATCCAGAAGATGGAAGGGAAATAGTAACGTGGGGTTTGGCTCTCTCCTGCCAGGTTACTGCAAATTGGCTGAGATTCTTTACCTTTAGCCACAACTCCTGGGTGCTGGGTGCTGGGTGCTGGGTGCTGGGTACTTCCACCCTAGGTGTGATAAACAGCCCCTCACTATTGCTGGTCCCAGGGCCTTCACAATTTCTGTTGGTCACCCGTAATCCTGCCCACAGTTTTGTAAACATATTCCTTTAACTACTTAAAGGAGCCTGGGATTCCTTCTGGAGCCCTGCCTGCTACTCCTTGAGAGTCAATTTTTCATTGGGATGAAAAACTAAATATATTAAAAAGCATAACTAAACTTTTTAAATATTTATTGATTTTTTAGACAGAGAAGAAGGGAGAGGGAGAGAGAAGAATTGAGAGGAAGAGAGAGAAACATCAATGTGAGAATGAAAAAGTTCTACTGGGAATCCAGCCCACAACCCGGGCATGTATCCTGATGGGGAATTAAACTGGCAACCTTTTGGTGCATGGGACAATGCCCAACCAACTGAGCCACACTGACCAGGACAGAATAACTAAATTTATATTTAAACACATATTGTTAAGCACATATTTTAAGATATAACTATGACATCAGGCTACTTCAATGCCAGATTAGCTACCTCTTTATTGATATAATTTGTAAAGTCAAACATATTCACTCTCTCATATTCATATGAAACACTTGACTTGCAATTTGTATCTGATTTTCATATTGTCTCCTACATGTTTTCCATGTCTTTTCCATCAAAGTGCAAACTATGAAGGAAGCTTTTCAGATGGCTTTTGTATTCACCAAGGGGCACAGACAGCTAGAAAAGAGCATACAAATTCAACCTGTTGTTACGGAAGGTGTTGTAATGAAGTTTTCCTCTGTGCATTTTGTCTTTTGCTCCCATTGGCCAAATCTATCTGAGAGGTAAGCCCTTTGGAGAGAGGCCTTCAACTCAGCACTTTTTCCCTCTCCATTCTAGGTTCTCTTGAGTAAATGTATTGGTTGTGACCAAAAATCAAATACTGAGCAAAACACTACTTTAACTTTTCAGTGGGCAGGTACTTTACCTTGGAGCCATAAGGAATGAGGAGGTATGACTTTTCCAGAGAACTGGCGGTGTCATTCTCTATATCTTTGTCTGTCTTTCTCTTTCCCCTAAGGATCTGTCATCCTACAGATTCTAAGATTCTGCCTCCCTCCACAGAGAGGTGGTCATGCAAACATAAGGAGGGAGGCAGTGCCGCCTCCTGCCTGGCAGAACACTCACCTCATTTAGCAGAGCCTTGAACAAGGCCTGCCCTTCTCTGTGGGACTCTAAATGATCGATGACTCTGCTACTGGGACTCTAAGGGGATAATCATTTTCCAGACCCATTATCCTTTCCCAGGAGAATGCTGGATAATGGTGTGGTGGGACATTGTCCCTGTGCATGACAGTGTTGGTGGCAAGAACCTCCATCTCTTTCCAGTCTATGAGTAATACACTGGATACAGCCCCAGGGAGATAAAGAAGTTAGTGCAGCTTTCAAAATTACCTGATTTGCAACCAAACAACAGCTTAGGCCCAGAGAGAAATAGGCTTGTGACTTTTTAAGTGGAAAGTCACAATTTTATAAATGAAATGTAGCTACATGCACCTATGACTAAGTCTATACCACTCTCCAATAAAACTCTTAAAATAGAAGCTAAAAGTGTAACTAAATACAAGCATATAAAATTCTGTGACTAGCGATTTCACTCATGGGTGTATACCCAAATGAAATGTATTCATAGGTTCAACAAAAGTCATGTAGCAGAATGTTCATTGAAGCTTTATTCCTAATGACCCCAAGTAAAAGCTTTCACATTGTTAATTATCAGTACAATAGGTAAATAAATAAATACTACACGGAATAAGAAGCAGTGCTTTTTACTAGCTGTATGCAAAAATATGGGTGAATCTCACAAACATAGTGTTAGGTGAATGAAGCAAGACACAAGAGTACATACTGCATGACTTCATTTATCTAAAGGACAGAAACAAGCAAAATTAATCTATGTTAATCAAAGTCAGGGTTGTGTTTACCCTTGGGGGCAAGAGTCTAGAAAGGAGCATGAGGGGGCTTCTGCCATGCTAGTAATATTCTGTTTCTTGACTGGGTTAAGATTATAGTTCAATAAATTTTACTAAAATTACCATAATTCATAGAATTCAGGAGTCCAACTGATTTAATAAAGAATTTATTGGCAAAAAAGCTTTAATCTTTCCTGAAAATAGGGATAGAGCTGAATTAATGGGAGGGCCATCCAGATAGCTGTCTGACACTCCATTTTATAAAGAATGATACTGCCTTTTGAGGAGTAGAAGATGTAGAATATTTTACTTGCCAGATTCCTTCCAGAGATGGCAATGCATGTGTTTAAAAAAGATCCTTAGCCAATCAGTTAAATTTGGTAGGATACCCCAGATCTTTGGCATACCTTAATTAAAAACTATAGTTGGTTAAATAAAATGGCCATAATTTATTAATAATTCTGTTAATTGTTTTATCATCCAGCAATGATTTTCTCTCTGTTTTCTTCTGTGGACAGGGAGCCCATCCAGACCCCTTGATGTTAGGCTTGGTCATGTGACTTGTTTTGGCCAATAGAATGTTAGCATATCTACTGACATACTTCAGGACTAAAGTACTCATTCCCCCAGGATTATAGGGAAGATCAAAGAAGTTCAAGGATATATAGGTATGCAGGGTCTTGAATAAGCTTTACTAGAAGCAGAGCCTAAAATGAGATAATTTATTGAGATGGTAGCTTTAGGAGAAACTTGGAAGGAAGTTAGAGAAACTGCTAAAGTGGATTCTTTAGTGCGAGGAGGTAAAAGAACTTCCCATGCAGTAAGGTTGGCAGTACTCCTGGCCTATCATTTTTTATCTTCCCAGCCCCTAGCTGCCATGCCCACTACACAAAAAGTCCTCCTTACATCATTGTTTTACTGATTTAAGTTAGAAATAGAGGAAATTAGCAGTTGTAATGTGCATGTTCAAACTGATGATACAATACACATCTTACAGTCCAAGGAAAGTTTAGTATTGAGTGCCTATGGCCCAATTTTGGCCTTGGTTCACTCCAGTTAAAAAAGAGTTTGTGAGGTCTTGCTCTTAATTCAATTATGACACTCATACTTTGGGGGAAAAAGTAAACTATAACATATCATGAATCCCAATATAAAAAAGTATAATCTTTTTTTAAAAAACAGACTCCATTTTATACTCCTTATCCTCTGGCAACCACATCCTCTTTCTGTAACTATGGGTTTGCCATATTTCATTTAAAAAGGAATCAGACAAAAAGGACCTTTTGTGTCTATCTTCTTTCACTTAGCATAATAATTTTAAAGCTTATCCAACTTGTGGCATGTATCAGTACTTTGTTTCTTTTTATGGCTGAATAATATTATATTTATTTGTTCATCAATCAGTGGACATTTGGGTTATTTCTACTTTCAGGCTACTGTGAATAAGGCTGCTATTAACATTCACATTCACATACAAGTTTTTATTCATCAAGCACTCACTCTCTTGAACACTAAAAGGATTTAACTAGACTCTAGAGTTCAAAAATATTTGATTGTAATAGTTCTTGCCAGTTCAATAGTTGTTTTGAAAGATTAGTTCCTGAAGCTACTTTGCCACCTTTTGTGATGTCACTCGATTTTAATATTTAGTAAACCAAATTGTTTATGCTTCTTCTATTGTCAGGTTTTCTCTAGCCACTTCTGCATATTAATATTTTAGATAAACATTAGAGTAATTATTATTAATTCTTAAAAGAAAGGAAAACAAAATCATACCCCTTGTTTTGTAAAATGAATTCAAACTGGTTATTTTAGGACAAGTGGCTCACTTTCAATATTATGTCTCTATCTTCAGAAGATGTTGGGGTCCAACCCCAACAGGTCCAAGGGTTCCCAAAGGTGTGGACAGAGTTGGCAAAGAAGGAATGACACGGAGACAGCATTCAGTTGATCAGCATAACGAGGTTCTTTAGTCAGGTTCTGTCCTTATTCTCCTGTTACATCTGTATTTATACCAGTTGATTTTAATCCTATCCATTCTATTCCAAAGGTTAGGGCGTTTGTAATCTCCATTCCAAGGTCTCTACTCTATTGTTCTGTTAAGCTACAAGGAAGTAACTGAAGGAGATTATCCTAAGTAAAGATTATGTAGCTTAATCGTGATTGTTCATAGTTAAAGTGATTAACTACCTGCCTGGCACTTAGTTAAGGGGTTTTACTGATTTATTCCCTTCCTTAGCCCTGTTAATCCCTTACTCCAGGGAAAAATCCCCACCTGGGGAAACAACCTTTCTCAGAGAGGTGACCTTGGTTAAAACACATAGTGCTAAGTAGGGGAGCAAACATATTAAGAACAGTATGCCATATACGCCAGGTCCCTTGAAACATATGCTCTGCAGATATTTCTTCCCTGCAGCGACTGTGTCAAGAGGCAAGGATGGACCAGCTTCCGGCAAGAAGACATAATTCTCCATTTCTTCAAGTCTTCTAAGTTCTTATATAAGTTATATTTTATATAATATTCATTGTTTATTATCCTGTATTTGTGAAATAATATTAGTATTTATAATATTACTATTGTGAATGCTTTTTTTTTCTGTAATACAACTTCTAATGTGATCCTATATAATAAAAGCCTAATATGCTAAGTGTCCTGTCATCTGGTCGGCCATTCAACCAATCGAAGCATAATATGCTAATGATATGCTAAGGCTGCTCAACTGTTCATTATGACATGCACTGACCACCAGAGGGCAGACAGTCGACAGCCGACCAGTTGCTATGCCATGTACTTGTACTGATTATCAGGGGGCAGATGCTCCAACCAGTAGGTTAGCTCGCTGCTGGGATCCTGCAGTCCCTCCCCGGCTGGCCAACCTCCCACATCCCTCTCCTGCCCTGATTGTGCACCGGTGGCATCCCTCGGCCTGGCCTGTGCCCTCTCTCAATCCGGAGCCCCTCAGGGAATGTTGGAGAGCCGGTTTCAGCCTGATGCCTCAGGCCAGGCTGAGGGACCCCACTGGTGCATGAATTTGTGCACAGGGCCTATAGTATTATTATATAAGAAAACTGTACTTGGCTACTTATTTTGTGATTGATCACACTACTAAATTCTCCCACTAATTCTAATTGTTGTTGCTTTACTTAAAGTTGACTGAATGTATAATCACATAATTTGCAAATAAGAATAATAATTTTCTTCCTACTTCTAGTATTTACATCCTTTATATTTTCAGAACAATTATAAAGAATAGAAATGATTGCAATTGTACTTCTTTTGTTCCTAGTTGAAAGGGGACAGTGCCTAGTATTTCAACATTAATTATGATGCTGGTTATTATTATGTGCTATAAATACACATATAAAATTATCTACATATACATATATACATATATGTAAATTATGTTTTAATAAAAATAATTATATTACTATATTATCAAAATGATTTGTTCCTTAGATAATTGAACTTCCTCTTTAAATGTATTAAAACAATTGTGCCTTTTTAAATGTACTAAAATAATTGTAACTTTTAATACATTGACTTATTAATATAGCTAATCTGTTAGTGGATTTCTGAAAATTTAGATTTTCTAAATTTTTAATATTAACTTCACTTATCACTGTAATTAATAATATTTCTTATATATTTTATGATTTTATTGAGTATAATATAAACTGGCCAATTTTTTACCACCTGTTACTTTGTCATGATTTGGTTTCGATAATAACTGCTTTAATTTAGTTTATTGAATTTTTTGTCCTTTCTTTATTCTAAAATTGCATAAAATACGGACATAAAAGGGTTTACATTTTTGTTGTTTGAAAGTATTCATGATGAAAATATAATTTATTTTCTCATTATGAAAGTAGATATTTAACTATTTACTGCATATTCTACATGATAATTTCATTAATTAGTATTTTAAAATATATTTTTATTAATTTCAAAGAGGAAAGGAGGTGGAGAGAGAAATAGAAACATTAATGATGAGAATCATTGATTGGCTGCCTCCTGCATGCCCTCAGTGGGGATCGAGCCCACAATCCAGGCATGTGCCCCGGCCAGGATTGAACTGTGACCTACTGGTTCAAAGGTTGATGCTCAACCACTGAGCTACACCAGCCAGGCCATTATTTAGTATTTAAAATTTTCATCCACTTCATCACAGTTTTCAAATTTAATAACATAAAGCTATGCAAATACTCTAATATATATCTCTAAGTTTCCTCTACAATTTAATATTTTCCTTTAGGTATGACTTATTTGATAAATTTATTTTGTGGTTACATATATGTGTGTACATATGAACATTATAATCATACACATAATTATATATTATATAAACATATACTATTATGTATGTTTCATTCACCTTTCAAAAATACCTTTCATTACAATTTTCTGTTTTATAATTTGTCTATTACTATTTTTTAATCTATTGAAAAATATTAAATAATGGTTTCTCAGACATGTTACCAAATGCATATCTATTTTAAAAACCAGTAAGTTAAACTTCATTAAAATTAATAAAAAATGTCACTTTGCAAAATACTCTGCTAAGATGGTAAAAAAACAAACAAAAAAAAACATGCCATATACTGGGAGAAATTATTTGCAAATTAAATATCTGACAAAGAACTTGGATCTAGGATATATTAATAATTTTGTAAACTCTACAGCAAGAAAATGAACAATCCAATTAGAAATGAGCAAAGTATGTATGACAAATATGTATATGAAAAGGTGTTTAACATCGCTGGCCATGAGCAAAATGCACATGAAGACTATGATAAAATACCACTACACAATGATTAGAATGACTAAACAAAAATATAGCCCTGGCCGGGTTGCTCAGTGAGTTGAACCATTGTCCCATTCACCAAAAGGTTGCAGGTTTGATTCCCAATCAGGGCACATACCTGGGTTGCAGGTCTAATCCCTGTTCAAGAGGTGAATACAGGAGGCAAGTGTTAGGAGTTCACCACACATTTCTGGGCTTTACTTCCAGGAACCTCACTAGGTTCTCACAGTGAAGATCTAAGACAGACCCGCCCAACCCCCCATAGTCTGGCTGGAAGAGGAAGAATAATCACTTTGAAACATGCCCAAAACCTTCTCTATAATGAAGGCCTGTGCCCCAGGGTAAAAGACTTTGCCAGAGCATTGTCCCATCATCTACCAGAAAAACATTCCTGCCACTTGAGTCTCCTGTAGCCTTTCTGTCTCGCCTAACAGAGGAGCAACATTGTCAACAGGAAATGGGGCTTAGAGAAAATGGAACAGGGATGCTGTAGCTAGGTAAGGGAGTAGGATGCAAGAAGGGGTCAGAAATAAAATAAAAGCTTTTCCATTGGAAAAACACTTGTCTTGCAAGTCCTGTCCCAGAGACATAGACCCACTAAAGGACTGAGATTTAGCTATAACATTAAAGATCACATCCCCTCAGCCACACTTTATAGCAACATCAATGCAGCTCCTGGATTTTATATTTATCATAGTTATACAGCAGTGGATAGTGGATTACAGCTGAAAGACATGACAGGTACACTCAGGGAAACTCGAAGTCAAAGGGAGACAAAAACAAGGACACCAGAGAAAGGTAAGGTCTTTTATACATAGAGGGAGGGCAAACATCATACATAGTCCAGCTCTAAGCCAGATTGACATAAAACCTCACACTCAATGCCTATGTATCTCAGTTCTTATCACCTCATGCAACATACCCATCTTTCACAAAGAATTATAAGGCATATGAAGATAGTTATGGCATGAGAGTGAAATCCCAGGGCCCCAGTCACTGAGCTCTACAATCCATCCCTGCGTTGGCTCTGAGACCGTACCTCCCGTGAGCTGCTCCCAGCCAATGACTGAGCATATCACAGCTCATTCTAGGGCAGGTCCCTTTCTAGGGGAGACTGGACTCCTCTGCTGACTGGCTTTGGCTCAAGGCCTTGCTGAAACTTACATGTCAAATGGTCTAAGAAACTTTCATCTTGTCTTCCTTCACGCTCACTTTCACTCCAGGTCAGATGTGCATTGTGGCCTGAGCTCTCCCAGCTTTTCCCAGCTCCATCCTCATGCTTTTTCCCATGTTCCCCTCACCCCGCAAACAAATCCTACCCTTTGTGTTTAATCCTGTCTTGGCATCTCTTTCTCAGAGGAGCTGTACTAACATAGTCTTTTATCGTTTCACTATTCTAGGCTTATAGACAGTGTTCCTTAGTGGACATTTTTAAATCACAGATTTTCATGGATAGAACTTGAATTTTTAGAATGTTTCCCCCCCAGGAACAGGGAGAAATTCAGGGAACTTCCTCAAATGCACTGTCAGGATTTTTCTTTTAATATCTTGTGTTTTAAGCTGGAATGCCTCTTTAGAAAACAAGGCCAAATCCTTTGCTGTAAACTGGTGACATAATAAAAAGAAAAGGCTAGATTTAGGAAAAGTAGGGTCCGTCCACCCATAAGAATTTGTATGATAACCACACACTTCATGGATCCTTAAACAAGGCAGAAAAAAATTTTTCATTATAAATCTTAAACACACCGAGGTTTTGTGGACACATGGTGCATGAATTAGCTCACGAAGTGACTGGGTTAATACGACACAGTTGGATCTATGCAATTATATAGCTATGGTTTTGGTTTTATTTCCCTAAGGCCTGGGGGATTTAGAGGCTAGGAACAAATTTTAAATAGATTAAGTGGTGTACGTGTTATGAGTGTGTGTGTGTGTGTGTGTGTGTAAAGTAGACCAGTTATGTATGCTTAACTTTCACAACAGTGCACATGTGTGGTTCAAGAATTGTCTCTTCTATGTACTCATTTTGAACACCATATCCCATCTAAAATCCAAAAAATAAAAATAAATAGAACTGTAATTTTCTTAAAGCTATTAAATTCATATGGAAAAATAACTGATGCATTGAAGATAGTTTTTTTTGAGACTCACTGGGAATTTGGCATTTTTAGGGGCTGTGAATATTTTTTTTAGTGCCATATGTCAAAAAAATACTCCCGAGGAAAAGCTCTTTGACATTGGTCTTGACAATGAATTTTTAGATATGACACCAAAAGCATGGGTAACAAAAGCAAAAATAAACACTAGAACTAGAACTATATCAAAATAAAAATCTTCTACACAGCAAAGAAAGCAATTGACAGAATGAAAAAGCAACCTACAGAATGGGAGAAAGTATTTGCAAGCCATATATCTGATACGGGGTTAATTTCAAAAATATATAAGGAATTCATCATACAATTCAATAGAAACACACACACACACACACACACACACACACACACACACACAAATAACCTGATTTAAAAATAGGGAATGGACCTGAATATTTTTCTAATAAAGACAAAAATGGCCAAGAGGTATGTGAAAAAGTGCTCAACATCATTAATCATCAGAAAAATGCAAATCAAATTCACAATGAGATAACACCTCAAATCTGTTAGGAGGGGACTATTATTTAAAAAACAAAAGATAACAAGTGTTTGGTGAGGATATGGGAAAAAGGGAACCCTGGTACAGTGTTGGTGGGAATATAAATTGGTACAGCCTTTATGGGAAAATAATATGGAGGCTTCTCAAAACATAAAAAAAAACCTACCAAATAATCCAGCAATCCCACTTCTGAGTATACACCCAAAGGAGATAAAATGAGTATCTCAAAGAGATACCGGCACTGCTATGTGCAGCATTAATCATAATAACTAAGATCTGGGAACAAACTAATTTCCATTGATAGATGAATGGAAAAAGAAAATGCGGTATATACAAACAATGGAATATTATTCAGCCTTAAATAGAAGGACAATATGCCATGTGTGACAACATTGATGGACCTGGATGACATTGTGCTAATTGAAATCAGACACAGAAAGATAAATACTGTATGATCTTACCTATATATGGAATCTAAAGTAGTCAAACTCATAGGAGCAGAAGGCAGAATGTTGGTTACCAGGGGCCAGAAGAAAAATAAAATGGGGAGATGCCAGTCAAATTTCAGTTTTGCAAGACCAGTAAGTTCCGGAGATCTAATGCAAAGCATGGTGACTCTAGGTAACAATATCGTACTGTGTACTTGAAATTTACAAAGAAGGCTAATACTAAGTGCTGTCACTACCAAAAGAAAAAAAAACAACAACAATGTATGAAGTGATGGATATGTTAACTAGCTTTATTGTGCAGGTTATTGCACAATGTACAGGGTGGGGCAAAATAGCTTTACAGTTGTGAGTAGTGCAGTTTATTCTTGTATTATTATTTACTAGGGGCCCAGTGCATGAATTTGTGCACCTTGAAAGGTACTGTGGGCCGCGAGGCTACAGTGGGCACAGGGGCCGGTCTCAGCGCATCCTCTGCACCCCCGCCCAGCCCCTCCCATCACAGCCCCCAATCCCCTGTCTGCTGGCAGCCCCACTCCCATGGCCGCTGCTTCCACACGCTGATGGCACAGCCCTGCTTACACCCGCTGACAGCACAGAGCAATTGAGGCCAGTACCAGCAGCAGGTGCGAGCAACAGCTCCAGCATTGGCAGCAGGTGCAAACAGGGCCAGCTCTGGCAGCAGGTGCAAGCGCTGGGTGGGACGTAGTGTGCAGGAGCAAAGAATTTTCAGTAACTACCAGAGGTTCACCCCAATGACAGCAACCGGCACCCCACCTTGGTCTGGCACCCCCACTCACTTGCTTTACCATCCCGCCATGGCCGACGCCTGCCATATTCCACATGTGCCATGTGGTGGTCAGTGCACGTCATAGCAACTGGTTGTTCGGTTGTTCTGCCATTTGGTCTATTTGCATATTAGCCTTTTATTATATAGGATATATAGGATGAGCTTATTTATTTTTCATATGAACAACTGTAAACCTACTTTTACCTCATCTGCATATGTATATCAAATCACCAAGTTGTACATTTTATATATATATAATAAAAAAATTACCCTTGGAGTCAAATTTGCTTGGGTCAAGAGAGAAGTGAGGTAAAAAGATACATAATTTCTAAACAAGTAAATTACCCAAAAGTCATTTGATTTTCCCGTGGGCATATGAATCTAAGCAATGCTGTGTGTCAGTGCTCAGGCACCTACATACCTGAGAAATACCTGGCTGAGCAGCCATCAGCCTGAAAGCGAAAATAAGACATTTGGGGAGTCTAGCTATCTGAATCTGTGCCAGTAACCTGCATCTGCCGCACACTCTTGCTAGCCCATGATTAACTCCATTCTTATCTCTGATGCCTGTCCTGCCTTGTAGAACCTGTTTCCCAGAATACTACCCCTTTACAGAGGCCATAAACCATGAACCATATACAACCCCTGAGGGGGTTGGCAGCACTGGCACCAGGTAGGCCAAGACTCTGAGTGTAGTCTCACTTCCCCCATCCCAACTCACGGGGGCTGCAAAGCCTGCAAAAAGTCTGTCTGGAAACCTGACCCATATTTGGGGGACAAAGAAACTAAGGGTATAAAGGGAAAGCTTTGTCCATATTCATCACTCAGGATTTGGAGACTGACTCCTTGAGTCACAGCACTAGAGCATCTGCAATAAAGGCTACTTTTCTGAATACCTTCTGAGTGCCCGGCTGATTAATCCCCCACACCGCCTGGCAGCTTATCTGCCACAAGCCCACTCTGGTTGTCCTATGGGCACAACTGATCTGCTATATGATCTAGTAAATCAAGCTTCAGACAACTGGCTATTCATCAAGATTGCCAGGAAGAAGAAAAACAAATCAATTGGCAAATGGTTAATCTATTGTTTCTCTATAGAATGAACTTAATTGGAAAGATAGAAAACATTTTTTAAAAAAGGTATTTGAACTGCCAATATGAGTCTTTCTTTGCACCACACCAGAACAGTTGGCATACACGCTTTTCTCAGAAAGAGGGGGGTGCCTCTTTAGTCAGAACTCAATTTTGCATTTCCTTGATTTGCAGATGAAAAGAATTCCAATTCCCTATTTATTTGTAATACCTGGCTTGTGAATCTCTAGCTGGCTCAAGCAGTTCTGATGAAATGCAGGACAATGACACCTTGAAAAGTGGTGACACTGTATCCACTTGAAAAGTAATTGCTCCTGGCTTCACGCACAGTGACTTCAAGATGGAAAATACATTCAGAATAGCAAATGCCAAGAATGCTTCTAATCCAACTGAGTCCCTTCCTTATCATTTTAGGGAAGCAGGTGGGATAAAAATAATGCCAAAAAGCATGATTTATCATATCAAAATATAGTGCATGATAAGTA
Organism: Myotis lucifugus; assembly: GCF_000147115.1. NCBI lineage: Eukaryota > Metazoa > Chordata > Mammalia > Chiroptera > Vespertilionidae > Myotis > Myotis lucifugus. The sequence goes on along the minus strand of NW_005871090.1, from coordinate 3,037,183 downwards.
TTCTATTTTTTCTTTTCTCTCATTCTCTCATTCTCTGTCTCGACTTTTATAACACTTTTCGTATATATAGAGCTTCCACCCGAAACTATTAACTGAATTCATTTTTTCAAAAGACTAACTAGACTTTTGAAATGTAAAGTTCTGTAGCCATTTTTTTGTTTTAAATTTAATTAAATTAATTTTGATAAGTTGCAAGTAGTGCTGACCCAATTGGATGCATTTATTTTTTTAATATGTAATGTTCATGCATACAAAGAATACAGGTAAAACATACAGCACAACACTAACAACTCATTAAACTTCTCCCATTTTATTTAAGCTATTATTATTATTGATGCAATCACTGTATTCTCATTCTCTGTCTTTCCTCAACCATTGGAATAACTATTATTCTAAATCTTGTTTTTATAACTCTTTGCTATATCATGATCAGCTTGTCTCCTAAGTATACAGTCCTAAACAATGCATTATTTAGTTCTGATTTTATTAAAAGTGTATTATATTGTACATAGTTTTTGTGGCACTGGCTTTCTTCACTCAATAGTATTCTTATTTTTAATTCATCCCTTTGTTATAAGAAGTAGACCTTACTTATTTTCACAACTGACTAATTTTCTATTGTATGAATATATAATAATTCATTGTGCTGTAACTTGATTGACAAATGATGTACTATGTCACAACTATCTTCTTAGAATCTGTGGCATGTCTTTATTTTCCCTATGATATTTTTTATAAAAGGTTATTAATTTTAATTTTGTCAAATATATATTTTTATTTAGCACTTTTTGACTTATTTAAGATAGCTTTCCTTGTGTTTGCTTCGGCAGTGCATATACTAAAATTGGAATGATACAGACAAGTTTAGCATGGCCCCTGCACAAGGATGACATCCAAATTTGTGAAGTGTTCCATATTTTTTAACAATAACAACAAATAGCCTTCCTTCTCCAAAGATATATATTCTTCCAAATATTTTACTTTGTCTTTGAAAATTAATTCTTCAGTCTACCAGAAATATATTTTTGTGGAGACTATTTTGGTTTACAAGTTTAGTCTCCTGTTTTAAATTTTTTTTATCATTATACAAAGACCCTTTCTATCCCTAACTTTATTTTTTATCTTAAAGTCTTTTTTGATTTATTTAATATAATTATGCCAGATTTCACTTGGTTCATACTTGCCATATATTTTTCCCATGTTTTTATACTCAAATTTTCAATGCTCATATGTTTTGGGTGTATCTCTTACAAAAATCATGCACGTGGATTTGTTTTCACACAATCTGATTATATTTCAATGATTGGAAATAAACAGTGAAATTTAACCTTCCAGTTAAGAACTCTTTTTTTTTCATACAACTTAAGGTAATGAAGGTGCTATCTTATAAAAATAACAGACTGGATTCTGTCACACAATTGACTATTACCATAAAGATGAATCAGCAGCTTTAAAATAAGTTATTTTTTTCTCCAATATTATTCTTTTAGAACAATTTGCGTGAACACAGACCTAAATATATACTGTTTCTTAAATCATCTCAATTTTTATGAAGAAAAATTCTCCAAAGGGAAACAAAAATGTCTCTATCAAACCTTACTAGTATAATAGAGCATTTAACAATATGTCCAGTTAGGGACTGATCTAAGCTGAGTGAATACCTAATTACTTACTTAATCTTATTTACTTTTATCACATTTAGCAACTTAGCAAGAAAATGGTGAGTAGTGACTAGAGAGGGTTTTGGGAAATGTCCCCCTCTCTCTCCTCCCTGGCCAGGAAAGTATTTTCTCCTATTAGAAAGATTATTCAAGACACAATTATGGTTCTGAAGGTCTGGGCTGATGGAGGAAAGAGATTATTCACAGGGAAACAAAGCCTTTATGATTGTAGGCTGTAAAAGAAGTCTTCTGGTCTTGGTTGGACTCACACAGAAATGCATATCACTGGCTATTGGCTGATTTAAGATGGGCTGATGGGCTTGGCTGGGTTAACTTGGCTCTAAGCTATTTGTCCTTCATCCTCCAGCAGGCATGCTAGGTATGTTCCCTTACTTAGACATTGCAAATAGCAACAGAAGCAAGCGCAATAGGCAAGCACTCTCTAAGCCTCTTCTTGCATCACACTTGCTAATATCCCACTGGCCAAAATAAATTATGTAACCTAATTGAGCTCAGAGTCAGACTCAGAAGGTACTATAATGCTACAGGGAAGGGTGTGAGGACACTGGTAGGGGCCAAGTAGTGGGACCATTAATGTCATTAGTCTACCACAGAGACCAATTTCCTTCTCTGAGAAATACAGAACACGAGCAAAACAACCAGCCTTTTTTTTGGCAGGGAATCATTGTCCCCAGGGAAGGCAAGTTTCAGCTGAGCCATGACCTATTCAAGGACAAGCTTATCCTTTAGCCCGGGCACTTCACCAATCCTGGCTTGTTTGACTAGCTGGAGCATCTAGTTGCCTTGAGTCAATTTTTACAAGGAGAAAGCAGCAACCGAAAAGCAGCACAGTCCTTGGTTTAACTTCGCATCTATGACAGGAAGCAAGATGAGGAAGTGACAGTGCCCATAAAAGCATGGTATATTTCTTCTCAAGGGAAGAGAGAGCTTTTGGGAAAAAGATAAGTCCCTTGTAACTGCTGTTAGGGAAATGTTGATCCTTGATTTGCATAAATTGTGAGCATCCTCTTTGAGTTTCATAAAAATTGCAAATTGAGAAGTGTAGAAACATTGATAGGAAACAGCTAGATTTCTGAGGCACAACCACAAAGTATTAAAGAGCCTTGATTTGGGATAATGAAATATATTCATGATTTTCATATTTGATATTTTTGGTATATTCCCTGTGTGTGTGTGTGTGTGTGTGTGCTCAAGTGCATGTGTGATAGTCACACTACAAATCTGATATGTAATTTTAGTTTATTTGGGTTGGTTCCACAGTGTTATTTTAATGCATGTTTTTGCATTCATTGCTAGCAAACAGGGCAATAAATCTTAGGAGATTCAGACCTAATCTGTGTTGCCATACCAGAATGAAAAGCTAAAATTTCTGCACATATTTTAAGCTGCTTCCTTCCTTAATGCATTGTGTCAAGTTCTTAGCAGTTTCTCCCAAAGAAGATAGGCTTTCAATGTGCATGTCGGCTTGGGGGAAATCTTGCTCCTATGTATTAACTGCTGACTTCTTTAATCCTGTTAGAATTTAATTTCCCTTGATTGAATGCGGTGTTATCACCAGGTGCTGAGTGGCCCTTTCCTATCTGTGCATATAAATCCTGTTAGTCCTTCCCAGACTGGGGATGTGCCAGAACCTTCTGAGGTCAGCCTCTTCTGAAGGAGCGTTTGTGCTCAGCTTCATTGGATACAGAGAGTGAAAGTCAAACTTTTGGACACAGATGTCTTGTTTATTTGCATCTGAGTTCTGGGACTGAGGCGTCTCTGTGGATGACCTGTGAGAGTCCCAGCAGTTTCCAATGACGTCTGCATTAATGAGTTCAAGGGCTTAAAAAAGCCTTAAATTAAATTGGAAGGTGTTCACTGATTAGCAAGGTACTGACCCATAAAAATCTCCATTATTCCCAGTTCTTCCACTTATACAAAACAAAGCATTTCCTTTTCATGTGTGACCTGCTTTAACTGCTTGTCCCAAGAAACTCTTCTGAGCGATTGCTGGGATTTGTCATGAAATGGATTCTTAGTGATCCCAGTGTCTTTGCTTCCCGGTGTGAGGTTCTTCCTGCTCCCAGCTTCCTCTTTCTGCATCTTCTCTGTTTTCCATTTTCTGCTAATTACCTTCCTTTACCAAACAACAACAACAAAAAAAGCCAATTCTATGCACAGTCAGTTTTGCTACTTGTTAGCACCTGTAATTATTTTTCTAAAATTTTGATGTAAGAAGAAATTATTGGATAAATTGAGGTGTTTGTGGCTTCTGTGGATTTCAGACATTAATTAAAATAAAATAATTGTTTATTATTAATAATCAAGATTGGTGAGTATACTGATAATTTTTTTTTACTTTAACTATTTCAGTGGCATTGATCTGGTCACCAAAGGTGGCCTGAATGTTCCGCAGGATACTGTGATATGAAGGTAATTCAAATAAAGTGCTAGTCTTCAAAGCCATCAGAATTTACAGTCAGAATTTTTTTCAAGGATCTCAAAGTCCAAAGCAATCAGGTCAGCTTTACAAAAGAATTGGTCCAGGTAGCAATGAAGGCCAGATCTAAAAAAGGGGAAAAACAGATTTATTAAGCATATGTTTCCATGTAGGAATGTTGATCTACTCCATTCAGGACTTCTGATTTTTCAAAAGGAACTGGGATTTTGGGTTTTTATGCAATATCTTGTAATTTATAAATGTTAGCAAACATTTCAATTAAAGAGCAATCTGGAGTCATGAACCAGGGAATCTGTCTGTTATACCCTTTTGCAAAGAAGAGCTGCAGATCCAATAATCACTGGCAGCTGATGAGACATTTGTTACTGCTTTCTGAAAGATCATTGACAACTCCTCAGGTCGATAGCCTATACATATACCATAGTCCATGTATTGTACTAGAGGTGTTTCTCATTACTTGACCAGAAAGCTAATATTTTACATCTGACTTAAATAAAATATGCTAGATCAGTGGATACAGAGAGCTCTAGCCAGCTGGTTAGAGAGATGGGCATGGAAGCCATGCTGAGCGCCAAACAGGATTACAGAGATAGTGGGCAGAACAAAGAAGAGACGGAGAAATATGGGCCCAGGGAGAGGGAGACTCTCAAGTTCCAATTGTTTTCTAGTTCTTGGATTATTTTCCACTGTAGCTAGGGTATATTTCCTCCACAAAGGTTTTATTGTGTTTTTCATATTATTGCATAACCTGCCCCCTTTTACACAATAAGGATATGGGGGGAAATATACATGGAAATTATTAACTCAAAGAAGTCTAGTATAATTACATTAAAATGAGTCAAAAAAAACAACAACTTTAAGACAAAACCAAGGTTAAGATTAGAGAAAATCATTGAATAATGATTTAAAGATTTAAAACATGAAAATATAAAATTCTAACTACTAAATTCTAAATTAAAATACAAATCAAAGCTGAAGTCTTTTCTTGGTCCAGATGACAGAGGATCACATTTAGCTCACAAGGGAAAAGTGGGTGATTCGAATTCAGAGGCTCACCTTTATTTCCCCATTTTGTTATAAACATTCATTATGATGCGATTGGTACTTCAACAGTTTAATTAATAAATCAGTCCTAATTGGCCTGTTTAATATACTGAACTCATCAACATCTTAATCAATACTATTTTAAGTATACATAAAACATTTACCAAGATGGATCATATGCTATCAAACAAATCTAACCAAATTTATGGTATTAAAATCACACATACTCAGAGTAGAGTTCAGCTGAAACTTAATAAAAACAAATAAAATTTAGGAGATTCTTTTATGTATGGAAATTAAATAACAGACTCCTAAGTTAGCAATGGGTAAATGAAAAACGGGTAATATGAGAAAATGAATAGTAATAAAAGTAAAAAATAATTAAAACTTGAGGAATATAGCTCAATCTGTGCTTAGATGGAACTTTGCAATCATATTGTACACAGGAGAGAAGAAACCTGAAAATGGATTATCTAAACATCAATGTTGAGAAGTTAGAAAAGAATGGGAGATTAACCTCAGAAAAAGAAGGAAGCAATGAAAATTATGGAATAAATTAATGAAATGAAAAGTAAATTTAAAATAGAGGATCAACCCAAGTCAGAAGTTTTGTTTTATTTTGTTTTGTTTGAAAAGGACATGAAGTTGATAAAACCTTGATAAGATAGATAAAAAAACTAAGATGCACCAACCACCAAAATACAGAATGAAGACTGGGAAACCACTATAAGTAAAAGATAATAGAAGAATAGTATGAAAGACTTTGTGTTAAAATTTTTTGAAAATTTAGGTATAATGGTAAAGTCTTGAAAAAACAAAGTTTACCAAATTTGGTACAGGAAAAAAAAATTCCAATGAGTCTGATGGTTATTTAACATTTCAATATACAATTAAGAATCTTACTACCAAAATAACTTGACTTGGAATTTCTTTAATCTTGATTTCCACCGAGTGTTTAATGAAGAAATAAGACCCATTTCACATAAATATCTCCAGATAATAGAAAGAGAGGGAAGTCACTTAGCTTATTTTATTTTATTTTATTTTATTTTATTTTATTTTATTTTATTGTTCGATTACAGTTTACATTCAATAATATTTTGTATTAGTTTCCAGTGTACAGCATAGTGAGTGGTTAGAAAATTACACACTTTACAAAGTGTTTCCCACAATATTTCAAGTATCCACACAGCACCATGCATAGTTATTACAATATTACTGACTATATTCCCTATGCTGTATTTTACATACCTACGACTATTCTGTAACTACCAAGTTGTACTTCTCAATCTCTTCATCTTTTTCACTCAGTTTCAGTTCCCCCTCTTGTCTGGCAACTATCAGTCTGTTCTCAGATCTATGAGTCTGTTTCTATTTTGTTTGCTCATTTATTTTGTTCTTTAGATTCCCCATGTAAGTAAATCATATGGTATTTGTCCTTCTCAGTCTGACTTATTTCGCTTAACATAATACCCTCTAGGTCCATCCATGCTGTTGCAAATGGTAGGATTTCATTGTTTTTTTTATGGCCCTGTCATATTCCATTGTATATAAGTACCACCGCTTTCTTTATCCACTCATCTATTGATGGGCACTTGAGTCCCTTCCATGCCTTGCCTATTGTAAATAATGCTGCAATAAACAAAGGGTTGCATATGTTCTTTCAAGTTAGTGTTTTGGGTTTCTTTGAATGTACTCTCAAAAATGGAGTCGCTGGGTCATAAGGCAGTACCATTTTTCCATTTTTAATTTTTTAAAGAAACTCTATACTGTTTTCCACAATGGCTGCCCCAATTAAGAGTGCATGAGGGTTCCCTTTTCTCCACATCATTGCCAACATTTTTTTACTGGCATTCTGACAGGCATGAGATGATATTTCATTGTGGTTTTAATTTATATTTCTCTGATGATTAGTGATGTGGAGTAACTTTTCATATATCGATTGACCATCTATATATCTTCTTCAGAGAAATGTCTATTCAGGTCCTTTGCCCATTTTCTAATTATATTGTTTTTCTGGTGTTGAGTTGTATGACTTCTTTATAAATTTTGAATATTAACTCTTTATTGGATGTAACATTGGCAAATATTTTCTCCCACTCAGTAGGTTGTTGTTTTGTTTTGTTGATGGTTTCCTTTGCTGTGCAAAAACTTTTTTATTTTAATGTAGTCCCATTTGATTATTTTTCCTTTGCCTCCCTTGCCTGAGGAGATATATCAGGAAAAAAATATTGCTAAGAGAAATGTCAGAGATTTTACTGCCTATGTTTTTTTTTCTAGGAGTTTTATGGTTTTGCATCTTACATTTAAGTCCTTAATTCACCAGGCTTCTTTTAATGCAGTCAGCACAACTTAATGCCAAAACCTAATGAGGATATTATAAAAAAGAAAAATGATAGGCCACTTTGCTTCATGAAAACTGATGCAAAACTAAACAAAATATTAACAATCCTAACCCAGCAAAATATAACTTGAGTAATAATATATCATGACAAGGTAGAGGTGGTTTCGAGGATACACATTCAAACCTCAATCAATATCATTCACCACATAGAGAAGATAAAGAACAAGGTATTTGGTAAAACTCAATATTCACACAAAAAACTTATGGTCAACTAGGAATAGATGGCAACTTTATTAAGCTGATTAATAGTGTATAAATAAGCTTCCCCTATAATATTGGGAAGGAGACAAAAATACCTGCTATCATAACTTCCAATCATTATTGTACTGGAGGCCAAGCCAGTGCAGTAAAGAAGAGTAAAAAATAAAAAGTGAAAGAATATGAAATAAAGAAACAAAAGTGTCATTATTTGCAAATGTGTATGTAGAAAATCTGAAATAAAAATGTTTGTATTTATTAATAAAAACCACAAGGTCACTGGTACATAATCAATTTAGAGAATCATTTCAATTTTATAGTCTATTATGAAACAGAAAATGCTGTTTTTAATTGATGTCTTTCTCTCAGGTGTGGAAAACCTTGGGTATTCCTGCTAGATTAGATTTTTGTCTACGACAGAGGAGATCATAAAATTGCTGTGAACACTGTTCACGCTCCTTGGAGTATTTAAAGTTTTATTTAAGTAGTGTATACTTTTTTGTTGTTGCTATTCCAAAACACAGGTATTTTTACCAAAGTGCTGAAATGTAATCCATTAAAAAAGAATATAATTTATAATACTATAAAAAGCCAGATACCAATTAAAAATTAAATGAAGAACTTTTAAAATGTCAAAGAGAAAAAACATCTAAAGAAACTCTTCAAAAATGGAGATTTACTATTTGTTATATTGAAAGGCTCAACACATTTTAGATGTCAATACATCAAAAAATTAATCTATGAATCCAGTGAAATCCCTTTAAAACTGCCATGTTGTTGGTAGAAATTAACAGGCTGATACTAGAATTAATATGTGAATAAGGGCGAGTGAGTAAGGATGAGAGGGGCCAGTCATCTGGAAGATCAAACTCCTGGGTGTGATGACTTATAAAACCCCAGTAATAAATCTGTCTGAAGGATAGGTAGCTAAATAGAACAGAATTTAGAGTCCAAAACAGACCATGTGCATCAGGCAAAAATAACACTGCAGAGTAATAGGTAAAGAATGATTTTTCAATTAGTGGTTCCAGGTCAATTGAATGCCCATATAGAAAAACACAAACTTTCCCATATTATCATCTACAGAAAATCAATTCCAGGCTGATCGTGATTCTAGAACAAAATATAAATGGTAAACAATAAAGCTTCTGGGACCTAATATAGGAAAATGCCTTTATGTGACCAGGGGGAGGAAAAGATTTCTTAAGCAAAAAGCCCAAACTATAAAGAAATAGATAAATAAGTAGTACTTAACTATCACTAACCACAAATAAAAAGATGGATAAAGTGGGAATTAATTGAAATTAGGAACTTCTGTTCATCAAAACACACAATTAAGAGAATGAAAAGGCAAACCAGAGTATGGGTAAAGATATTTGCAAAATAAGTAACTTCTATCTACAAAGGACTTGTATATAAAGAATATAAGCATTCTTATGAATTAATAAGAAAAATGAAAATAATCCAATGAAAAAAATCCTATATGGTTATTTCACAAAAAAAAGAGATTATCCAATGGACCATTAAACATATTGAAAAGCACACAACTTAATTACTCCATTGTGGAAATACAAATTAAAACCATATCATAATACCTATGATTACATACCCACCAGACTGCTTAAAATGATCTACAATGACAATATCAAATGTGGTATATCTATGGAACAACTGGATCATTCACATTTTGCTGATGGAAACATAAAATGGCACAACCACATGGAAACCTAGTCAGTTTCTTTCTTTTTATTTTTTAAAATATGTTTTTATTGATTAGAGAGAGAGAGAGAGAGAGAGAGAGAGAGAAAAAGAGAGAGAAACATCGATGTGAGAAAAACTGATTGGTTGGCTCTGTAACCAGGACCAAACCCGAAATCTAGGCATGTGCCCTGACCTGGAATCGAACCAGCAACCTTTCAGTGCACAGGACAATGCTCAACCAACTGAGCCTAGCTGGCCAGGGAAAACCTGGTCAGTTTCTTATAAACTTAAACCTATATTTACCATGTGATCCTCCAAAGATAATTATGCTCCTAGAACTCAGTAGAAATGTAGACTTATGTGCAACAAAAGATATGTAAAAAAATTGCTATAGCAACATTATTTGTAATACCCCAAATTTGAAACAAGCCAAATGCCTATTGATATTACAATATTTTCTGTTATTTCCATGCAAGCACTGCCTATCAACAACCTGAATAAATCAGATAAACATAAATGTGAACAAAAGAAACCACTCACAAAAGAGAACATGCTGCATTATCCCTTATGTAAAGGTTGAAAATGTTATTAGAAGATGACCTTGGGAAGGACAGAGGGCATAGTTACTGTAAGAGTCAAAAAGTAGCTGATGGGATCTGGGATTATTCTGGTTTGGGGTCTGATAAGTTCACTTTGTGAAAATTCATTGAAGTATACATATATGATTTGTTAACTTTTCTTAAAGTGTGGTATATTTTTAAAGTATTGAAATTTTTATTTATATAAATAAAATTACATACTGAATTGAAGCTACGATTTTTAAACTGCGCTATTATAAGTTTTAAGGCAAGATTTTTAAAAATAATGAGGAACATTCAACCTCATTGTTACTAAAATGTTGTATGTGTGTATTATTCATAAATAAAACACAATATATATAATAAAAATAACAATACATAATAAAACAGAAAAGAAAACTACTTAAGTAAAGGCTTAAAATATTTATATGATCCTTTCTCAGTTTTTACATTTCTATTTTGTTTGAGCTTTATAATGTACAATATATCTATTGCAGCAGGTCATATATTTAAGTTATACATATACCTACACATATAATATATATACATAAGTACATATGGCAAAATTTTTATTAATAGAATTAAGAATTTAAAGCACATGAACACCAGTGATGTAACTGATTAACAATGCCACCAGAGTGATAAGCTAACAGCCAGCTGAGAGTAAGGAAGTTTTCACAGGTTTATAACCTTGAGGAGTTTACAGAAGAGCAGTTTAAGTATATTTGTAAGGAACCAAACTCCTTAAATTAAAATTTTATTCACTTACTCAACTAGTAATTTTTCTACAATATTGGTTTCATAGGTAAGATCATGTTATTAAAAGAGTCAATAACCCTGGCCATGTGGCTCAGTGGTTTGGGGCATTGTCCTGTACACCAAAAGGTTGTGGTTCAATTCCTGGTCAGAGCACATACCTAGGTTCTAGGGTTCATCCCTGGTCCATGTGCATACATGAGACAACCAATCAATGTTTCTTTCTCACATCGATGTTTTTATCTCTCTCTCTCTCTCCCTTCCTCTGTCTAAAAATCAATAAAAACATATCCTTACGTCAGGATTTCTTTTTTTTAAAGAGCCAATAAAGTCAGAAAGACTCAACTTTAAATCCTGGTTCTGTATTTATTGGTTATCTGATCTTGTTCAAGTTTTTCATCCCTCTCTTCCTTGTATCTTGATCTATAAAAATACGCATAGATTATCTCTAATCATTGATATTTAGAGAAGTAAATTAAATTAAATCATATCTAACAGTTCTTAGCACATGCCTGGCACATAATAGTAGGTCCATAAATATTCATTATTTTGTCCAACATCCCCCTTATTAGTCTGAATTATTATCACCCAGGTTGGTTGGTAGCTGATGCTTGCATGAACTCTACCAGGGGTGGGAATCCTATATAATAAAAGACTAATATGCAAATTGACCGAACAGTGGAACGACAGGTCGCTATAATGTGCACTGACCACCAAGGGACAGATGCTCAATGCAGGAGCTGCCCCCTGATCGTCAGTGTGCTCCCAGAGGGGGAGTGCCACTCAGCCAGAAGCCAGGCTCATGGCTGGCGAGCGCAGTGGCAGTGGCGGGAGCCTTTCTTGCCTCCAGGCAGCGCTAAGGATATCCAACTAATGGCTTAGGCCCCTGGGGAGTGGCCTAAGCCATCATTTGGACATCCCCGAGGGCTTCTGGACTGGGAGAGGGTGCAGCCCGGGCTGAGGG